>NC_080094.1:70504229-70813129 GCF_950005125.1 Chionomys nivalis | reverse complement strand
CTCAGGGTCTTCATTGTGGGCTCCATGACCACATCTTTCACTGCTACCATCTGTTCCTCGATGGCCTTTTCCTGAACATCATTAAACAGCTACAAAGACAACATGAAGAAAGATGCAGGAGCAGTGGGGTCAGTCACCCACTCCTCACCACAGCATTTAGTATCTTAAAGAAAAGCATTCAAAGCGATACTCCAGACCTTGGGAACACGGATGCGCTCACATTGCGAGCATAAAAATAGGCTGGGGATATACTAAACTCCTACAGTGGTATCTCCAGGAAAGAATCCAGCCCTTCACAGACACTGGCTGACACTCCAAGAGTGAGAGGGAGGGAGGGAGGGAGGGAGGGAGGGAGGGAGGGAGGGAGGGAGGGAGGGAGGGAGGGAGGGAAGACTAGATTTGTAACAAAGACATCTAAGATTTAGTACTTGTTAAAAACAAAAAGTGGGCATGTTGTGTTAGTGGAAAGAGACCAAAATCCTGTTCCTGGACCAAGGTTACCTTCACAACTTTACGGATGATCCGGTTGAAAAGCCCCATCAACTGGCCTGAGGGTAGCTCAATCTCCTTTTCCAGATCATCCACAGACTTGTGCTGCAGACCAATTCCCAAGAGAAGAGCCTGAAGGAAGGAGAATCAACTGGAGTGGCTCTGAAGCCAGGCTTTCCCCTTAAAACAGCCACGAGAATGGAGCTGTCTCTTGATGACGCTATCTAGTAGGAATCAGAGAACAGTAGTGTTTATTTGGTCTCGTCTCTTTCATCCTGTTACTAAGGCACCAAGAGCCACTCCTTCCTGAACTGCACTCTCGCTCACACTGCCCTGTACAATTGCATTCTGAGTCCAGGGTAGCCTGGGCTTCCGCTAAGGCAGCAAGTGGGGCAGGGGGGAGTGTGGGCTCCAAGTGCAGCAAGTCTGCTAACTACAGCTACGTCAGTCACGTCAGCCTCCAGGGTGAGAACGGACCACCCATCAGCCCTGCCAGTGTTCAAGGTACTTCTAAGCACCAACAACTCCACCATCCTCCCTTCTCCCCCATCCCAGGTGACCTACCGACTGTGCGGCCGACAGGGCCAGGTCCCCTAGCTGGTTCAGGAAGTACAAGCGGGAAATGGCTGGGATCAGGTCCATGATGAGATGATAATCAACCATGTTCCGAGAGTACATCTCCAGCCTCTTCAGGTCATAGGGGAGAAAAAGCGCCTCCAGCTGCTCCCGGGCTAGGGCTGCACATGCAACAAGAGCCACATGAGTCAGGGCGGTCTGCAGTCCTCACAGGACAGTACCCAACACACAAAGCCTTCCAGGAAGGGGCTGGACGGGTGGCTCAGCAGTTAAGAGCATGCACATGTTGCTCTTGCAGAGGACCCAGACTCAGTTCCCAGAACCCACGTGGCAGTTCATAACCATCCACAACTCCTAGGCCCTCTCTGACCTCCACAGGAGCCATGTGGTACACCTGCAGACAACAGTCTAATTAAATCTCTACAAACAGTTTGTTGAGATATCTTGCCATGAGTACATCCTGAGCCGGCAGTGCAGAAGTCACCCATATGCTGGGCCAGAGGCCCCTCACGCCCTAGCATTCCAAGGCACCGCCGCCCTTCCCCATGTCACTCCTCCTCCAGCTTGTACAAGGGCATGCTCTGCCCAGCTCAAGGAACCCAGAGTTTGCCATCAAAATAGAATCAGCAAGAGGTAAGTAAATATACAAATAGGAACATGTATAGACATAGATAAACATAAAAATGTATATTGGCTTAACTGTTAATAGAAAAAAATAATCTCTCATAAAATTTTTAAAGTCTTCACCCAACTAAACTGACTTACATGCATAAAGCTCTCCACACTAGCCACAGATGCTGACGGTCTATCTGCAGTACAATTTCACAAAGGAAGAAACAGAGCCCCAGCGTCTGAGCTAGTGCGCAGGCTTCAACCAGGTTCCCCAGCAAAGCACTGCATGAACTTCTCTTACATCCAAAACCCAGTCACAGACAGGACAGAGGAGACACTTGGGGACGGGGCACCACGGAGACTGAGGGCGAGACAAGCCTCTGCTCCTGGGCTGGCAGCTCACCTGGCTGCGCTGCTTTTGCAATGTTCCTGTTTTGAATGATGTTCAGAGACAGGGCAGGAGAGAAGGCGCTGAACTGGTAAGACAGCAAAGCCAGGAACCGTCTTCGGAAATCTGCAGGGCATTGCCAGGCAGTCAGCAGTCTGGAGGTGCCCTAACCTGTCACCCCACTGTCCCCCTCTCCACTCCACTGGCGTTACCTTTCCAAAATGCTGCCAGCCACGCTCCCTGCTCAGCCTCGTCCTCATCAGCCAGAGTCTTCAGCATGATGCAGGAGTGTTCTCCAGTCAGGTCGTTCTAGGGAACACACATCACTGCTTGGCCCCACCACTTCCTCCTCAGAGCTTCCCACTGCTGGTAAGGGAAACTTCAGAGAAGGGCTTGCTGCTTCCACACTGCACGAGTGGCCTCAGTTCACACCTGCACTGATAGGCTCACACTGTAGACAACCTCCTAAAAGGCCTCAGCTCACACCTGCACTGATAGGCTCACACTGTAGACAACCTCCTAAAAGGCCATGGGAATGGAGCAGGCCTGGCCAGCAAGACTTCAGATCAGGTCTGACTTGGGCTTTGCACCCACTCCTTTCAGGGAGACCTGAGCTCGGGGCCATGAAGGCTCCAGCACGCATCCTGTCCGTGCATTCCTGGCGTTCATACAACAGACACTTCCCAACAAAGCCAGACTCCAAGCTGGCAGCCAGTGTGCATATTCAGGTTGGTATGGGAGAAACAGCTTTGCTATGTGGCCCAGGCAGGCCTAACACTGCTGTTGAAATGGTGAAAGGCCAGTTTTGGACTTTTTTACTACATAGACAAGGTCTCCCAACTGCATGACAGCACCTAATGACTTTCTGTTGAAGAACACTGACAGACCAAAATGGTAGGAACAAGTCAGAGCAAGCAGCAGTTCAAGGCACAAGGACACAAGATGCCCTATGGCCTATGTGGCTCACTGGTCTCCATCCTTCCTGCATGCAAATGCCGGATTTCTAGCTCTGACCAGACAAGCACACCACACACACTAGCCACCTGCTGCCACCTGCCTGCCAGCACTCATGTCTCCGCTCCTCTCACTTCAGACTCCACATGGACACCAGCTTTACCCCTTCAGCACTGTGGCCTTGAAAACAGAAGCAATGAGACTCCTCACACTCAATGAACTCACACTCACTGTCCTCCTGTAGTGAGGGACGAGTTGCTACCATCTTCCAAATCCTGGGTTTCTGCCTCCTGGCCTCCACAAAACCTGCACCCCTGCAGTCAGCCCTCTCTGCCTGCACCTCTGCAAATAATCTCTGTGGTGAACAAACACACATCAAGAACCTTCCACCTGACAAGTCCTCCCTCGTGCCCAACCCCACAGCTATCCTGCTCTCTGCTCCCTTCCATTCTGGAAAAGGTCTATTCATGTCTGTGTGTGCACCTCCCATATCTACAACTGGGCACATAGCCCTGATCCATCCAGAACACCAGCACTGGCAAACCCAGCGCCACCTGTCCTCTTACTTTGTGTGATTTCAGCAGATTCTAAAAACGCTGCATCAAAAGGCTATTTTAGAGCTGGGGACTGGAGTGAACGAAACAGATCAAAGCCCTGATCCCACACATGCTTAGGTGTGTGGAGTCCCCAGGGCCATCACTAGATTCCTAGGGTCCTGCCTGAAAACCACACAAACACACCGAGAAAGCGCTCCTGTGTCTTCTTCTGTGGTGTACCGGATGGCCGGAAACTCTCTGTAGAGTGACAACGCGCACAGCATTGTCCCAAACTCCATCTAGTTTGAGCCCACCCACCTTCTTCAGTTCTGCCCCCTTCCGGTCACCTGGCTGAGGTTTAAGCTGCAGTCCAGGCAACTGTGCTACAATCAGCACGAGGTCTTCACAGCACGTGCCACTGAGGAGTGCCCTGTGTTCTACCCGTCAGAAAGCAGGTTTCACAGCTGCTCCATGCGCTGGCTGCTCATCCGTAGGCACTAAATTAGTTATGAGAACTCACTGGTGTTCTCACCTTCCCAACAGTCCGCTGTCTACCTCTCTCTTTCAGAAACCACCAGAGCTGTGTTTACAAACTCGGGGAGACTCCAGCCTGCAGACTGACTCTGCTGCAACCTGGCCAACAAGCCCATGTGTACCTCGACCACTGTACAATGAAGCCCAAAGCCGAGGATGCAGCAGACCTGGCCGGGGTCGTGGAGGAATTTCTGTGACAGCTGCCTCTGAAAGAGGATAGCTGTCTGTCCCGCAGAGGAACCCCTCCAAAAGCACAGGGACACCATCCAGGGCACAGCCAGGGAGAGACGAACGCTCTGTGCCAACTGTAGACACAAACCCAACCCTTCCTCTGCCCCAAGCCTCACTCACTGGGGTCTGTCTCAGATAGACAGGAACAAATCCAGCTCGTTTCCAGAACCTACAAAAAGGGAAAGGGGGGAGGGTGATCACCATTTATGCCCTCTGGAAAGCAGCTGAGAGATTAAGAAAGAAGGGCCAGGAGGAGTATAAAGCAGCAGATAATGACACGACCCCAGCTGCACAGGGGGACACCACCCACAGAACTGTCTTCTTCCAGTGCCATGGGCTGGAGCCAGACAATAGACGGGCACTTACTTGAGGAGCCTGGGGGTCAGTCCATAGGAAACCCCCAGGTAATCCAGGCGCTCTGCAGGCCTCTCATTCAACTTGAGGAGCAAGGGAGGCAGATCCTTCCGGGGAGTGATGACTTCTTCCAGCAAGCTGACGGCCTAGGATGAGGACACCATCCCCTCAGCAAAGCGAAGCAGACAGCAGCGGTCTCAAGCCACCCAGTATATCACACAACAAAACACAGGTTTCTTAGTGTGCTGCTATGGTTTTTAAACAGGACCCCAAGAGTCAAGTGACCACCTTAGGTACTCCATACACCTAGGCATGTGTGAAATCAGAGTCCCCAAGCTCGCTAGAATGCAAGGAAAAGCCACCAGTCTAGCAATGCCACTTTAGAAGGGACAGAGGTAGGGTTCTGAAAAATGCAGCATGAAATTGATTCCGTCACCTGGCACCTCTATGACCTTGGAGAGTAACCCACCTTGGCCCAGTGCTAAATCAAAGCCCACAAGCTCTCCCAGGGCACTCTACGCAGATCTGTGAAGGTTTGTAAGTCACTAGTGCAGGTCGCCTTAGGACGGCAAGTAGAACTCTGTCGCCTGGACTAATACCAACAGAGGCCACTGGAGAGCAGTTTCTCTAAGTTGCTGGGCAGCACACATGCAGGCTGGTAAGCCGCACTCAGTCCCAGAGTTTCCGCTGTGGCAGATGATGCGGGTGACTAGGCTGAGACACTCTACCAGTGTTAGGTGGAGAACGTGGCTGGCTGTCCAAACGGGTAAGAGCCCAAAGAGTCCTCCTCTCAGAGCTACGACTGGAGCTTTGCCAGAACAGACTTACCTCACTGCTCACAGTGTGGATTTCTTGTGGTGTCTCAAAGACCTTCTCCTCCAGACAAGGGAACCTGCCTTCATAGTACATCTGAAGCAGCTGCAGGGCCCGGCTGCCATAGCCCATCTGTACACAGGAAAAGAGCAGAGGGAAGAGTCGTATCAGTCTGTCTAAGCCACTGTCGTCCGCTTCTAGAGATTTGCTCATGGTCAAACTGCTTTTGGAAAACGCTATCAATAAAACTCAAAGCTGTCAAAGCTGGCTCTGGTGTCCCACATAGTAGGGTCTGAGTTATTACATCGGTCTAGCCCACCAATCAGAACTCACTTGCAACCTGAGTCTAAGGACAGCTGGCTATGCCACTGCAGAAAGGAACACTTCTACAGCCGACTCCTCAATGAGACTTCAGAGCGACAGAAGGCAATTACGAACAATCAAACATGTCCTGAGTCCTAACACAGGAAAAGTAGTACATACCAACAACCTGGACCACCCGCCCACCCCAACCTCTGGCTAAATTCTGCAGAGCAGAGTACACCTAAAATGTCCCTTCTATAACTAGCTTCTTCTTCAGACACATAGGCACACCCGCCCTAAGGAGCTGTTAGGAGCCCATCAAACAGCAATGCACAAGATTTGACAGGAGGGAAGATGTGTTACCCCTTGATAGTCCGGGTGAACTGCAATTCGAACAACCCGTCCACCAGAAAGGCCTCCAAAGTCTGGATCTTGAAACTGTGGGAGACACAAGCCAGTGGCTTAGCAATACAAACAACCTCTGACAGTCAGCTTGCTATTCAGACATGCCGGGATCGTCCCTCCCTCACCTGTTCTGACACTGTCCATGGAATCAGGTCCCCTGAAGCCTTCTTGCCTCGAGATAGGCTATTCAAAATGGACTGGCGAGAAATCTCTCCTTCGAGGCACACCTAGGGGAAACAAGACAGGGAAGGCATGAGCTAGTCCCAGATCCCACGCTCTGTTGGTTTCCTAAGCCATTGTTTCTAGATTCAAGCCCAACACTGACTACTGGAGGCTTCATTATTGTGTCGAAGGTTATCATTAACTCAAAGGCACCAAAGAGCAAGTCAGAGCATAAGAGGGTCTCCATGGAGGTCAAGCAGCATGCACCACTTAAACACACATCAATGAAGACACAGGATATACATACAGCCCTATATGGAATAGCACACAATTCCAAAAAGCCCAAGTCTGTGAGAGGAAAGGCATGAGACAAATCTTGTCTGAACATGCAATAAAGCACCGTGTAGACAAATCCTGTCTGAACATGCAATAAAGCACCATGTAGCCTTTAAATATTATGTAGATTACAAATACTGACACACTGTAGAAGAATCTAACATCTATAATCCCAAGTTTATGGGAAGGAAGGAAAAATGGCAGATGGTGTTCTCTCTCTCTCTCTCTCTCTCTCTCTCTCACACACACACACACACATACACACACACCAGGAGTTAAACTCTTTTCTTCATATAGCCTTTAAGTTTACAAGAATCATGTAATGCTTTCGCAATAAAAGGGGAAAAGCCATTCTGCCTTTTCTCCAACCATGAGCAGGTTTCTGAGCATGTCAGCTTTCTCCAGGGCAGGCCCCCCCATTGCCTCAACTGACCCACCCGCCTAGACCCAAGTCAGGACCCAGTAGCTTCCCTATCCACGCGAATGCCCAAGAGCTCCCCAAACCAACGCCGCACCATGCTTCTCTCTGCTCTGTACCTGGACAACTGCAAGCACTTCCGGCAGGGCATTTTGGGTCGGGGGCACGGGTGGCAGCAGGCAGAAGAGGTGGTGAGCCGGCGCATCAGAGAGCATCTGCAGATCGTTGGGGGAGTTCTGCAGGCACACATGTGGTCAGTGCAATGCACACCTTATGCATCCTTCACTCCCGAGGCCCACTGAGAATCGATGGGTGCTGCAGCTCTGCCTTTTCCAAGCCAAGCGAGGCTCCAAGCCTAGCAAAGCGCTTTTCTATCACTGTGGCTAGCCAGGACTCCACAATGGCTCACGGGCCTAAAACCCTACTGTCTTGTCCTCTCGGGCTCAACACTAAGGCCATGGAGCAGAAGTTATCTGACACTATTTACTGCACAACTGAGAAGGTTTCTCCAGAGAAAAGGCTGTTCGCTATTTCAGGAAAGCACGGTGTTCATGAAATGCTGTAATACCAGGACCCTTAGGGAGCAACCCTTGCAACCCATTAGCACTGTGTCTCACTGCGCTAAGCTCAGGTTCCCTGCTCCTGAATTCAGCAGGATGGGCTGGCCTTAGGCCAGAAAGCACCTCTGGGCTTCAAGTGCTGATCCCACTTCAGCCCATCAGTTTAGGCAGTCTACTGGCTAGCAATGCCAGTGCCCTTCAAGATGGGCAACGCAGCCCCCACCCCTCCAGCACCTACTCGTGCCACTGACACTGTCCAAAGCCTGACCCAAACCACACAAGCCATAAATAGGGAATATGACCCCTCCAACAAGATCACTGGACACATTTAAGTCCCAATGGAATGGCCACCTGGATCCCCGAGTAGGAAGACTCGAGGACTGCTCCCTGCTGCAGGGCACGACAGAACAGTAAGTAGGTTACCTTGTAATGAGACGCCACATAGAGGGCCATGAGCCGCTGGAGGAAGACTTCAGAGGCTTTGTGGTAGCAAAAGAGAGTATCTCTGTTAACATAGTAGCTGGTCTAGAGTTAAGCAATGGGAACAAACCACAAAGAACCCAAAACAAGACACACCAGAAAAAGTTTCCCCCAGCTTGAGAACAGCATTTCCCCCATTTCAGGACAAGGAGTCTAGCAGCCTGAGGAGAAACTACAGTGCCGGATCTGAGAAACAAAATTGGATATGTTCCTCAAAAAAGAGTTTTAAAGGCAACACCTTGCCAAGTAGTGGCGCCCGCCTTTAATCCCAGCACTGGAGAGTCAGAGGCAAACGGATCCTGGGAATTTAAGGTCAGCCTGGTGTATAGAGGGATTTCCAGGACAGCCAGGGCTACAAAGAAAAACCCTGTCTCAAATAAAATCGAGAGAGAGAGAGAGAGAGAGAGAGAGAGAGAGAGAGAGAGAGAGATTTCACTGCTCACAATTTTGCTTGGGCTGGTCCTGAATTCATGGGTCCACAACGTCCTGCCTCAGCCTCCCAAATCCCCAAATCAGGACAAGGACTATCGGTGCACGCCACTGCACTGCGCCCAACCCTTCTCTACCCGCTTCAGCCCTCACAGAGGATACAGCTCACAGGCCTCGGGCAACGGGCAGCCGGAAATGATTCGGGTGATGTTGAGGCAGTCCAGGCACAGCAGGTCATTCAGCCACTTCTCTACCGCATCCCCGGGGGCATATCGGATTGACTCTTGGAGGGAAACCTCGTGCAATGTCCGAGCTGTTGCCCACAACACATACAATTAGAAACCATTATGCAACATACAGCATTTAAGAGCAATAGGGATATTCCACTTGATCTATGATAGTATCCAGATAGTCATGGCTCAAGAATTTCAACTGGGGGATTTAAGGTTTTGGGCTAGATATTCACTTACCCAGCTCTAACCCCAACTTAAAAGATTCCCACTAAGCCGGGCGGTGGTGGCGCACGCCTTTAATCCCAGCACTAGGGAGGCAGAGGCAGGCGGATCTCTGTGAGTTCGAGACCAGCCTGGTCTACAAGAGCTAGTTCCAGGACAGGCTCCAAAACCACAGAGAAACCCTGTCTTGAAAAACCAAAAAAAAAAAAAAAAAAAAAAAAAAAGATTCCCACTAAATCAATATACCCTACCCATGTCTTTTTTTTTTTTTTTTTTTTGGTTTTTCGAGGCAGGGTTTCTCTGTAGCTTTGGTGCCCGACCCGGAACTAGCTCTGTAGACCAGGTTGGCCTCGAACTCCCAGAGATCCGCCTGCCTCTGCCTCCCGAGTGCTGGGATTAAAGGCGTGCGCCACCACCGCCCGGCGCTACCCATGTCTTTGAGAAGAGACCAAAAGGTCTCAGGAATCCAAAGACCCAAGTTCCCACCTGGTGACTGGACTACAGTACTCCTCAAAAGGCTACCGTCTCCTAGGACTCAAGCTTTCGGACAGCATCAGGTTTTGGTACTGCCATGAGTCCTGGGGCGAGATAGCGAGAGGCCGGCTAGGTAGTGGAAGCCAGTCTGGCTGTCGTTGGGGTCTTATTCTAGGTACCTGAGGCCAGTCTGGCTTTTGCTGGGGTCTTATTCTAGGTACCTGAGGCCAGTCTGGCTGTTGCTGGGGTCTTATTCTAGGTACCTGAGGCCAGTCTGGCTGTCGTTGTGGTCTTATTCTCAGCAGTGGTGCTGACCTGGCTCTGGGCGCTCTGCTGACGAAGCTGCTGAATGAGTTTGAGGGACAGTGACCGGCCAGTGCCCTCATAGCTAGAAGACAAACAAAGGCAGTCAGACATGGTCCCCAATCTACTATCTAAGCAGAGACAGCCAGATGAAGCCAAGACCATCTTGCTCATCTGAACTCCAGCACAGCACACACATGTTCCAGGTGACTTGCCTAGGAACTATTCAGGCTCACAATCAGGCCCTAGTGTGGACTTCAGCACCTCTGGGTGGGGAACTTGGTCACCCTCATCCCCAAAGGTGATTACCCTACATGTTTCACAGGACTGTGATGTGAAAATAAGGCCTGAGAGATGATATAAACAAAGCCACTAACCAGCGAGACTGGAACAATGCTACACAGTCACTATCAATTGGTTCTACCAGAAATTATGTGAAGATATGAACAGAGACGTTTTCATGTGGAAAATCAAATCCACTACCCAAGTGATTCTTTCTGTAAGACTGACTTGCTTTTATTTTACATGTATAAGTGTTTTTGCTTACAAGTATAAATGTGTATCAGTGCCTGCCTGATACCCACTGAGGCTAGAAGAGGGCATCAGATTCCCTGGAAATGGAATTACAAATGGTTTTGAGCAACGCGTGGATACTGGAAATGGAATCAAGTCCTCTACAAGAGGGCTCAGTGCTCTTAACCACTGGGCCATCTCTCCAGTGCCCCTTGCCAGATGATTCTTTTTACTCCTTTAGCCTAAAGAGATGACAGAGAGCCAGGTGAATGATTCAATAGGTAAAGTGCTTGCCATGCAAACGTGAGGACCTGAGTTTGGGTCCCCATAGACCACGCAAAGCAAGGCTTGGTAGCATGTATCTGGAATTCCGTGTGCCTACAATGGGAGGCACAGACAGGAGCCTCTCGGGAAGCTTGGGAGGCAGCTAGGCTGGTGTATGAGCAGCAAACAACAGGCTCTGTCTCTGACGGGACAGAGGCTAGGAACACCCCCGAGGCGGGTTGTTCCTCACACACATCCACAGACAAATATGGGCCTAGAGAGGAGGCTCGGAAGCTAAAAGCACTTGTTGGTCTTGCAGAGAGGGTCCTAGGTTCACTTCCCAGTACTCACCTGGTGGCTCACAACCATCTGTAACTCCAGTTCCAGGGGGTCGGACACCCTCTTCTGACCTCTGAGGGCACTAAGCGAGCACATGGTGCACACACATAAGCAAGTAAAACACTCATACATAAGACAAAATAAATAGTAAAAATTAAAATAGGGCTGAAAATATGGTTCAGCAATTAAGAGCACTTGACTGCTCTTCCAGAAGTTCTGAGTTCAAATCCCAGCGACCACATGGTGGCTCACAACCATCTGTAATGGGATCTGATTCCCTTTTCGGGTGTGCATGAAGACTGAGCACTCATGTACAAAAAGTAGATGGATAATAAAAATGAAATGTGCTGTATGTCATGAGTGACAGCATAGACCAGAACCTCAGAACTGGGGCCGGTAAGATGGCTCAGTGGGTAAAGTGCCTAGCACTTGCTGCCAAGCCGAGGCACCCAACTCTAATCCCCGGCACCCACACGACAGAATGAGACTCGTGCAAGCTATCCTCTGACCTCCACATATATCTGTGCAGGTGAGTGAGTATGTGCACACAGACACACACACAATGTTTTATATACACAGTTTTTCCAGATAGTTCTCTGTGTAGCCCTGGCTATCCTGGAACTCCCTCTGTAGACCAGGCTGGCTCAAACTCACAGAGATCTACCTACCTCTGCCTGGAATTAAAATGCTGGGATTAAAGGCATGCACCACTACTGCCCTGCTAAGAAATGTAATTTTAAAACTTGAAAATATTAAGCCATTTATAATTTTCTCACTGAGCCAGCTCTTCATTTTTGAACATTTCTTTCTTGTTAGCAGTATGGCCACACATAGTCACAGGACATGCACTACTGATGGTTTTCTATTTTACTTTAGTATTTACTACATAGTTTCATAGTGTCTGTTATTACATTCCAAGGCTAAGACTGCTTCCTTTTACTCAAATCCTACTTGTACAGAATGATCAAACACTACAAAACTCAAGGGTTGTATTCTTCCCTACTACCCCACAGAATAAATTTCTCCAAAGGAATCCTATTTATTTAAAAAAACAACAAAATTCAGGCCAGAAAGATGGCTAAGCAGGTAAAGATGCTTGCTGCCAAACCTGACGGTTGGTCTGAGGTCCTGGGACTGCATACTGACTCTGGCAGGCTGTCCTCTGACCTCCACTCATAATACACTGTAATACACAAACACCCACCCCCTTGCACGTGTACACACACGCATCACATACACACAAATAAATGTTAAAAAATTAACCCATGAATAAAAAAAGCAACAAAATTTAAACTTTCCTGTTTAAAAAGCTGTTATCAAAAAAGTAGAAAACCCACAAAACAGAAGAGAATTTTTGTAAATAATGTATTTGATAAGGGTCTTGTACCTAGAATATAAACCTTACACCTCAATAATAAAAAACCAAATAACCCAACCAGAAAAATAAGCGGAGCAGCCTGAGGATGTAGTTCAGTGGTAGAGTGTTTGTCTAGCATGAGAAACGGCCTAGGTTCAACCCCCAGTACGGAAGGGAGGCAGAGAAAAGAACAGCAAGCAAGGGATCCTGGGCATCATTAGTCAGGGGAAAACAAACGCAAAGCAAAGTGAGACACCATTTCAGAGTCAGCAGAAATAGCTACCATCATCAAATATACAAGCGTACAAGGGGAATTTGGAATCCTCACACAGTTCTAAACCCTTCGGCAGAGGGGGAGCATTCCATAGCTAGGATTAAATCCCATATGCATGCCATGGTTTCCCTATACATGCATATCAGTGGTAAAGTTTAACTATAATAAATTAGGTACGGTAACCAAATAGCAATAATTAGTAACAATTGTTCAACAATACAGTCTAATACAAGCTAGGCAAAACAAGATTTCTGCATCTTTCCATTCAATAATTTTTTGGGGGAGGGGTGGATCATGCTTGGCAACAAGCTATTGAAATATTGGGAAATAAATGGTGCAGCTCTCTGGAAAACAATCTGGCAGCCTGTCATATGGTTATAGTTTCAGTTTGACACAGTAATCCTACTCCTCAGTTGCAATATCCAAAAGGACTGAAAAAAAAAATATCACACAGAAACCCGTATACAAACGTGTATAGAGCTTCGCTAATAGCCAAGCAGAGAAAGAACCCACATCCCTCACAGACAAGCAAGCAGAACCTCTCCCCACGCATAGCATCACTCAGCCACAAAAAGGAAAGAAATATTGGCACGGCTACACAGGTGAACCCTGGAGCACTGGAGGTACGTAAAAAAGCCAACTATAGAGGACTGCGCACTGGGTGACGAGATGGCACCTGCCACCTAGCCTCAAGGCCTGAGTCTGACCCCCTGGGACTCACGTGGCAGGAGGAGAGAGCAGAGTTTTGACTGTGGTGAGCATGGTTATGGAACTGTGAATTATAGACTTGACATTGGGAAGCTCATCACAATAAAGCTGCTTTAATGGTAAAAATCTGTTCATCTTAAATACTTTTGATGTTAGTAGTCATAATTATAAATCTGAAAAATACAGAATTCTCTTAAAGATGTGATTTCTGTACAGGAATCTTTTCAATACTGAATATACATTTTTATCGGCCTTGAGAGATCTCACAATACATATGTAAAACATATTAACAACAGTATGTAAACTTTATGTTCTTGTTCAAAATGAAAAGGCCAGTGTGGGACATACACTTTTAATCCCAGCACTTAGGAGGCAGAGGCAGGCAGATCTCTGAGTTCAGTGCCAGCCTGGTCTGCACAGTAAAGACCCTGTCTCAAAACAACAAATAAATAAATAAATGAAAAGTAAGTGCATAGAACATATACACAAAGCATCTACATAGCTGGGATGAGGGATTTTTCTTTCCTTTCTCTCATGTGTATATCTATGTATGTGGTCTACATGTGATACATGCATATGCTTGTATGAGCCATGAGACTGTATTCATGTGGAGACCAGAGCAGGACACTGGGAGATTCCTTCCCTTACTGTTCCCTGGGTTACACTCTCACTGACTGAAATCCACCACATCACCTTCCCCAGTCTGGTTGGCTGCACAGTGGGCTCTCAGATCGGACTGTTCCCGACCCCTTCCACTAAGGTTACGGCCAAGTTTAGCTTTTTATGTGGATGCTGGGAATTCAAAGTAGGTTCTTGTGCTAACAAAGCAAGCACTCTTACACTGAGTCATCTTCCCAACCCCTTCTTTCTGAAATTTCTAGGTGCTGGGATTAATCCAAGGCCTCGGCAATACTAAGCTTGCATTCTATCGCTTACTTTTTTCCTTTTGTCGGCTACCTATTTTCTGCCATTTTTCTATATAAGGTGAATTGAATTATCTATTTTAAAGTTTTAAGAATAATAATATAAGCCTGTTTTAATGCTAACTATAGCTATTTTAATATTACATTTCCACATGTAATATGACACTGGTATTGCTAGCAGGCACTTTTTAAAACCTGACCGTATTTAGACAGGAATGAATCACATAAGGCTCCACGATTCTATAATCTTATGGTGCCCACTTAACATCAGATCAGAGGGGAGCAACAAGGAAGAGGCAGTTCCTGCAGAAGAAGCCCCGGGAGAACAAAGCTGCCCAGACTCACATTGATACTGATTAGTTTTGCATGGTCAAACCCATCACAGTCTTTACATTTCAATTAGTCTGCGATATCACAGACAAGAGTGTTGCTTACCCATTGATGGTAGATGCCATGAAAACCAGGTAGGGCCCAAGCAGGCTCTTCACGAGGGGTAGGGGAATAGCAGCCGCCTCATCAATCACAACGAGCTCAGCCTGGCCCAGTTTCACAGCGTCTGCAGGGTGGATGTACTGCAGAGAAAGAAGATTTGGACTGTAAGTGTGGCCACCGGAAGTCACCATAACCGATGAGGACTACAAAGGGCACTCTGTCCGCTCTCACTGTCCCCCTTCCCCCCCGCCCTTTTCCCACATCTACTTAGGCAAGTCAAGAATGAAATGAGCTCTAGGCTGGACACCTGGGACCAAACACTTCACTCTCTGATTATGTGACCCTGAACAGCTAATGCCATCTCACAGAGCCTCGTGTTCTTTCTTCTACAAAACACAGGAGAAGGGTGGAGAGATGGCTCAGTCAATAACGTATCTGTTGCACAAACATGAGCGCCTGAGTTTGGATCCTGCCCAACACCTACATAAACGCACAGCACACGAATATGCAGTCCCAGTGGTCAGGAGACAGAGATGAACTGCCTGGGCTTGTTGGCCAGCCCAGCCCAGTCTGGGAGCTCAAGTTCAGTGAGTAAGAGCAACCAAGGAAGATGCCCAACGTGGGCCTCTGGCCTCGACACATACCCTCATCTGTGTATGTTCACTCACAAATATACGTACATAACATGCACACACAGAGACAGAAGGAAGAAGCAAGATCGTTATGTCGAAGGACCGTGCACATAGCCTGGCTTAAAGAATTGACTGACAGTGGCTATAGCCCTTCCCTTCTTTTGTGTCTCATGCTTTTCTCCAGCCTCAGATTATGGGGAGGGCGGTGGTAGGAGGCACAGCTCTTCCTGCATGAAGTGGCACTGGACTTCATTTATGTGCTGTGCTCTCTGTCTTGACGCCACCAACCTCTGGTGTGGTAGGCAATTTCCAGATGACTCTTTTTTTGGGGGGGCGGGGTGAGAGAAGGCAAGGAGATTGTCATATAGCCCAGGCTAGCCTCAAACTTCCCATGTAGCCAAAACTGCAGATCCTCTCTCCTAAGTCCACATTGTTCTTCTTCCCATCCCCCATACCCATCAGCCAACACCCCTTCCCTTTCCCCCACCTCTGTTGTCCTAAGTATAATAGACAACCCATTGATTTCTTTAGGTTATTTTTTTTTTTTGCCATTTTTAAAATGTCAAAGAGGCAATATGAACAACCAACTACAAAATTAAAGATAATTCAATTTCACAAATAATCAAAGAACTGTGGGAGACAGCACACAGACAGACTGCACATGGTGGTACAGATGAGTAAACTGGCATTTAGGACGTGAAGCAGGAAGTTCTCAGGCGCCCAGGGTTCCACAGTGAGTTAGGGTAAGTCTGAATAACACAGGCAAACTATGGCTCAAACCAAGCCAAGTAACAACCAAAACAACCAGGTGTGATGGTTCACACCTATAATCAGAAAATTGAGACAGGAGTGATTTGAGAGTCCCCTCTGTGTGTTGTGATTACCATTAATTAATAAAGAAACTGCCTTGGCCTGTTGATAAGGCAGAGCTTAAGTAGGCGGGGAAAACTGGACTGAATGCTGGGAGGAAGAGGGCGGAGTCAGGGACGCCATGGGTCTGCCACCCGAGATAGACTAGATACTAAAACTTTGCTGGCATATCATGGTGATACACAGATTAATAGAAATGGGTTAAATTAAGATGTAAGAGTTAGCCAATAAGAAGTTAGAGCTAATGAGCCAAGTAGTGATTTAATTAATACAGTTTGTGTGTCATTATCTTGGCTCTGGACAGCCGGGACGAACAAGCAGGCACTCCTACACAAGAGGACAGTGAGTCGGAGGTCAAACAAAACAAACAAAAAACAAAAACAAAAGCTCAGAGCTGCTGCACTGTACCCACAATGTGTCAGGACTTAAGAAAATAAAAACTCAAAAAAAAATGTGGTCTGAGGGTAACTAGGAACAAACACTGTAAAGGAGAATTTGGAAGAAATCCACAAAACTAGACATACACACATCTAAGTCTAAAGCTCAACAATTCTCTAAGTGTTCTAGAAAACAAAACAAAACAAACCCTAGTTCCTCACCCAGCACTAAAGTGCATCAAGCTGATGTGTAAGCGTCAGTCTACAGGTCTGGAACAGCAGAATAAAAAGGTGCAGGACAGTACAGAAGCCTGCGCACAGACACACGAGCAGCCCGCCAGCACGGCGCCAATGTGAATGCTGGCATCAGAGTGCTGGCTGCTCTCTGTGCTTTCCTAGGAGAGTAAGAAGATCAGGCTGTTCTGGAGGTGGCTGCATCAAGGAGGGAGCTGCCCAACTCGCCCCTGGTCTCACATCTTCAATGGGGCCCCACATCTTGATTCCTAACAATCACCTTATAAAAGTACAGAAAGTGGCCTCCAGGGAGCACGCTCTTCTCTCTCACTCTCCAGCCTAGTAAGAACACAGTTGGAGTCGCCTCCTCTGCACTCATCCAGAGTCTACACACACACAGGCATCTTGTAAAGAAAGGGTGCTGGCTACACAATTCTAAAGAGAAACCAGGGCCAAACTAGGGCACCTCACGGAAATGTTTTCCTTCTCTGGTTTGTGTATATTTCTGGAGTTTTCACAGTTCCCTGTACTCTCAGAGCCAACAGTCCACCCCACCCCACACGAGCAGCAGCTTTCCCTCAGCAGAGGTGACCAGGGGGATGGAATGGGCAAAATGAAGAGCCTAGAGAAAGATCCATGGGCTTCAGAGATGGCTTAGGGTTAGGAGCACTGGCCGCTCTCAGTGATCACCCATCTGGTGGATCCAACCATTTTTAACTCCAATTCCAAGGAATGCAGAGTCCTCTTCTGGCCTTAACAGACACCAGACAGATGTGGTACGAAGTTATATATGCAGACAAATATCCACATACATAAAATAATTAAAAAAAAAAAGTAATCTAATAAAACTAAGAATCTTAGGGTAAAGACATACACAGTGGTGTGAATCATCTGCCTAAAGGTGTGTCTCCTCTACAGGTAACGTCTGTGTCTCCTCTACAGGTAACGTCTGTGCCTCCTCTACAGGTCACCACTGTATCTCCTCTACAGGTCACCGCTGTGTCTGTCTCCTCTACAGGTCTCCTCACTGCTTCCTCAGGCTAAAGTTCAAGGATCAGAAACTGCCAAGTTCACTCGGCTCATTCCCCATTCCAATCTAACTTCAAAAGCAATCAATGAATCCATCCAGCCAGAGCCAGTGAGTCTCGGTGCCTCTGTAATCCTGTCACACGATGCCTCGTAGAGACTGAACAACACTGAAGCTTTCAGACAAGTACAGAGCATTTAGGCTTATAGAGGGCTCGAGATTTATTGAAGATTTCTGGAAAATGTCCTTTGAAAGGGAAATGGGGCATTGGCTAAACCACAAAGATGCCCAGCACATGCTGCAAAGCTTCTTTCTTTGAGATGGTGACGTTATTCTTCTAGCTGCAGATATCCTATTTCAAAACCTAAGTAACTCAGCAAAACCCAAACTGACCAGAACCACGATTTTTTTCACTTATTAGCATACCCTTAGTCCATTCATCAGTCAAGAGACAAACTGTGCTGTTCAATCCTACTACATGCATTTCTATTAGCTGACCGGAATGCTTCTTCACGGTCAGCTGAGACGCCACTGCTGTGTCAAGGACCAGCAGTCACATCTATGGGGACACCACACAGCTAGGACCCTGGCCCACAGAGCAGGACCGAGACAAGCCTCACCTGAATGGTCTGTCTGTGCTCTCGGAACACGTTGACCCTGATCACCGCTTTATTAAACTCGGGGTTTAGAGACTGTACGATCTCGTAATCCAGGTGCTCCTGGTGAAGACAGAGGTGAACCGGGACAAGTTTTAGGCTGACTATCGAGAAAGCAAGCATTCCACAGAACAGTGGGCTTAGCCAGCATTAAAGCAGACGGCCTTACCCTGCTTTCCTACCTGATACTGCAGAGCATCAAATCCTTTAAATACAAATTCAAACAAGGTGTGGAGGTTATCCGGGCTCGGGGAGGTAACAAAAATATTGGAATACCTGAAGAACAAAAGAAAGGGGGAAGGGTGGTTTAGAAATGAGGAGATTTAGGACATTTTAAAGAAGAAAATAAAATTAAGTAATCATTTTTGATTGCTTCTGTCACACAAGTGATAAGCAGAGTCTATAGCAGGGAGAAGGAAGAACGCTTTTGGGAGAAAGAAGAAAGCAGCTGAGACCCGAGCACACTCCTCTTCAAAACCAGTGCTAGCAGGGCATAACACGACACTCATGCTATGCTGACAGGTTTTCTTTACATCTGTACTTGTTCAAGCAAGCAGTGAACAAAAGGGTCCTGGTACTGCCTCTGCACCCAGTATGCCTCTCAGTGACCAGGGGGGCAGTGCTGCTGCTTCCAGACAAGCACCCAGGACCTAGAGAGAACTTACAGGTGGCCAGCCCTGATGAGGAAGCAGAGACAACTCCACCAGTTTGATTCCAACCCAAATCCTGCACATTACCCATAAGGAACCCTTACCCGAATGCCACTGCCCCAGCAATAGCCAGGCCCAGGGCCGCAGACTTGCCCCGTCCCCTGGCAGCGGTGAGGGCGACAGTACTCCTCAGAGTCTTTTCGGAGATTCCCTCAATGAATTTCAAAACAGCTTTGGCCTGTGTAAAGGTAAACATTAAGTGAACACCCAGAAAAGCTCTCACCACCATCTTGGTGTAGACGTCAGGCTGGCACCGAGGCCAACCAAAGGGGCATCAGTTCCTACAGGCCAGAAAGCACTGCTCAGCACCCCCTCGGTCAGCTCCTCAGCTCTGCCAAGACCAAAAGGACTGCTGGGCATGTTGAGGCACGCCTTTAATCTCTGTGAGTTCAAGGCCAGCCTGTTCTACAGAGTGAGTTCTGGGACAGTCAGAGCTGTCAAACAGAGAAACATTGTCTTGAAAAAAAGCCGGGGGGGGGGGGAGCCAACAACAGCAAAAAGACCAAAAGGACCAAGCAAGTGCCCAATGTCTCCACTGAAAGACTCTTCTCCACTGCCATACTCTGAGATACTTGCAAGCATTGCTCTGCAGCTCCACTCATACAACAGGTATCTCAAACTTAAACCTTCACTTATTAGCTTCCCCATGTGAGTTTAACTGTTCAGTTCTCTGTGCTAAACCCTCAATTTTCTCACCCAAGCCCAGCTTTCTAGCACGTCCTTTCAGTGACATGTTCAGAATGGTCCTGCCATTCCTGGTGCCCTCCTCTCCAGCTCTGCCCACAGCCCTTCCTGTCCCAGCTCACTCCACCAGAACGGCAGCTTCATAATGGGCCTTCCTGCTTTGACCCACGTCCTCCCACAGCCTGCAGTCAGCCCAGCAGCCAGAAGAGACACACAAAACTCTTCACGTCACCATCTCTCACATCTCGGACTTCCCAGTGGCCTTAACAACTCCCCCACCACCTCCCTCTAGCTGCTAGCCCTGCAGGCTTTCCTGCTGGTCCTGAAGCACCTGAACCACATTCCTGTCTCAGGCCCACCACTATAGTGCTCAGGTCCGCCATTATTCTGCCCAGGAACTCCACGCAAAGCTCCTTCAAGGCTTTCTAAAAGACTCCACCCCTCCCCACTCCACCTAGAAGCCCCTGATGTGCCTGAGGCCTCTAAGCCGCCTTCCTTTTTCTTGGCTCCACACAGCACTTACCACTATACCATAGGATTTGCTAACTTCCTCCACACAGAATCTGTCTCATCCTACAGAGGATGGGCTCTGAAGCAGGTATCCTCATTCACTGCCAGGCCTGGCACCCAGCCACACTAGAGGGAAACAATGACTAACTGGGAGCCGCACTACCACTCAGGATCAAATCTGGACACCCGCTGAGATCCGAGACCGGTCCTGAGGAGCAAGTCTTGCTCTTAAGGCCATGGCTCTAAGATGAAGCCCAATACAGATGGAGAAGGGCTTCAGGACACCAGGTTCTTCTGATGGAAACACCCAAGGGACTGAGGCTTCAGGTACTAACTTGGCCTTTGCTGAACTACATTTTACTTTTTAAATTCTAGGGAAGTAAAGTTCTAAATGCTAATTATAAATAGACTAAAATGTATCCTAAAATATTTATCTAAAATGAAAGGCTAACATGAAAAAGACAAATATATAAGTAATGCAGACATGATAACCAAAAGGGAAAGCAAAACAGAAATAACCAATAATCATTTGCCTGCCTTGCTCACTAAAAACAATGATCAGAAGTTCCCACATCTGATTAGTATAGACTCAAATGTAACTGTAGAGAAGACTGGAAGGCAGGCATTTTCCTGCACTGTCAGCAGCACTACCAGCTGGTAGCACACTCATTCCAATGCCCAGTCTCTGACCCAGCAGCTCCTGGCTGAGACAATGGCTCAGGTTGGCCTCAGAAACAATTATCCTCCTGTCAGTCACTGGACAAGTATGCAGAATACAGGCATCATCATCACACCTGGCACCACTGTTGGTAATAGCAAAACAGCTGGAAACACAGACGCTACTTTCTACTTCATTAACATGTATGCCTTTGTGCTTTACTGACTGGTTTGTTTTACACGGCTTCTTTTTCTTTCTTTCTAAAGACAGGGTCTCACGTATCCCAAGCTGGTCTGGAACTCAGGGTTGCCCACCATGACCTTGAACTTCTGAGTCTCCTGCCTCCACCTCCGGAGCAGTAGAATTCCCAGTTTATGCAATGCTGGGTAATCACCCTGGGCCTTATCCACACCAGGAGAGCACTCTACTGAGCCTCTGCCCTTTTTCTGGAGAAAGGATTTCACTACATAGCACAACCTGGACTAAACTCACGGCAATCTTCCTGCTTCTGCCTCCTGAGTAAGCTGCTTTTATTTGGTAATGTTGTTCCCAGTATCATAGTTTCTCTCAAATCCTGTTGTTCCCTCGTTCACTAGACTGGCAGTGGTTTAAAACAACCTAGAGGCTGCAACCTAACCAACACCCAAAGAGCTTAGGCCCGCACTTCCAGAGGGAAAAGGTAAGCCAGCCTATTGAAACTCGGTCCTGGGTGGGGGAGGGAGCACTGCAGCTGCTGTCTATGAGGAGGGAGGAGTCCTGTGCTGCTCATCTGACCAAGGCTGGGCAGAACAGCAGCTTGAAGGCCTTGGGCCATGCTAACTATCAAAGCATCATGGCCCAGAAGCCACTGAATAAAACTAGCCAGTCACATCAGCAAACACAGAAACATGTCTTGGTGTTTCCATTCAAATTGCTATTAGCATAGATCCAAGCCAATCGATCCCAGAGAGGATTCGCAGTAGATGGGGCATTAGTAAAAGGAGCCAGAAGCACCTTCCCCCACTCTTGTATATAAGTCATAAGCAGAAACTTTTGTACCAGTCGGGCAGTGGTGGCACACGCCTTTAATCCCAGCACTCAGGAGGCAGAGGCAGGCCTGTGAGTTCCAGGACACTCAGGGCTACACTGAGAAAGCCTGTCTAGGAAAAAAAACAAAACAAAACCTTTTGTATCACCAAACGTAGCTGACATTAAAGAACACAGAACTATCATTCTCTATGGAAGACAATTCCTTCTTTAAATACAACCCATTCCCACCACGGCTCACTGACAGACAACACAACCCCGACACAGTAGAGCTGACGCCCTACCTTGTGTTGTCAGTATCAGCACGGGAGCCCCGAGTGCACACCTACCTGGTCCAGCGTCCTGCAGCAGTCCACCAGAACACCCACAGGCTGAGTGTCCTGCAAACTCTCTTTCAGTTCCTGCAGCTCCAGAGCAGCAGGGCTGAGCATCTCGTCCTATCAGAGAAGAGAAAGCAGTTTGCCCTGGCCTATGAGCTCACATGGAAATTATACAACACCCTCCAGATCCCAGTCCCCCTAACCAGACTCACTGGGGCCTGAGGAGGTAAGGCTTCAATGCTGGCCATGTGGGAGGAGATGGGCAGGATGTTGAGCTGGTCATCAATGACCAGACACTTCTTACAAGAGGCCAAGGAAAGAATAAACCTGTGGAACACAGCAGCTGCAGTGAGGCGACAGGAAAGGCAGGCAACATCTAAGCAAGACTCAAGTTTCTTTAGGAAACACCAGAGTCAGAACCCAGGTAGAGCTCAATGAGATGATTCAGCCAGCTCTGCAAGTCACCCGAGTGTATTTATACAGGAAAACCTAGGACCCTAGACAGGAGCTCCCCTGTCAGCAGGCACCCGCTGCTCCTGGATCATTTGGCCCACCCCTTACCCAAAGCTCCTTAGCAATAAGGCAGCTGGGACTCCAGACCCAAGTCACATATGGTCACCAGTCATACAGAGAAACACAAACCCAAATCTGCCTCCTGTCACGGGAAGAAAAAAAGCAAAAGAGGGAAAAAAGGCCCTCTTAATTTTCCATGCATGTGCAGCAGTTTGAACAAAAATGGCCCCCATGGGCTCATCTATCTGAATGCATAGTCATCAGGGAGTAGCACTATTTGAGAAGGAAAAGGATTCCTCCTTTTTGGAGGAAGATGAGGGTGGGAGGAGGAGCTTTGAGGTTTCAAAAGCCAACACCAGGCCCATCCTCCTTCTCTCTTTGCCTGCAGATCAAGGATGTAGCTCTCAGCTACTGCTCCACGGCCAGGGATGCTGCCATAATCCTGCCATGCTGTCTGCCATGATGATAATGGACTAAACCTCTGAGACCCAAGTAAACCTCTATTAAATGCTTTCTTTCATAAGCGTTTCCTTGGTCATGGTGTCTCCATGGCAGTAACAGTGACTAAGACAGCAAGCTTTTAAGAGCCTCCTGGGGGCTGAGAACTCTTGCTCTTGTAGCAGTCCCAGGTTTGACTCCTAGCACTCACAAGACAGCTCACAACTGTTCAGAATCCAACTCTAGGGGACCCAGCACCCTTCCCTGACCTCCACTGGCACCAGACACACCAGACGCATGTGCTGCACAGACATGCACGCAAATAAAACATTCATAGACATAAAATAAATCTTAAAAGAAAGGGGGGGGCTAGACAGACTACCAGCAGTTAAGAGTGCCTGCCCCCTTCTAGAGGACCCAGGTGGGTTTCCCAAGAACTTTTGTTGGGTTGCTCACAACCACCTGTAACACCAACTTCAAGAGCTCATTACCTCCTGGTACTGTGGGCACCTGCACACACACACACACACACACAGAGAGAGAGAGAGAGAGAGAGAGAGAGAGAGAGAGAGAGAGAGAGAGAGAGAGAGACTTATCTTTACGTTCACAGGCACCTACAGTAGTCACCAGCATGCAGTTGTTCCTCTCCTGCCTACACCATATTCAGCTGAAGTCGGAACAACCCGAGCTTGTTGAGGCCTGGAGGATTTCTTAGCCTCAGCAGAACTGAGCTGATGGTTCTTTTTCACAGAGACTGTTTGGTCCACTGGGGTTTCAGCACCAACCCTAGCTCTGTACACTCAGTGCCAATAGCACCTCTACCCCACCCTCCCCAGGGTCAAACGTCTCCTGATATTGCCAAATGTACCTAGAGGGCAAAGTCATCCCCAATAGAAAACTACTGATCTAGACCAAAGCTTAAAGCAATGGTTCTCAGCCTTCCTAATGCTGTGACCCTTTACTAGAGTTCTTCACGTTGTGCTGACCCCAACCATAACATTATTTTCCTTGCTACTTCATAACTGATTTTACTACTGCTATGAATCATAATGTAAAATCTATGTTTTCCGGTGGTCCTAGGCAACCCCGTGAAAGGGTCATTTATCCCTGCCCCACAGGTTGAGAACCAGTGGCTCAGAGAGTTTCACTGGCTATTTAGGTTCTTTAAAAAGGAGGCTCCAGGGGAAAATAATCGGTTAAAGACGTTATAGCTCAATGGATTTCAGTCTTCCTAATGCTGCAACCTTTTAATACAGCTTCTCATGTTGTGGTGACCCCCAACCATAAAATGATTTCATTGCTACTTCCTACTGTAATTCTGATGACGTTAGGAATCATAACATAGATATCTGATGTGACTCCTGTGGGGTCGACAGTTACTGTTCTAGCTGCTGCAAAACATTTCAGGGGCTCCAACAAACTCATAAAACTATCAACAGTTCCCAGACTTAACTGAACAGAAAACCCTCTTACCACAAGGTCCCTCTTAAAAGACTAGTGCTCTAGCTGGACAGTGGCGTGCGCCTTTAATCCCAGCATTCGGGAAGCAGAGGCAGGCGGATCTCTGTGAGTTCGAGGACTGCCTGGTCTATAGAGCAAGTTCCAGACAGCCAAGGCTACACAGAGAAACCCTGTCTCAAACTCCCCCCCAAAAAAACCCAAAAATTAGTGCTCTCTGAGATGCCTTCTGGGAAAGCGATCCAAAGCAGCAGCTCTCAACCACGGTTATGGCCCCTTTGGGACTCTAATGACCTTTCACAGCCATCTAAGACCACTGCAAATATCAGATACCTACATTACAATTTATAACAACCACAAAATTACAGTTATGTAATAACAGAAATAATTTTATAGTTGGAGTCCCCACAACATGAGGAACAGTACTGAAGGGTCGCAGTATTAGGAAGGCTGAGAACCACTGCTCCAGATAAACCACCCCTTGGGCAGAACAATAAGCTAAGAGCCAAAGCTGCTCAGATCAGCAGCGAGATTTAAGCGCAGTTTCTGGCCCAGCCCTCTCTCTTCATCCAGTTGGTTTTACAAGTACAGCTGCTATCAGGATCTCACTGCTAGCTGGATGAACACTTGGGAAGCCGAGGCAGGTGAGTCTTAAGTTTGAGGCTAGCCAACGCGACACAGTTGAAACCTGTCTCAAAACAAAACAAGCCTCACTTGGTTTTGAAAGCCCTCTGATACAAGAGCAAATTTGTTGGGTCCAAGATAGAAACATTTCTTCCATTCTGATTCCCAGCAACTGTAGGAACTGACCTGCAGACCTACCTCTCATTAAATCTCCCCACCACGTCCTGATGGGCCTCCGTCCTGTACCTGGAATGCACATCCTAAGAAAAAAGCGAGACAACATCCATTGACAAAATCTTCTAAAAGCAACATAAGACACCACCCTCGGCAACGTCAGCAAACCTGTGAGGATTAAGACTGCCCCTCTCTGCTGTGCTGCATCAGACACCATGTGCAAGGTCGCTATCCCATGCACTGCCCCTCACCTACCACTGATGCCTTCCACGGTTCCTCCAGCACCACAGCACGGCTAAATGCACAAGCCAACTAGTGCCAGATACGGTGCATGTGCACTGTAAACTAACGAGAATTCTGTTCACACGTAGTGTATGATCAACAGCTAAAGACAAATAAGTGTAACAATGAAACACAGGGCGTTGACAGCGAATGAAAAGACCCACTTACTTAAGGTAGTCAGGGAAGGGCTGTCAGAAACGAGAAGCAGAATGGATGAGCAAGAGCAAGCACAAGAGACGGAATGAGTAAGTAACGTGGGCACAAAGTCGTCTATTCCCTCACGCACAAGTGTCTAACGAGTGCTTCATGCATGCCAGGTGGACACAGCTGAGTCTGCTCTCCCCAAGTCCACCAGCAGAGGACAGACAGAATACAAACAATGTCTGGGAACTGTCAAGTGCTCTGAAGAAACACAACTGTAGTGACTGGAGTAAGAATGGCCCCCATAAGCTAATATATTTAAATGTTTAGTTAATCCGGCTAATTATGTCAACTTGACACAGGCTAGAGTATTCAGAGAGGTGGAAGCCTGTGGGGCACGTGTGGGAGGGCTCAGCCCATTGTAGGCAGGGCCACCCCTAGGATGGGGGTTCTGGGTTCTATAAGAAGCAAGCTGAACAAGCCACAAGGAGCAAGCCAGTAAGCAGCATCCTCCATGGCCTCTGCATCAGCTCCTGCCTCCAGGTTCCTGCCCTGACTTCCTTCAATGAACAGTGACATGGAAGTGCAAGCCAAATAAACACTTTCCTCCCTGACTTGCTTCTGGTCAGGGCATTTCATCACAGCAACAATAACCCTGACCAGGATGTCAGTCATCAGGCAGTGACACTACCTGACAAGCACATTCCAGAAGGAACATTCCAGAAGGAATATTCAGCACAAAGGGCCTGGGGTAGAAGTGCCAAACATGTCTGAAGGTATCAGGGGGCCTTTAGTGGCAAGTGTTGGTGGGTGTGGGAGTGGTAGACACAGCCTACAGGTTGAAGAAAGCCCATCTCACAGGAAAAACAGCTCACTGGATGCCAGAGCCATGGCAGCACCATTCCTGAGCCATTGGATCCCAGGGATAACTTTAAACTTGCTTCTTGGGACAATGACCTGGCAAGACAGCCCCACCTCGTCGTTGCCTTGTTTAGGAGGGGCACTAGTTCCCCCCACAGTTTAAATTCTTGCCAGACAGAAGTAGAACAGCAACTATTACTTTGCTTCCCCTCGAAAGATGAGTGCCAGCGAGGAAATCTACACACATCCCTCTGTGTGAGACACAAACTTGGGCCCAAGTCCAGCACTCAGGGCTGAGGCAGGAGGATCCAGGGTTCAAGACCAGTCGTGGCTGTAAAGTGAGACTGTATCACAAAGCAAAAACAACCAAAAGCTGCACTGCACCTCGCCAGTGTGGAACTGCACCTGTCCGAAAACACATGTGACATTCAGGGACTCAGCGCCCACTGATGAGAGAGTGAGGGGATGGAGCTGACGGGCTGCTGTGCGGAGCACCCACTGGAGGGGCCCACACGACAGCCCAAGCAGAGTGCTCTGTTAGTCAGGAAGCACTCTTACCATGGTCATTGTGTAGAGCTGCTTCAGCGAGTTCATGGTCCGCAAGAGGATGACCACCAGTCCACCGCCTTCTACTGTCTCCACAGTTCTGGCCAGCAAGTTCGGGGTTAATGCTTCAAAATCCTAGGAGGAATCAGAGACCTTAGAAAGGGGCAGTGGTACAGCAATGAGGGCTTCAGGGCACAAGCCCAAAACCTCCCCTCTCACACCTTCCTACCAACAAACAAAGGGTACCACAGGAGACAGCCCATTCCTGGAGTACAGGAGAACTGGGTAATATAACCTAATGAAGTATTTGGAAGCAAGTCTTCCAAATCTCACATTCAATTTCAGAAGTATCTTTCTTTTTCTGGACAATTTGTAAACAAACTGACAAAACCGAACTACACCACATGGGGGCGCTACTGCCCAGTGTATTCCAGTGCCTGATAATGGTGCAGAACACTGAGACCAAACAAACAAACAACAACAACAAAAAATCAAACAACCACTGAGACAGCCCAAGTGGGCTGGAAGCCAGCCTTGCTGGAGACAACTCACTAGAGATGAGGGAAAAAAACCTAAGAACTCCTATTCTTGACTTCCCATTTTCAAATTTACATAACCATGGTCCTAGCACCTATGTGAGTAATTGAATGGAGCTGAGCACAGGCGTCTGTCGTGGGTGGGTGTAGAAGGAGGATCACAAATATCCTATGAAGTCAAACACTGGATAGCAACCACCTGAACTGAGAAATGCGTTTGATGAGCTTGTCGGCGAGAAAACCAATACCAGTGAAGACCTTCATCAACTGTGCTGAGAGGAAGTATGTGGCTCTGAAGGGCCAGACTGGGAATGAATGGGGTAGGGAGTGGCCGTCTGTGGCTCAGGGCAGGTGGGAGTGGTGTGCAGGTGTAGGGCTGTAACTGGGACCAGGCTAGGGTCTTAGTTCCAGCACAGACCTGGCCCCTAGGGTGACCAGGCTAGACTGCTGGACTGCTGTTTCCTTTTATGAGACAGGAGCACACAGTGAAGGCCAGCCTGGTCTAAAGTCACAATTCTCCTGCCTCAGCATCCAAGGGTATGCACCACTGGCCCAGAACTTCAGTATCAGTCACGGTGGGTAGGAACCACCTAGGATGGTGCAATGGTCTACTTTCTGCTACCTCTAGTCAGGTGCAGAAATTCTTATAGAAATTTTATATAGGGCAAGTTAACCGAGTTTCCTTTTAAAAGTGGGCAAGTCTTCAGTGATATCTGAATGTGAACTTTCTCTACTTACTATATCCCTGTTCTCCGTAGGGAATCAGGCAGTCTAAGCCACCCACCTGGAGGACGCACATGCCGAAAGTATTCCCCAGGATCTTGTGGGTTTCATTGTAGTAGCAATAGCGAATGTTTGTGGCTGCTACGAAGAGCTCAAAGGGGTCGTCCTGCTTTATGTTCAAGGTGCCATTCTTTATTTTCTTCTGCAGCTGCCGCATTCTCTTCTTCCGGTGACTGTAATACCACCATCCCAAGAAAGGTAATTAGAACAGGCAAGAGAGACTCAGTGATCCTCAGACCCACAGAGCTGGTGGGAACAAGGCGCGGCGAGTGCAACAGGGCTGACTGCTTCACTTTCAGGGGGAAGGACAATGGAGGTGTACTGGGATGGTGCGGGCACGACAGGCTTTGCAGGTTGACAAGATAGCTCAGTGGGCAAATGCCAAGCAAGCCTGACAACCTGAGTCCAATCCTACAACCCAGGCAAAGATAGAGAACCAACTCAACAAAGCTGTACTTTGCCCTCCACACACGCATAACACAAACACAGACACACACACAGACAGGCATGTGAGACACTTTGGAGCATGTGTAAACTACCCCACTATGCTGTAGAAGATGGGCTACAGGAGCAGGGAAGTCTAATTATTTGGCAACAACCAAAGCTTAAGACCAAACCTAGATACCTCACTACCTTAAGTCCAAAACCAATGTTTCCACTAACCGTGCTGCTTCCCAAAGACCTGGGAAAGATGAGAGGCTAGCAGGTTACAACATGGTTCCTAGACAAATCTTTCCTCACTTCTCTGTCCACAGTATGGGTCATGTCTCAAAGGCAGTGTTTCGCTAAGAAAACGAAGGATTGAGACAGAATCTAGATATCCCTGAGATATCTAGATATCTTTTAAATTTTTTAAAAGAATTTTATATGTATGGATGTTTTACCTGCTTATATGCCTGTGCACCATGTACGTGCAGTGCCATGTGTGTGCTGGGAATCAAACACGGGTCCTCTGCAAAAGCGGCTAGTTTTTCCATCTCTCCAGCCCCCATTAGTCCTTTATAAAACAATCCGAGACTTTCAGAATGGTGGTGGCCTCTAGTTGACTTTTTTTTTTTTTTTTTTTGAGACAGGTTTTCACTGTAGTTTTGGAGCCTGTTCTGGAACTAGCTCTTGTAGACCAGGTTGACCTCGAATTTACAGAGATCAATCCACCTGCCTCTGTCTCCCGAGTACTGGGATTAAAGGCATGCACTATCCCTACCCAGGTCTCTAGCTGACAATTTTATACAGCTTCTCTCACTGTCCTGATTGTCTCACCAATCCAGTAAGCGAGGCTGGCCATCAGCACCAGCTATCCACAGGTATATACCACTAACCTGGCTTTCTCATATTAAAGTAGGTTTTGTGAATCAAACTCAGGTCCTCACACTTACAAGGCAAACCCCACTGAGCTACTCCCTCCGCTCTAGCTAAGGAAAACTCAATCACTGTTTTCAAACTTTTTTTCCCTTCAAGACAGGGTTTCTCTGTGTAGTCCTGGCTGTACTGGAACTCGCTCTGTAGACCAAGTTGGCCTCGAACTCACAGAGATCAGCCTGCCTCTGCCTACCAGGTACTGGGATTAAAGGCATGCGCCACCACCACCCAGATGTTTTCAAACTTAAAAGCTAGAACCGAGGTGTTCCTCTGTGGGCCAAAACCTCCTATGCTAACTGAGGCCCATGGACAAAGTTACTTCCAACTCCTTCCTTAAGTCCTTTCTTTCGAGGTGTTGGGAAAAATCAAGACTGGGAGTCGGCTGGAAGAGATAAAAGAGGTACAGATAGATTCCCCACTCTCCTACATTGTTTGAGACACTGGGATTCTCGGCAATCCTCCCCACCCCAGCCTCCTGAGTGCTGCTGGTATTACACACACGAGCCACAGGAGCCACGACCACAAAGACGGTGGCCACAGAATAATTATAAAACGCGAAACCAGGTAAGTTAAATCTAAAAAGAAAATCTGCACAGAATACTGAGTGCTAGCTGATTCTACATCAATCTCTTATTTACTAAACAAAACAACAAAGAGTCAGTCACGCAGTGGTGACGCCCTTATTCCCAGCACAGGCAAAGGCAGGTAGATCTCTGTGAGTTCGAGGTCAGCCTGGTCTATAGAGCAAGTTCCAGGACAGACAGGACTACACAGGGAAACTCTGTTTGAAAACAAAAAAACAAAAAACAAAAAACAAAAAAAAAAAAGGAAAAAAAGAGAAAGAGAGAAAAAGAGCAAAGTTAAAATAAACCAGAATTCTAACATACACAGCTGGTTTATTAGCGATCATTTAAAAATGCATGGAGGGGGCCGGAAAGATGGTTCAGCGCTTTCTGCTTAAGAGCAGCTGCCGCTCACGTGGAGGGTCTTAAGGGATTCCACAGTAGACGGAGAACCAGCTCCTGCAGGGTGTCATCTGACTTCTACGTGTGTGCTATGGCACTGCATGCCCCCACACCCGCCTCTCTCCCTCTCCCTCACCACTCACAAACACAATATGATTGTAAAAGAGAAACTAGAAAGATGAGAGAAAACATCTACAAAATAAGTTTATTGCTCAGACAGGAAAAAAAAGTTATCAATCCACACTGCAGACCAGAGGAAAGTCTCATTAAGAAGAGCTGGAGAGAGCTTCGAGGAGGTGGCCAACAGGAAACAAGGGTCTCAGCAGTCAGTGTCAGGGGATGGAAATGGCAGCCTCAGCACAGGTGCCAGCAGGGAGACTTGCTGCAGTGTGGGAAATAGCGGTGAGCTAGGACCCGAGAGTGAACAGAGCTGAACATATCTGAGGCTAACAAGCCAAATGAGGACCATCAGGACAACCACATGTACTGGGTAGGTAGGTAGGAAAAGTGATGACCTCAGGGGGTGGGCTGAGGAAGCTCAGGGGAGCCACAAAAGCAGGTACCTCAGAGGTGTAATGCCTACTCCATCTCAAACTCCTCCAGAGTTATGGGAGAACTGCCAGGTTTCTCCCACATGACTACCATGTTACTATGAGGTGCCCTGTATCGGGGCATCTTTCCACAAGAGTTTTGGGAGAAACTGACTTCCATACAATTGCCCTTAGATGATGGAGGAAGGTCATGGGTTAAAAAATAAAGAAACTGCTTGGCCCTCATAGGTTAGAACATAGGTGGGTGGAGTAAACAGAACAGAATACTGGGAGGAAGAGGAAGTGATCTCAGACGCCATGCTCCCCTCTCCCAGGCAGATGCAGGGCAGCTCCTCTCAGAGGCAGACACGATGAACAAGCTGCCAGGTCAGACATGCTGAATCTTTCCCGGTAAGACTGGTGCTACACAGATTATTAGAGATGGGTTGATCAGGATATGAGAATTAGCCAGTAAGGGCTAGAGCTAATGGGCCAAGCAGTGTTTAAAAGAATACAGTTTGTGTGTTGTTATTTTGGGGCATAAGCTAGCCAGGTGGCCCAGGAGCCGGGGCGGCAGGAACGCAGCCCGCAGCTCCCCACAACACTTAGACATATATTCCTACCAGGGAGACAGAAACACACACAGAACTAGTTCACCATGAAGCACGGAACAGATTCTTAGAGATGAGAGATGATCAAGACAAGAAACAGATGCACTCTGGCTCCAAATTACTCAACCCTAAGCAGAACTGAAAACTTAACCCCTTAGGCCCTGAACTGTGCTATTTCCAATAGTCCCAAGGTGTTTGCTTTGGAGCTCCCCTGCACGTCTTCTGGAAAGGCTCATTTATTTGTGTGTATCTGTACCTGTGCCTGCGTGAATACATGAACACAGGCGTCCGTGGATGGAGCTCAGAGAGCACTGGGTCTTTGGAGCTGGAACTGAAGGCATCTGCAGGAAGCCTGGCTTGTGTGGCTGCTGGGACTGAACTACAGTCCATAGGATGCAGAGCATGTACTCTTGCCAAGGAATGATCTCTCCAGCCCTATCACCAGGAGTCTGGATATGGAGCTCAGTGGTAAGACAGTGTGGTGGTGTAAAAATAACTAACTGCATAATAAACAGTGAACCTATTAAGGACCCTCTGAAGAGGAGAAAGGGAGCAGCGTTGTTCCCTTAGGCATCAAACCTCTAGGAATGTCTCTGAGCAGTGCCATCATGATCTGAAGCAGAAGCAGACAGGAAAGGGGAGGCTGGGAAACACAAAGGCTGCTGTTTTAGGGCAAACACTGGCCTGAGCAATTGTGGTAATCCTCACACATTCCAGGGCTTTTCTCCTGGAGTTTAAAGAGCAGGAACTGAAAGGTGGCGATGACACCCAGAGGTCAAGCTTACCTGCTAAACCCCAGCTCTTTCTTATAGCACCAGAGGACTGAGGGTCGAGCCTTCACGGTGGCTTTGGACAACATATGATGAAGAATAACCACCTGCCAAGAAAGAGAAATCACAGAATCTCAGTGTCAAAGACACCATAGGAACCGCCAGGCCCAAGACCTCAATTGAAAAGCACCAAGGTCACAAGGAAAGAAATAACCAGATGGAAACAGAAGCCAGGTCACATATGGTTAACCTAGAGGTCAGTCCATCATTTCTGCATTCTAAAGACACTGGCTCACCCACTCATAAATCTAAATATAAAAAAATTTACCATTTCCAGGTACTGAACAAATGTTCCCACTAGGGACTTTACCAGTCAAGGGGTCCTAATGGCACTGTGTGCTGAAACCTCAAATGGCCTAGGTAACCTGGCAACCAGGTAACCAGAACACAAAGCATTTACCAGGTCTTACCTGATCTTTTCCTCGATCCCCAACTACAACAAAAAGAGATCTCTGGCGCTCAGCAACGCCATTCTCAATGAGAATCCGAATTCGGTTGTCCACCTTTTTCCGGTGCATGGTGAAAGACTGTCACGAAAACAGAAAGGAGATGCAGATGAACTAAACAGCACATCCGAGTGAGCTGCACCAGCTAGCAGCCTTCTGTGGGGTTGTGCCAGGCACATTTGTAATCTTAATTACAATCTTAATGTTCAAACAGCTCCACAGGTCTCAGTTTTATAATCAGGAAATTAAGGCATAAGAGACAAGTGCTGCAGAGAAGTGTACTTTATATCACCAAGGAATTTGAAGAAAAACGGGGGGGGGGTGGGAGGCAGAAGCAGGCTCTGTAAGCTGGAGATCAGCCTTGTTTACATAGTGAGTTTAACAATAGCCAGGGATACACGGAGAGACCCTGTCTCCAACAAAGAAAGAGAGAAGAGAGTCAGGACATGTGTTAAAAATAAATAAAAGCTAGGCGGTGGTGGTGCAACTCTTTAATCCCAGCACTAGGGTGGCAGAGGAAGGCGGATCTCTGTGAGTTTGAGGTCAGCCTGATCTACACAGTGAGTTTCAGGACAGACTCCAAAGTGACAGAAAAACCCTGTATTGAAAAAACAAAACCAAATAAATAATGATTAAGGTATAAAATGGCAAATCTATAGACTCAAAAGAGTAGCAAGTTAAGTATGATATACTATTTTATTCTACTGGGTTTTGTCTTTAACTGTGTGATGTATCCTAGGCTGACCTTAAACTCACTATATAGTTCAAGATGACCCTAACCTTCCAATCCTCCTGCCTCCACTTTCCAGGTACTAGGATTACAGAAAGTACAGGTGTATCTCACCACACAAGAGATTCTGCTATGCTGGGAATCAAACCTGAGGCCTCAGGCATGCTAGGCGAGTAAGCATTCTACCATCCGAGCGGCATTCCCAGCACTATAAACACCATTCTGATACACATATATAGCACCGGGGGGGGGGGGGGGGGGCACCAAAAAAGGCCAAAATGTAATGTAATTTCTAAATAGTGGTTTTTATTTTGATGTTTTGTCTTTTATGATTTGATTTCTGTAACATTCCTATGTGTGGTCCAGTCAGAACTGATTGGTGCCTAGCCAATCAGAGAGAATTCACCCAGCAACTGATGCAAAAAGATGCAGAGACCCACAGTCAGATCTTAGGCAGAGCTCAGAGAACCCTCTGGAAGAGGGGAGGAAGGATTGCAGGACCCAGTGGTGTCAAGGACATCACAAGTAACCCACGGAACCAATAAACCTGGGCTCCCAAGGGCTCAGAGACGGAACTGAACCAGGAAGCCTGCACAGGACTGACCCAGGCACATGTTACAGCTATGAAGCGTGGTCTTCTTGGGGGCCTCCTAATAATGGAAGCAGAGGCCATCTCTGACTCCGCTGCCTGCTTTTGCAACCTATTCCTCCCACCGATTGCTTCATCTGGCCTTAACAGAAGAAGAGAAGCCTAGTCTCGCTACAACTTGATAGACCATGGCTGGCTGATATCCAGTGGATGCCCATCTGTATCTGAAGAAGAGTGGAGGGGAATGGATGGGATTGGGAGGAAGGAACTGGAAGGAGGGGAGGGAGGGGAAACTTTGCTTGGAATATATTAGAAAAGAAATTTCACGTGTGGTAAAATGGCTCAAAGAAAGGTGCTTGTTGCCAAACATGATGACCTGAATATGATTCCCCAAACCCACAAGGTAAAAGGAAAGAACCGCAGGGTGGTGGTGAAGAACACCTTTAAGCCCAGCACTGGGAGGCAGAGGCAAGTGGATCTCTGTGAGTTCGAGGCCAGAACGATCTACAGAGTGATTTTCAGGACAGCCAGGGCTACACAGAGAAACCATCTCAAAAAACACCCCCCACTGTGAAAAAAGGGAAGAGAACAAACTCCTAAAAGTTGTTCTCTGACCTCCACATGCACTCTACGGCATGCAGCATGCAACAAAACACAACACACACATACACACAATTAAAACATAAGAAAAATTAAAACCCACATGTCACTTATAAAAAAACATATTTCTATACATACAAATATGGGCCATGAGTGTATAGTGGTACATAATTTGCCTAGCTGGGGGAAGCCCTAGATTCAATTTCTCTAGTATCCTCAAAATAAAATAAAATGCAAAACCTATCTGATTACCTAGAACAATACACCAAAGTAAATCAGCAACAATCCCAAGTATCAGAGTGCAAGGCTGTGAGTCTAAAGCTCCAGCACCTGCAGCATTCTAAACACAATCTCCGTCCCCAACACCGGCTTTAGCAAGCCTTACTATAAACCGCCGCCACGAAGATGGCTCCTGTTTAAAAGGGCAAAGCAATATAAAGAAATCAAGTAGCCCACGGCAGTAGAGCTTCACACTCTGTCCACCCAACTCCACCTGAGCCCCTTTCTTTGCAGATCAGTCAGTTCAGTCTGTAAGTTCTATGTTGCCAGACACATAAAGACCCACAAAAATGAATGGGTACCTAATTTTTAAAGTATAAAATTTTGTTTTAGTAGGTGAGCCCTTTACCAGGATACTTACCATTATCAGGTAAGGCCCTTGACTATAAAATTTAATTCTAAGAGTAATTTTAAAAAGAAATGAGGTAGAACTACACAGACAAAATTAAATGTAAAAGTAATAGCTAGAGTAAGGTATTTGATAATGACCTATGGCTACTTTTGCTAAGAAAGCCGAATAGATGAGGAAGGCACTGCTGGACAGAAAGAAAACAAGATAAATTGTTTTCTTTCTTCTCCCTTTCTTCTTGTTCTGTTCTGTTGGTTGCTTGGCTTTTTGAGACAGGGTTTCATTGTGTATCCGGAGTTGCCCTGGAACTCACTCTGTAGACCAGGTAGGCTGGCCTCGAACTAAGAGATTCTCCCACCTCTGCCACTCAAGTGCTGAGATTAAAGGTTTGGGCCACCATGACCAGCTAGATCAGCGGTTCTCAACCTGGGTCGCGACCCCCTCACGGTAAGAGCATCGGAAACATCAGATATTTACATTACAATTCATAACAGTTAGCAAAATTACAGTTATGAAGTGCAATGAAAAGAATTTTATGGTTGAGGAACACAGCATTCGGAAGGTTGAGAACCACTGAGCCAGATGAACCGCCGCTGTATCCACTCAGGTGCACACAGCAAGCACCCTGTGCCAGGCGCGGCGAGGTGTACTGTCAGGCGTCCTGAATGAAACTCCACGGGACAGAGTATAAACGAACGGATATGCTGCAGTACTTAGGAGCAGAAGATTCGGGATCAAACCGCCTTAGTTCAAAACCTACCATTCCTACCAGGAACTGAGCACGTTTCTCGGAAAGCGGTTTTGACACCCACCCACTCTGCACTCCCCCCGTTAGAGAGATCCCTGAGTGTGGGAAAAAGTCACACACCCCTGAAGTGCTCAAAAACCTTGCCCCGAGGGTTGTTTGCGTATCCGAGACCGGGAGAATCTGTCTGCTGGGCGTCCAGAAGAGAGGCAGCCCGAAGACGCCGGCTTCAGCCCAGACAGGGGCTTTCGTCCTCGAGCCTGCCCCGCGGGCCCGAAAAGAACACCGACGCAGCCTTTCCCCAGAGTACCTGCGTCCAGAGTTCGCCCGAACCCAGCCAGCCGCACAACCGAAGTACGTGAGGGCACCGAGCCGCTCCGGAGACCTGCGCGCTTGCGGAGGAGACACCGACAGCCAGGAGCAGTCAGCGCGTGCGGACACTTAGGCTGCCAGCAGCACGTGTGGAAAAGCTCAGTGGGGAGGGACGGACCGCTGGTGCGATGGGACCTTCCCTTGCTTCGGCGCTTGGTGATGACGCGATATTTAACGTAAGAGCTATAACGCCGGTATCTACTGCGGCTGCGCACTAGCTTCCGGTCGCCATTGCAACCATGCTGCATACAATTTGCATATGACCCCAGAACCTGGTTCTTGCCGACGGACATAATTGTTTATATATCTGTGCGCTCTGCAGGGGCTTTAGCCACTGGTATCCGAACTCATCTGGTGCACGTGTTAAAGAACGCCACTGTAGCCTGGGTGCACGAGACAACAGCTGTTCAAAGCATGGGTGCAGTTTTATCGATATGCACTTTTAATAGAACATGAAGGCCAGGAGCTTTATTCATCTCACTCGACCCTCCAACCAGAAGCAGTCTGGGTATGTAAACTGTACCCATGATCGTGGCCGCTGTTACAGGTTCTTCTCAGACCCGCATCATGCAAATGTTCTGAAAATCCAATCGGGGCTCTATTCAATTATCTTTCCTGCAGTACCACAGGAAGTTCGTCCTTCCACCTCCACAAAAATCCTTAAGTATTTCTTCTTTTAGGCAAAAGACACGTTAACTCTATATACCCCGCACTTTTGGACACCGTATGCTCCGTAACGTACAAAACTGAATTCCTTCCCGTTTTACATCTACTTATACGTTGACTCACTTGACAAAACTTTACCGTGAGATTAGTCTGTTAATAGGTACCAAATGATCCTAGCTTTAATACTTAAGTACTAGGTTTTGATAAAATAAAACTACCCGAACTGTATAAAGTGGGCAGAGTACTGCTGACACACAACAGTACCCAAGATTTTGAAATGACCCTTAATGTTCGACTTAAAAGCAGTCAGCAAGTTGGCAAATGTTAGGCTAGCTAATGCCGCAGAAGTGGACCGGACCCACTAGAATTTGGGGGACAAAAATGTGCTTACCTCCTAACCACCGCAAAATTGATGACACCACCATAACGCACAAACGGGAAACTGCCGTGAAATATTGTGTATTTCTGGTCTACAATATAGAGAGGCAGGGAACAAGAAGTGGAAACGTGCTTGGTGGCTGAGCTGTCAAAGCTATGGAACCATGTGATTTCACATAAGGACTGCACCCTCCCCCCATCAAGTGGTTAGACTAAAAACAGTTGGCATAGAGTACTCCGCAAGATTGGAATATCTAAGACAACCAAAACCCTTATTAAAGATATTTATTGAAAGATGATGAGTATGGGCATGGCAATACACACCTGAGGTTAGAGGTTAATTTTCGGAAGACAATTCTCCCTTTGACCGCGTGGATCCCAGGACTCAGAACTCTGGTCAGGTTTGGCCACAGGTAACCTTACCCGCTGAGACAACTCGCTGTCCTCCTATCAAGTACTTTAGTATGAGCTTTGAATTTGAGGGGCTTGGAACTTAGGTGTTTCTAGACAAAGTAACTAAAAATAACTGATGATATAAAAACAGTGGAACTGGATTAAGTCACTTCATAAGTATAACCAGAGATGAAGCCCATTTACCAAGGGTACTCCTCAGTGGTGACAGGGAACCTGGTAGCCTTTCACCACTGCCCTCTGACACCTCAATTTCTGCTGCTAAAACCGAAATGTACCTTCTACATTCCATTGACCCATAAACTTTTGTTCTCAACACTGCAGTGAGGGTCTTTTAAATGGCAGTTTTATTGGATGGCCCACTATCCCGACCCCCAAACAATATACACACCATTGTAAAATCTTCAATAACCTTCCACATGTTAAGAGACAAAAACCAAACATGGAAAACTGCCTATAGGAGTTTCACCAGCAAATCTTGCTAACACTTAAACCAAACAGCAGTCAGTGAAGCGTGGGCCTCCTTGATTTCGTCTAGTTTACCATTTTCATCCATGTATCTTAGGTTCAGTCATCTCTTTAAATGAGGTCTCTCCTGATCATACGGACTAGACCATATTAACCAGCTGAATCATGCCACTTACCACACATTTGGCCCAGTCCACCAGTGTCCTGTTTATTTTTGTCACCACTGAATGGTTAATACTGACCATAATGCCCAAATGTGCTAATAAAGTTCATGTAGTCTCCCTAAAGAAATACAGTACTTACAGGAAATACAAATAAATGTACCAAAATCTGACTGTAAGTGCATCTGAGAAACTGCTTCAGTGTCAAAAGTGAAGGAACAAGGCAGCTGCAGGAAACTGGGTAAGCATCAGAACAGCTCAGAAATAGTACTAGGACCAAGACTGAAAGCACACCGTATTCTAGTTTTTTAAAGACCAGACTCAGAATATTGTCTTCTCTTACAAAGTATTAAGGGAGTTTTCCTTAAGATGTATGGAACTCAAAGGCTTTGCTCAAGGACTATAATCAATTCAGTTTTCAAACAATTTAATCTAATGAAATTTTAAACATTCCCTAGTGGGATGTTTATAAATTCAAGATAGTAATGAAAATGCCTGATTCAGTTTTTCTAGAGTTCTATCCCACGAACTCCATAAAGGTGACAAGTTCAAGGCAGTACTGATTGAAGTATAACTAATATTCAATAAAACTAAGAGGAACTCAAGTGGAATACAGATTCAGAAGCTTAAGGATGAAAAGAAGGGTATGAATTCAGTCATTTCCCTTAATCAAATGTACCATCAAAAATATAGCAAACAACAAATTGCCTGGCACACATAAGAAGCTGCTCAACTATATTCTGCACTTATAAATTGGTTGTCAGCTAAGCACCTTAGTGAATGAACCTGAGAATAAGCACACATTCTCATGTCTCCTTGACGTCTCTATACAATAGCATTGTATGAGTGCATATATGGGTATGTACATATATATGAAGACAAAGAACTATAGAAGTTAATTTACTACAATCATTGTAAGGTTATGTGTGTTTTAATGTCAAGAAACAATAATCAAAAGAAGAAAAACTCTTCTTTGAGGAATATTTAGGGCCTGCTAATAAAATAGCCCTAACCAAAAAGTAACCAATGACATGCTACCTTAAGAGTTAATTGGGTTTTTTTTTTTTGGGGGGGGGGGAGGCATTTTCATTATACATGTAGCATATATACATATTGGTAATTGTGCATGTACAAGATCTTTTATATTCTTACTACACTGAGAGACATGTGTGACAATCATTTCCCTGTACTCTGCTAAAATACACATTTGACCAAAGGTCTTCTGTATCTAGACAAGTATTTGCATATTACACAAGATACTGAGTATCAAAACTCAGGTCTTAACCGAACTACTTAAGCAGTTCTGTCTAGTGAGGCATTCCTTTAAAAGTCCGAATTCAGACATTAAAAAGTTTTACACATTAAACATGTAATGGTAGAATAACACCTAATTAGATGGTGTCTTGAAAGGATTAAACAACTCTTAGAGGTCGTCATTATGCTGCTCTACACTATGTGTAGAAGTCTAAAACAGAACACATTCTCCACATTCACATCAGAACTCAAATTCAATACTGAAGAACTTATTTTACTTTGATTTTGCTTCTAAATATCATGAAATTATTTTCTACACATATCAAATTTAGTTCTCTATGGTACTTCCAAAGCCCATCATCCAGGGATTATCCAACAGTCCATGAATGGTTTATGCATCCCCCTAAAATACAGCTAACATATGGTTGTGGTACATCCCAGGCAGATGTCATTTAAAGCACACAAGGGGAGGTGCTGACAAAATACTCTTGGCAAAAGCAAACCGATACCCTTCCAATATGATGTACCACAACCACACAGGAGAAAAGTCGAGAGCTTATTTTATTTATTTTAAAATAAACATTGAAGCTTCCCCATTACCACCACCCTACAAAACTTTTGAATGTGGAATGTTCAACAGCCTAACCATTTTTAATAGGCAACAAAACCAGCAAAAACTCCAGTTGTCTAATGATGAATGTGTGAGGATAATTTTGTTGTTTTTGAGTAGCTAATTGTCTGCCTGGGGGAAAAAATGTTTGCTAAAGGCTAAAAGTACGTTTTAATTTCTGTACAGAAAGTAACATTAACTTAGTAGCCTTTGCTTAACACGAGGAATGAATTCTCCACGAAGTAAAATGGAGTGGGACAACAAGCAGCATTAAGTTCATAGGCACACAGAACTAGTGCTCAAACTGCTAGCACAAAATCCAACACAGAACACATGGCTGCTAAACACTGCTAAACGTCCATCTCCATCCAACTGTACACTCTCCCTGTGCATCTAAGGCAAAGAACCAACACTTTGAACATAAATGTCTCCACAAGAAAAGGAGAATTCAATTAGGGTTAAATTAGACAAAAGTGAAACTCTTTCAGAACCAGCTGCTGGATATAACCACAATGTCTGTGACACTAACAGTGCTTGGGGTGAATCACTTCAGCTGCTAGCTGTTGAACACCAGTGTTTCAAGATACAACTTTTAGAAACATGTTTTATTCGTTTTGCTTATACCATCAGAACTGAAACTACTGTCTTGTCATTTCCCTAAAATAGGGAAATTGATCTAAAACACATACTGGTGCTTTTCAAAAGATAGCAATTTTAAAAGGGTGGTAGCAGCAGGCATTTGATCTTTTTCTTTTAAGAACTTTCAGGCTGCAGGAGAAAAACATGTGACCATAAGTGTTATGATTATCCATCCATTAGAGATTTTCATCAGTACCTATACCAATTTAGGTAACAATACAGCAAGATCCAAGGATTAGTGATGACAATGCACATTATCGTGAGGAATGACAAGCAGTACCCATCCTCATGTAAGTCACTGTTTCCGAGAAACTGTTAAGTGTTCAAAAGCTATCTAAATAGTTCACATTGAGTACAGAAGCAACTCATCCAGATCATACCCCGTATTTGTTGCATATTTTTCCAGAAGAGCCACTCTAAGCCTAATTTGCATTTTGGCTTTGTCTTAGACCATATCCACTACTGAAAAGTAATTTACATGTGTTTTTTAATCACAGTTGTTTGGCCAGATGACTAGTGCTGCGGCAAGGCTGGTAGACAGCCTCACTTGTGTGATTAAGGACCCAAGCATAACTTGGTATGCTTCTAATCAGTCGCTGCTCCAATTTAACGGGACAAGCTGTGAAATGTAGTTGCTTTGCCAAACCACACTCCACTCCTTTCATCTTCCTTTCAAGGAAAATGCTTTAACTTTGTCCATTACCACTGACTAATTCTAGGGCTGATTGTAGATTTTATCCAATATCAAAAAGTCAAACTTGCTTTTTTTTCCCCCAAGCCACTTCAAATAACTGTGGAGATATTATCACCCCGTAAGAATATAATGTTTTACTCCTAAGCAAGGGTGAGAAATCTGAGTATTGTGTGCAAGGCTCAAGATGACGCTTAGGACAGAACATGCAGAGTAAAAATTGTTTCCTTCCATATCCAGGTAATATAAAGCTGACAATTGTAGTCCTGTCTTTATGGGATGAACAGTCCCTTTACAATCAGTTTCCTGAAAGGGAGAACAAATAGATAATAACTCTTCTGGTAACATATTATGGTACACTGGCCAGTGTGTTTTTGGCGATTAACATAATCCTGTGAATCACATTAATTCACTTGCTGAGTGTTCATTTGCGGCATCCCTCTGTTGGGTCTTGGGGGCCCTCCACGACCTAGAAGACAAAAATGGCATTTGATTTTTCTTTCAAGAATTATTTGTTTTGCCTTCAAGCAGACTTTCATCTGAAGTCAAGAAGCATGTGGGCAGCTTGTCAGCACATTATTAGGCTTAAGAGGCCAATTCTTCAGCGTTCAAGTTTCACCTGTCCTGGGAGTTGTCATTCGCAAATTTGCTCATGTTCTCTAGCTAAAAGAAGAGTAGATCTAATGGAGTATTCCACCAGTACTCATTCATTCAACAAGTATTTATTGAGTGCCTACTATGTGCCAGGCACTGTCATGAGGCGTTGGGAATAGATACAGCAGTGAAGACAGACAAGGTACCTGCTCTCGTGGAGCTTACATTCTAATGTACACGCTAGCTTACATTTCAATAAGGAACATCATACTATAAAAATTAATAAAAGCACCAGAATGAAAACAGACCTTTTTTACCTAAACTGTTAAAAAGAAACTACATAACATTCAAATTGCATATTGACTTATAACAGGTAAAGTAACTTTTTACATGCTGTTAAAACAGATATTTTATCTATCAGTTAAATCAACTTTCATAGAATATGCTACAAGGTGGGATAGAAGAACATAACCCACATTCACATGCAAATACCTTTGATACTTCAAGTCAGTATTTCCCAGATGACCTGTTAACTTTTTGAAAAGCACTTCCTCAATGGTCAATTGCCACTAGCATTCAAATTAAAGTACTTTATAATTCTTCCTTAATATACATTTTATACATGTCATGGCCAGCCAATAACTGTTAGAAACCTAATTCTTTAACCTCCTTTAACCAGAGAACCATTTAGAACTTCAGATTACATGAAATGCTGTCTGTAATTAATTGTTCGACAGATTAACTTCCTGCCTACATGAGAAATTATTTCCATTACTTGAAAGACAACTGAAACAAAATAAACTTCTAATGTTTAACTCCAAAGTAATTAAGTAGCTAAGAATTTGGGAATTCTATTTAACATTACAAATACATTTGATAGTTAGATCATTGATCCTAAAAGTAATCAAATTACAATTAGTCTGTCACTTCTAAATGGTTCTCTAGATATACCTGTGGCTTATCTGGCCATTAAAGGGTTTCTGGGTCTAAAATATAATATGCATGTTTCAAAAATCAAAGAGGGTAATAAATTTATATAAATGTTCAATCTCGTTCCAAAAATGTCTTACAAAAAGTTTCAGTAAGTACTTCCTAAAAACATTTAGCAGGTTTTAAGACCTGAAAAATAAATTTCCAGTTGGAAAACACTTTTCTGAGGCAGAGAAAATGTTCTGATTTTCAAGACAATAACAGGGAAAGTCACTCAAAAAATTAAAATTTGGATTCAAAATGAAATTTTAGAAACAGAGCATTTCATTTAATCTTTAGCAACACGTCTGGAAAAGATATATGCACTCCTAACATATAACCTACATGCAGACTATGAACAGTTCTTCCAAGGCCAGAACAGAAGCTCCACATAAGAGCTAGGATCACCACCACAAAATATTACCTCGTGGGGCTCCCCGTGGTCCACTCTGCCCAGAGCCTCTCTTGAAATTCTGCTGATATCCATCCTAAAAGACAAGTTAGTTAGTACTGAAAAGGAAAAGTAATTTTACATGCCTATATTTACTCTTATAGCTTAACACTAGCAGAATACATAACTCCTTCTAGACAGTATATTACAGCTAAGTTTTTCTATTCTTACTATGCTTACATTAAACTTAATATTTTTATATGTTCTGTTTTGAAACCACTTTTAGAAAACTACATTAAGTGGTTATAGATGAATGTAAAACAAAATAAAAAAGTCAAAGCCATCATTTTTATAGAAAAGGGACACCCCAAAATTAACCCCTGATCATTTAGTGACTGAGATCCACCCTGTGTTTACATACCCGCTGGTAGCCAGAGTAGTCCCGGGGAGCACTGAACTGAGATTGTGTGTAACCACTGTTTGGAGTGTTCGAGAACGAAGGGCGGTAACCATCATATCCTCCTAAAATTTAGGACAAGGAAACAATTTATTTTTCCTTACAAGGACTCTGCTCTCTTAAAAGGAAGGGTAATAAAAATAAGCCACACTACTTAATTAAAATAATCTTGAATTCTCTGTCTTGATCCAATCGTTTATCAATATCTAAGCACCACCTGCATTAGATGGTACTTTCTGTCCACCTAGGAATGAACACACATACACATACTCACACACACCCCTAAACAAACTGCTAACTCAGACTGAACTATTAACACAAACCTATGTAACAACTCACTATTTTCTCTCCCAAATTTATCATTTTAAAAACTGTTAACCGGGCAATAGTGGTGCATGCCTTTAATCCTAGCACCTGGGAGCCAGAGGCAGGTGGATCTCTGAGTTCGAAGTCAGCCTGGTCTACAGAGCTAGTTCCAGGATATGCCCCACAGCTACAGAGAAACCCTGTCTCGAAAAACCAAATAAATAAAATAAAAAAAAAAAAACTGTCAAAATAAACCAGGCATGATAGTACATGCCTTTAATCCCAGCACTCAAAAGTCAGAGGCAGGAGGATCTGAAGTTTGAAGCCACGCACATACAACACACACTTCAAATGTTTAAATCACACATTAAGGGACTAATATAGACAGGTAATTCTTTTCTAAAAATCATGAGACAAATCTCTACTTATTTTACAAATGAGAAAAGTCTTGAAACTGCAAAAAGTAATCATTAGTTGATTTATTTATTTACCTCTAAATCCATTGGCAGGGCCCCTGTATCCATTCATTAAGCCTCTGGCACCACGAGATCCTCCTCGGGATACTCCACGACTGTTGTAGTAAGGCTGACTGCTGCGTGGAAACCCAGAGTTCTGCTGGGGGGGCTGCTGGTGGTTGCCAGGCACTTGATGGGGCTGGTCCTGGGAAGCATGGTAAGTGCCAACCACTGTTAAAGGAAAATGGACATACATGAAATGAGTTCACTAGTGTTCTTTCTCCCACGTCTTGTCAATTATACAAAATCTTCTACACTTCAATCTTAAAGGTCGATTATTTGAATAAATTTGCCTATTAATAGGAAATGAAGTTCCGATTTCTCCCTACCCACCTGTAAGATGACGCTACAGGGTCATTTTCCTAAAGTAATTCTAGACTTTTGAAAGCACAGCTTACAATACCATTCTTCCACACATACAACTGAAAAAGACTCTATTACCAACACCTTCTAAAAGTTACTGGCCTTTTAGCAAAATTAGACTCCATTTAATTCACAAAATTAATGATGAAATAGTGTATATCATTGCTTCTCATTATAAAGCTCCTTAGTTATGTAATTCTTATATTTTCTTAATTCCTGGACACTTGATGAAACATACAAACCATATTCATAGCTAAATGGCTACATAGAAAAATGTCGTCACTTGTATCTGAAACATTAGAGGCTTTCAACGTACACCCTTTGGCGTCTATTTAAAATAACAAATACAGCCATCTTAGAAGACATCTAAATGGTACTCACACTGGCATTCAACCTATCGGAAGGGATGGTTCTAAAAACGCTCACATTACTTTGCAACCACCTACCCACCCACCCTTTCCCAACGCCCCCTTCATAATGAGCAGAGTTAAACAAAAGAAAAGACAAACATTAGATACCAATACACATTATTTAATTGTTATTCCAGTGTTTATAACTCAAAGGAGAGGAAAAGAATTTCTATGTACCTTTGGAAGATGAGGAAAATAAAAGAACCAAATGCTGTTCCCACACTAGGAATAAAGACCAGTACCCGAAACAACAGCAATTCCTAGAAATTTAGCCCATGTATATTCACTCCCCCACCCACCCCAAGGAATCTAGATAGGGCCTTTTCTTTGCCATGGAAAGAAAGGCAGAAAATGCCTATGCAGAGAAAAATACTCATGGCATCTTTCCAGCTACTTAACTGAACTATATATTATTTATGGTAGAAGTTTTCTGTACAGATTATCTTTGATTATATTCAACATAAAAATTTCAAACAAATGCCAGGTTCAAATTACATTATATTAAAGAAAAGGTTCATTAATATGCATATAAATAACAGTAAAAATAAATGATTTTTCAAATATTTTGGCTGTTATCTTTAGACAAGTCTCACTACATAGCCTAGGCTGGCCTTGAACTCTTCTGCCTCAGTTTCTCAAGGTCTAGATTAAAACAAGTATGTACCATCAGACCTACCATCAATCCTCATGTCTCTCCCCCCTTTGGTTTTTCAAGAAAGAGTTTCTCTGTTTAATAACAGTCCTGGCTGTCCTGGAATTCTCTGTAGACCAGGCTGGACTTGAACTCATAGATCTGCCTGCCTATGACACCCAGAGTGCTGAGTAAAGGCATGTGCCTCCACCATCCGGCTTATCATTAAGAATTTCATTGTCATTCTGGAGATGGCTCCGCAATTAAGAGCACTGGCTGCTCTTCCAGGGGACCTGAGTCAATTGTCAGCACCCATATAGAGGCTCCCCCACCCATATGGAGGCTCAACCATCTGTGACTCCAATTCCGAGAATCCAAAACCCTATTCTGGCCTCCTCCAGCAAACATGGTGGACAGACATGCAGGCAAAATACCCAGACACAATAAAACAATATTCTGCTATACTCATAGATTGGTGCCTAGCCCAATTGTTAGAGAGTCTTCACCCAGCAACTGATGGAAACAGATGCAGAGACCTACAGTCAAAGACTAGGAGGAGTTCAGGGAAATCAGGTAGAAGGGGGGAAAAAGGATTGTAGGAGACAGTAGGGTCAAGAAAATCCACAGAATCAACTAACTGAGCATACAGAGACTGAACCACCAACCAGGAAGACTGCACAGGCCCAACCTTGATTCTCTGGGTAGGTGTGGAGGGGTGTGTGTGTGAGGGTATGTGTGTGTGTGTCAACTGTGTAACTTCATCTTCTTGTGGAACTCCTAACAGTGAGAATAGGAGATACCTCTGATTCTGCTGTCTGCTTTTGTAACCTATTCCTCCTACCGGGATTGCCCTGTTTACCCTTAATAGAAGAGGAGGTGCCTAGTCTCGGTACAATTTAATACACCATGGCTGGTTAACATCATGGCTGACTTGCCCCTATCTGAAAAAAAAGAGGAGTAGATGAGGAGTTGGGGTGGAGTGACTGGAAGTAGAAGAGGGAAGGGAAACATTGGTTGGCCTACAGAAACAAAGAAATAAAAAAACTTAATAGGTATATAAATCAAATACCTAATGCTAATAAATCTTAATTTTTTTGAGAAAGTATTTCACTATACATGTAGCCTTGGCTAGCCAGAAACTAGCAGTTCAGGCTAGCCTCAAACTCAAGAGATCTTCCTGCCTCTGCCTCCTGAATACTGGGATTAAGGCATGTGTTGCCATGCCAGAAAATAAACACGAGAGAGAGAGAGAGAGAGAGAGAGAGAGAGAGAGAGAGAGAGAACACAAAACAAGTCTTTTTCAGTGTAGCAGAATTCCTATTTATTTAAAATGTAGCATAGAAAGGAAAAGCCAAGCCAGGCATGGTGGCACATGCCTTTCAACCCAGAATTCAGAATGCAGAGACATGCTTATCTGTATATTACAGACTAGTCTGTTCGACAGCAAGTTCCAGGCAAAGGCAAACCCAGTCTTAAAAGATAAGAAACAAAGATTCTTTCCTAAGTACTTTTTTCACGGAGAAACAAATTGCTAATTAGATTTTATTCCAATTAATACCAGGCCTAGAACATACCAGGGAATTTTCTATACACAAGGGGTTTAAATTACCAACACACAGTCTTGTCCTCTTAGAAGCTTTACTATTCAATTAAAAGATGATGGAGAATTATATTTGAAATGACAGTGATGAAGGAAAGAAAGTGCTCATGGGGTAACATTTGCATACAAAACTGAAAGAAGTCAGAAACCAAGAAGAACAAAGGAATGAAGAGAAGAGATCGCTGTAGTGACTAGAGCTAATAAAAACCTATCATAGAGCTGGAAGGATAGCTCGGGGAATAAAGTGTCTGCCCTGCAAGCAAGCCTGTGGCCGACACTGAAATGCAAGTAGAGAACTGACTCCAAAGTTGTCCTCTAGATGCCACACACGTGTGCGCAACATGTGTGCACGTCAACAAATTGTGCTACTTTTAAACAAGATTTTAAACGTATGTGTAGATTAACCCTGTCATCTTATCAAAAAAATAGAAGACTGAGAACTCATCCTAGGCTGGCTGGTGGTGGTGCGCGCCTTTAATCCCGGGAGGCAGAGGAAGACAGATCTGTGATTTCCAAGCCAGCCTGGCCTACAAAAAGAGTTCCACGACAGCCTGAACTGTCAGAGAGAAACCCTGTGTTGGGGGAGTGGGGGAGGATGACAATGGACAGGCACGGACAAAAACAAAACCATAAAAAGTCACCCTAGCCTTCTTACCTGTTTGCAGTTGATCTTGTTGAAGCTCTGTTTGCTCCACTTGGTGAGGCTGACTGGGAAAACTCTGATTGTAACTAGCCTGGTACTGATTCTGTTGTTTCAAGGTTTCTGGTTCATTAACAGGAGGAACTGGGGCATTCATATTGAACACCTGTAGCAAATCAAATAAAAAACATTGTGATTAATACTTCAGGAATTCCGCTGACACTAATACAACCCTATTTCAGATTATATTACTTTTTCTAGTAATTATATAATTTAAAAATAATTACTGATGAATCAGTGAAGCGTAACATCTAAATTCTACTTTCAAACATTCCAGTAAAATAAAGAGCAGAGATGCCAACAGTTACACATCTAGCTTCTAAGTCCACAAACATTATACAACACTCCTTTGTTTAAATTTAAAGAGTTAGTATATGCATTTATATGTATGAACTGCACATGTGAAGGCTAGAAGACAACTTTCATAAGTTAGATTTCTTATTCTCCCATTTGAGTTTCAGGGACCTTACCTACTGATTCACCTCTCTGGCCTGTGTTTTGTTTAAACTAGATCTTTTAACCTTTGGAGGAAAGCTAAAAATTTTACATATGAGTGACTCATAAGGCTAAAACTCATCACTGAGAAGTCTAACAATCAGAGTCTAGTAGTGGTCAGTAAACATAACACAAATACAAGGTTCAGCTCTATTTACCATGACTCATAGTACACACTAAACAGTGTTAACTGCTCACCGTTTGCATGGATTGGAATGGAGCCGCATTTACATTTATTCCACTGCTATGCAAAGGTTTACTTGTCCCAGTCTGGAACACTTGAGGCTGAGAAGCAGCAGGAAGGGATGGTGATGCTGTAGTCTGGTCTGTATTTAAAGATATTGCTGCCTAAACACAAAGTGAAGGAACTACTTTAATGGTAAACTAACACAAAAGAATCACTGCATTTGTAGTTTAAGTACCATGCCAGGTCGTGCTTGATAACAGAACTTACCTGAATCTGATCCATTGGCTCCTTTTGTGGCCGCTGCTCTGTAGCATGCGAAGGTTGATACAAGGGTTGAGACGCTGTATACCCCTCACTTGTGGACGAAACTAAAGGAACCTATACAAAAATAATAATCTCAAACCTTATTTTCTTCTAACAAAATTCATCATCAAAAAAATTATACTAACTCTAATACAGATTCAAAGAAAGATATGTCTATTAAGAGAAAGAGAATTTCTCTCTGTACTTTGAAACTACAGACTATATGGCTGGATAGGTAACACACCTTTAATCCCAGTACTGGGGGAGGCAGAGGCAAAGAAATCTCTTTGACTTCAAGTTCTACATAGCAAGGTCAATCAGGGCTACATATTGTGACTGTTTCAAATGAATTAAACGCGCAACAATTGCAAACTATACTGATATTTAAATCTTAAAGTCTAAATTAGTTAAAGTAGTTAACTGGTAGTGGTTTAGTTTGTTCTGGATTTTTGTTTTGCTTTGTTTTCCTCAAGACAGAAACACTTTCTCTGCATGGTCCTGGCTGTCTTAGACTCACTCTGTAGACCAGGCTAGCCTCAAGCTCAGAGATCCACCTGACTATTCATCCTGAGTGCTGGAATTAAAGGTGTGTGCCACCACAACCTCGCAACTGTTTTAAAGACATTTATTTCCCTTTAATACGCTACTACAGGGCTGGAGAGATGGCTCAGCGGTTAAGAGCACTGACTGTTCTTCCAGAGGACCTGAGTTCAATTCCCAGCAACCACATGGTGGCTCACAACCATCTGTAATGAGATGTGGCACCTTCCTCTGGCCTGCAGGCAGAATGTTGTATACATAATAAATAAAATCTTTTAAAAAATAAAAAAAAAATGCTATTACATATGCAATTACCAATGTAAAATAACTTTTAAGACAAGGTCCTAATGTGTGAAGTATGAAAAAATTTTAAAGTCACCAAAACAAAAATGGGAATGGAAATAAATTCTAATAACTACCTATAGCCAATCAATTTTAACAGAACACTTGAAAAGTGATCAAGTGCATCCCAGACTAAGAATGAGTCCTCATTAAAAAAGAACATAAATGAAGCTACTCATTCATTCTTACCTGTGTGGCTTCTGCTTGTACAGGAACTTGATTCGGTTGGGCAAGTCTAGATTCAGAATGAACTGCAAATTTAAGAGCATTGTTACATAAAATAAATTTCTTAAGAGAAAATCCAATTTTTAAAAATTTATCTACATTATACACAGTGCTAAGGGTAAATTTCTATAACCAAATGATTAATGAATTTTCAAAATAAATTGCAAAGTACAACTAAGATTTCAGCTTTCAAATTAGCACTAAGCAGAGATTACAGATTATAGTCTCGTAGTTGTATCTATTTTGTGCTTTGGGTAAAGATGCCAGTAAGAAAAGTATCAGTAGAAGGTAGACTGTAACAGATAGTAAATAACCAGTGCGGTACTTTTGAGAAAGTCCACTTCTGAAAGTAGCATTACCATTCCTAATTCTCACACCCAGGTGGCCTGTCTGGTCCTGGAGAGGTGGCTCAGCAGGTAAAGCACCTGCTGCCCTTCCAAAGGACTGGAGTTCGGCTTCCAGCATCCACAACAGGTTGCTCATAACCACCTGTAACTAGAATTGCGGAGGATCCAACACCCTCTCTGACCTCTGCAGGCACCCAAACACACTGGCATACATACACACACAAATAAAAACAATGTTAATTTTTAAAGTAGCACAAGAAAGTAGTATTACTTATATTCAAGACTTTGACAAGGGCTGACAAGAAGGTTCAATGGATTAAGAAACACTTGGGTAGTAGTGGCACACGCCTTTAAGCCCAGCACTCAGGAGACAGAGGCTGGTGGACCTCTGTAAGTTCAAGACCAGCCTTGTCTACAGAGAGAGCTCCAGAACCAGCTCCAAAGCTACAGAGAAACCCTGTCTCATAAAAACATAAACAAAGAAACAAACAGAAAAGAAACACTGTTGTTGTCATCCCTTACAACCTGAGTTCTTTTTATCTTTAGAACTCTCATGGTAGAATGAAAAAAACAGTCTGTCTCCAAGTTCTCCTCTGACCTCCATATGCTCAATAGCATTGTGCGCGCGTGCCCACACACACACACACAAATATTAATAAAACGAAACAATATAAGACTTTTGGCTAGATTTTTAGCAAAGTTAGTATCTTAAGATCAACTTTATGTTTCTATAAGATTTAAAAAAAAAAACCACAATACAGCCAGGCACAATGAAACAAATCTTTAGTCCCAGCACTTGGGAGGCAGAAGCAAACGTATCTAAGTTTGAGGCCAGGTTGGTGTAGACAGTGAGCTCCAGCCAGGGTGACATAATAAGACCCCATCTCAAAAACAAACAAACAACAACAACAACAAAAAAAAAACCCCAAGGCAAGCCTTTAATCCCAGCACTCGGGAGGCAGAGGCAGGCGGATCTCTGTGAGTTCAAGACCAGCCTGGTCTACAGAGCTAGTTCCAGGACAGGCTCCAAAGCCACAGAAAAAACCCTGTCTCAAAAAACCAAAAAAAAAAACAAAAAAAAAAACAAAAAAAAACCCACATGGGCTTTTTAATAAAGCACACACACAGTATTCACCTTTATTAGTCTCCACTTCCTCCTGCCTCTTTCCCAACCATAGCTGAACAGATCATCAAAAGTACAGGCCGTTGCATAGGTTTTTAGAATGCACCACCAAACATCAGTGGGGAGTCTAATGGGCTTAGTTAGCATTAGCTGAGTGTATGTAAATACTACATGCCTTAACTTTGGCACAATACCAATGAGAATTTCTGAACTCCTTACTCTGGTGGAACTCAGAAAAAATGGACATTTAAAAAAAAAAAACACAAAACACAGGGTGGGCTGTAGAGCTGGTTCAGCAGCTAAGAGCTGCTGTTGTTGCAGGGTACCCAAGTTCAATCACAGCACCCACTTGATGGCTCACAATTACTCCAGTCCCAAGGGATGCATGCGGAACAAAACATACATGCATACAAAACATGTAAAATAAACCTAATAATAATAATAAAAACAGCTGCTCTTCATGTTGGCATTAACTCTTCTACTTCTTGATTCAGATATGACATAAGCTCCCTTTCATGTACAGAAATCCTAATTACATTTCAAAAGTTAACTATTTGTCACTAAGCAACCTTCTGACACTAAGAATATGCCAGGTGTGGTGGCACACACCTATGACTGGAGTACTTGGGGAGTAGAGGCAGGCAATTCCCAGTGAATATAACGCCAACCTGGTCTACATAGTGGGTTCTAGGAAAGTTGCAGCTATATGAGACCCTAGCTCAAAAATACCAATATCAATATAAGTTACAGTAGATTTTATGTTACTTTATACCATTTTGATATGCTCTGGTGAGAAAATGAAGATGCCCTATAGGGAAGATCCAGTCAATACAATGCAGACTCTAATGATGCACACTGAATGTCTCATTCTTCTTCTCTTCCTTTCATGCTCATGAATCTCCTCCAGGGCTATATCATCAGAAATTTTCCCTCAAGAACTCTGAAATTAGTACTAGGTCTCGAATTTATTTCTTCTCTTTTAAAAAAAAATAAATAAATAAAATCATTGAAGGCCTAGGGATAGTTAAAAGACAGACTTTGGAGGCTGGTAAGATGGTTCATATTTTTTTTTTAAAAAAGGCAACTTGTCCCACCAAGCCTGATGACCTGAATTTGTTCCTGAAGAACCAACAGCTGGGACTCCTGAAAGTTGTTCACCACACGTGCAAACACTTACATACATGTGCACACACAGAGGCATATGTTCTCTAAAAATGAACTATTTTTAAATCATTACTAACCCGGAGGGCAAACAAGCTGAGGCATTTCCATGTTTTGGGTAGGGTTCATAGGTTGTGCTGAAACTATGGCAGGATCAAGCGTCTGATTTTCAAAATCCAACATTGAATCCTACAAGTCAGAATATAATTGAATTATGTCAAACAATATACATTTAAAGTTACTGTTAACAGTGCTTTACTAAAATACACTTACCTGTATGAAATTATAGGGCCCCTGCATTTGGGCCATTAGATCTTGAACTCGCTGCCGTCTCACAAGCGGATCTGACTGAGCCACTGGAGTCAAAGAGTGGGGTTCTGGTACTGACGGGGATGCAGCCTGAGGCTGCTGCTGGAGTGAGTTTACCACCTAAAAGAGGAGAGGAAAAAAGACTCCAGCATCTTCACAGCTGTTTCCCAAACACTAAATACACCATCTAGACTGTCTTGAGGAAAAGCAGACAGATGGCTGGATAAAAGCATTCCCAGTCAAACCTGAGGACAGGAGTTCAATTCCCCAGAACACACAGGGTGGAAGGAAGCAACTGCAGACTGTTCTCTACCACCAGCATGCACCTCATGGTCCAAACCAACACTTAAATAGTATTATTAAGTTTGCAGAGAGCATTCTTTCAGAGAACCTCTTTTATCCTCCATCCCCCCAAAAAGAGGTTCCTCAAAAAGAACATAACACATAAACATTTTAGATTAATATAGTGCTTCCAGTTTTCTTAACTTAATAATTAGCATGTAGTATTTTAGTTCACTACCTTTCAATCTATTTTTATTTTAAACTATAGAGGAATATGAAGGGGACTAATGAAAACATTTAAGGGACTTATATCAGAGACTACCTCAAGAAACAACAGAAATCCATAAAGTCTAGTAATAAAACAGCTTTTAAGTAAAGTCAAAGATGACAGTGACACACATTTTTTGTGAGGTGGGAGCCCAAATTTTGCACAACATGATATCAAAGAAACAAATAAGGAGGCTAGAGATACAGTTTGGCACTTAAGCATACTGACTCTCTTCCAGTGGACAGGATTCGATTTCCAGAACCCGTGTGGAAATCATCTGTAACTCCAGTTCAAGGTTATCTGGTGCCCACTTCTGGCTTTTGAATGGCATTGGGCACACATGGTATACAAACATACATTCTTGCAAAACATCCCTCTATATTAAAGATAAATGTTAAAAACAAGATAATCAAAGCAAAACTGTGTACTTTGACAGATTAAATGTGCCAATAATACAAAAAAACTAGAAACCTAATTTATTCTCAAGATAGGTAAAAATTGCTAACATCAAATGACATTAACCTTATAATACAAAAACCCTTACCTCAACTGTCTCAACTGCCCACTCATCTACTTGCTCCTTCTCACCACTGGTGAACTGCGTTTCTGCCATGAATTGTCTATTGACATACTGAAAAAAAAGTCAATGTTTAAGATATCTGTTTTAAAGACAGAAGGATAAAAGCAGTATTAAATTAAAAAAAATTATACCTCTGTTGATTCAACCTCACTTTGCTCCGTGTATTCTTCTGTTGGCTCAGGTTCTAGAGTTAAAAAGGAAATGAAGCAGAAGAAACTTCTATAAGTCAGTGAAATTGTAATGGTGGAAACCTGTTATATACTTACCTCAATCTACAGAAGGTACAAGAAGCCAAGGGGAGTCACATATATTTAGGTGATAATGTATTAATTAGGCTTGTCTATTGCAACAAATATACCTCTATTGCTGTAGTAAAGAAATTATGCAAATTGCAGGAGAATGAAAGAGCAATATAGATTGTTTATACGTATATGGATGTTTTTGTCTGCATGTATTGTCTATAGTCCACACAAAGGCCAGACAAGGATGGCAGATCCCCTAAACTGGAGTTACAGACAGTTGTGAGCATCCTCTGGATGCTTAGAATCAAACCCTGAGCTGGGCAGTGGTAGTGCAGAGGGAGGCGGATGTCTGTGAGTTCAGGGCCAGCCTGGTCTACAAGAGTTAGTTCCAAGACAGGCTCCAAAGCCACAGAGAAACCCTGTCTCAAAAAAACAAAAACAAAAACAAAAAAAAACAAAACAAAAATTCAAACCCTGGTTCTTGCAGAAGCAGTCAGTGTTCTTAACAAGGGAGACATCTCTTCACCGCCCCCCCCACACACACACACTTTATGCTTAATTTCACTATGAATCTAAAACTGCTCTTAAGAAAAACAAAGTCTGGCCGGGTGGTGGTGGCGCACGCCTTTAATCCCAGCACTTGGGAGGCAGAGACAGGCGGATCTCTGTGAGTTCGAGACCAGCCTGGTCTACAAGAGCTAGTTCCAGGACAGGCTCCAAAACCACAGAGAAACCCTGTCTCAAAAAAACAAAAAAAAAAAAAAAAAAAGAAAAAAAAAGAAAAACAAAGTCTGAGGCTGGAGAGATGGCTCAGAGGTTAAGGGCACTGACTGCTCTTCCAGAGGTCTCAAGTTCAATTCCCAGCAACCACATGGTGGCTCACAACCATATGTAATGAGGTCTGGTGCCCTCTTCTGACCTGCAGGCATACATGGAGGCTGAACACTGTGTACATAATAAATAAATCTTTAAAAAAAAAGAAAAACAAAGTCTGGAAATGATAACCAAAAAAAAGGTAAAAATTTGCTTCAACATATTCAGTTCCACTTAAAATCTGATCTAAAGTAATACGTTACCATCAGATAATCAAGGAATCTGAATATATTAGTGGTAAGTTATTATTATTATACCTTTTGTTTAACAGTCAGTTTCTTTACGTTATTCCAGGATGAATTACATTTATTAACAGTAGCTTCTGGGGTGAACATAAAGAAAAATAAAAACCTTCTAGATTGGGCCTGGAGTAACATGACATACACACACCTGGAGACAGGGTCTCACTATGTAGCTCTGGCTGTCTTGAAACTCACTTTATAGACTAGGTTTGCCTTGTACTCACAGAGATCCACCTGCCTCAAAGCATGCCCAATTTGGTGCACACCTTTAAACCCTACACTCTGAGACAAAGGCAGGCAGATATCTAGGAGTTCCAGACCAGTATAAGTTATATATTAAGACTATCTGAAGAAAAAAAAATAATAAAATTTATTAATAAAAACAGAAAAACTAACATCACAAAAAGCCTGTCTTGCTGAGTAGTGGTGGCACACACTTTTAACCCAGCATTCAAGAAACAGAGCAAAGCCGATTTCTTTAAGTTCAAACCAATCTGGTATACAAAGTGAGTTCCAGGACAGTCAAAGCTACACAGAGAAACCCTGTCTCAAAAAACCAAAAGACAAATCTATTTCACTACCCATATTCCACCAATAAGCAGTCTTCCCCTTAAGGCTTGACCTAACAGCACAACCTAAATAGAAACCTGGAATATTTAGCAATTTACCACAATTTAGATAGCTGGTGTTCAAGTAAGTTTTTACCTTAAGCAATCAAATTCTGAACTCATGTTTTGAAATAGCCCCAAAAATTTTGTAGTAGCTAACTGTATTCAATTTTACTCATCAATTTAAGAATGTCCATGAAAGTACTCAGATTATCTAGTCACACTAGTGTTGCATTAAGATGATAAATAGGAACTGCAAAGAATCCCTTGCTGTTAAGTTTACAGAGCAGGACCATAGTCTACACTCTCTCCCCACCTAAAAAAATTTCACATTATCATATTTTATGTCGTTATGTGATCAAAGCCTGTAAGACAAATGACAGGCACTGAATACTTCAGATTACTAACATATCTTGCCATACTTCAAGTGCACTTTAAAATTTAAATATAATAACTAAACACACACACACCATTATCAAAGGAAACGGAAAGGCAGGTCAGGCCCAAAACTAAAGCTCCTATCTTCCCAAGTACTCACCAGCTTCAGCTACCTGGTCTTCCACTGTAGGTGCTGAGGCTGCCTCTTCCTCCTCACACAGCCCATTCTGATGGCTGTGAGTGCTGTCAAAGTAGCTTGACTGAAACACACGCTCAACAATTTCCTTTAGTGCTTTATCTGAGAAAAAAAAATGACGTAATATGAATTACAATGTTGCACAGTCTGACAATAACAGATTTGAAAAGTCTATAATAGAAGTAAAATTAATCAACTGTTAGTAAAACACACAAATATATAAATTACAGCATAGTAGGACGGAAATAGAACCTACTCACACTATTACTAATCAAGTAAAGAAGGAATAAAGCTAAGATCATTGATTCATTCAATAAGCATCTGTTACACATGCTGTCTGTGTTAGGCATGCTCTTGGCACTGAAGAAATGGCTCGGAGATTAAGAGTACTTACTTGTTGCTCTTACAGAGGACGTACGCTCTACAGGGGTTGGCTCACAAACATCTAAATGCCAAATCTAAGAGATCTGACACTCTCTTATAACCACCTCAGAAAACTGCACTCACAAGCATACTCATACAGACACATACACAAAAAATTAAAAATAAATCTCTTATTTTTATCATTTATTGGGTGAGGGCATTTCAAGACAAGGTTTCTTCATGTAGCCCTGGTTGTCCTGGAACTTGCTTTGTAGACCAGGCTGGCCTTAAACTCACAGAAATCTGCCTGCCTCTACCTCCTAAATGCTAGGATTAAAGGTGTAAGACACCATAACCAGCGCACACTAATCTTATAACCTAATGGAAGGGGTTATCAAAACATAAAAATGACAAAATAACATGATATGAAATAACAGATTAGTCCTAGTCAGGGTGAGACTACCAAGCTTTCCTTGCATAATCAAGCAAGAGCTAACACAGAAGTTAAATATATATGAGGAAAGTATTTCATGGCAGAAGAAAAGCCATTTACACAAATCTTGCCCAAAGAAAGGCATCAAATACAAGAAATAAAGGATGTCACTGAGGCATGGTTAAAAAAAAAAAAAAAAAAAAAAACACCAAAACCCAAAATCTAAATTGCTACTCATACTCTTACAAAATGTCTTCAATATTAAATAGAAAAGGAATTTTAAAGATTCCTAGCTACGGGGCTGGAGAGATGGCTCAGAGGTTAAGAGCATTGCCTGTTCTTCCAAAGGTCCTGAGTTCAAATCCCAGCAACCACATGGTGGCTCACAACCATCTGTAATGAGTCTGGTGCCCTCTTCTGGCCTTCAGACATACACACAGACAGAATATTGTATACATAATAAATAAATAAATATTAAAAAAAAAAAAAAAAAGATTCCTAGCTACAAAATCAGAATTATCTGAAATACTTACAGGTTGTTCCACATACAGGCTTTTCTTTCCCTTCCAGCAAGTCCCACAAGTGAATGGAGGCATGTTCATACTGCTCATTTAACCTTATAAATAACAAAAAACACATTAACTACCGTCCAACTGTCAATTAGAGCAGTATTTCTGAGATTCTATCACCAGAAACCACCATACCTTAAACTCATGTCCCGCTCGGGGTCTACTAACTTGTAGAACTCATCTAATAATGACAGTTCTTCTTCAGACAATATTGGCACTCCGTTCAAACCTTGTTTCAGATCAGTTCTGACTTCGTCATCTCCCAGTTTATCCAGTACGTACTGTAACTCAAGAACAGTTTTTAAGCGCTTCTGCTCTGCTTCTTCTCTCATAAGCTGCTCCCGACGTGCAGTCTTCTTTATGGTTTTTTGAATCTGCCAAAGAACATTAACGTGAGACATCAGAATTTTGACTTGGTACCATCTACTAACTTGCAAGAACAAGCCAAAAATCTACCAATTCCTCCTTGCTGTATTGTATCATCAACAATCACTGATGATATCAGAAAGAAGTTTCAGTATTTGAAAGACAGTAAACAAAACTCAGTCTTTATGAATTGAAAAAAAAATACTGACAGAAAAAAAGGATCGTATAAATTAGGTAAAGTATGAAGTATTTTTTTTCTCAGTTCCCCCATCCTTCCTTTGAAAGGCTGAAAGGAGGACAAAGTCAAATATTTCTCTCTTTATCATGTATGTTTTTTCAAGAGACATGGCACTATTTTTCTTTACACTTTTCCACCACCTCAAGCTTCACTAGAATAAATTGACATAGGAAAAAACAAAATAGACATATATACACTTATTAGGGGATTGCAGAGTTGTCTTGGGGTCAAGGAACACTGTCTGCTCTTCTAGGGGACCCAGATTCAATTTCTAGAACCCACAGGGCAGATTACAACCACCTCTCACTCCAGTTCCAGGAGATCTAAACCCTCTTCTGGTTTTACAAAGATACTGCACACATGTGATACAGACACATATACAAGCAAAACACCCATAAAACATTTTATAACCCATAAAAAACATTATAACTTAAAGAGAATGAAGGAATAATGAAAATTGAGCCGGGCGGTGGTGGCACACGCCTTTAATCCCAGCACTCGGGAGGCAGAGCCAGGAGGATCTCTGTGAGTTCGAGACCAGCCTGGTCTACAAGAGCTAGTTCCAGGACAGGCTCCAAAACCACAGAGAAATCCTGTCTCGAAAAACCAAAAAAAAAAAAAAAAAAAATTGAAATAACAAGATAGTTTATATTGGCACCAGAAGAAATAAATGGTATCAAAGCAATAAATGAAAAGTAATCACACAGTATACATATATAAGAAGTGATAAGATGTTAAGTTAGCATGGGTAAGTAAGCTTACAAGCTGAAAATGTCTACTGAAATGGATGAGCTTTTCAATATTGGGAGCAGTTTAAATAAGGAAGGTTTTTCATAGGTAGCTGGAAGCAGAAAACAGAGTAGTGGGGGAACGCCTTAAAGAAATAACTGCCCATATGTGCAAAACCCACACACATACACACCTAGAACAGGAAGAACTCGGTCATCTTTTCTGAGATGCTATCTTTTTTTTTTTTTTTTTAAAGACAAGGTCTCCCCCTGGCCTGATACTCACTTAGGAGGATAGGCTGGCTGGATAGCTGGCCCCTGGGATCTATCTGACTGTCTTCACTTCCTAGTGCTAAGATTACAAGCAAGTGCCACCATGCCTAGCCTGTAAATGGGTTCTTGGGATCTAACTCAGGTCCTCACTTTTAACAACTCAAATCCTAGCCCAAAGATTTCTTTTATAATAATTGTGATAAAACATAAGCTCAAGTAGTGAAGGTGTGAGCAAGAAAAGATAAGTTAAAGCTAGGCTAATGCTACTCTGTAGATACAAAAGAGTCTAATATTTGTAAATATGTAGATTAACTGCATAGCATCTTTTTAAAAATAAACTATATTTAGAAAAGAAAAGGTCAGAGAAAAAAATAGTTTGTCGATCTTAAAGTTCTAACCTAAACAAGCACAAATATCTTTCACTTGGTTATTATGGTCGCTGTGTAACTGCCATGCCCTGTGCTAACATACTGGAAATTATTCAAACGCTGAGAAGTACAGTATTTGTTGATTACTTTGGTCCTAAGGGCACCACTCTGAGGAACTGATAAATGTTGCTGTGGAAAAGGCTGTGGAAATAGAATCACACTCTTCTTCCCTCTTCTGTCTTGTTACACAATTCTAAGAAAGGTCTTACCAGATGCCAATATCTTGCAAGGTCTTGAACTTTCAGTCAAACTGAGAATATATATTTTTATTGTTTACAAATTGCACAATCTTTGCTATTCTATAAAAAGGCTCTGTGGTGGTTTGAGTAAGAATGGCCCCCATAGGCTCCTGTATCCGAATGCTAAATCATCAGGGAGCGGCAGTATTTGAGAAGGATTAGGTGGTGTGACCTTACTGGAGGAAGTGTCACTGGGTGGACTTTGAGGTTTCAAAAGCCCAAACCAGACCCAATTCTCTATCTCCCTCTATGAATCCAAATGTAGAACTCTCAAGACTCTTCTCCAGCACCATGTCTGCCTGTGTATTGCCATGATAATAATGGACTAAACTCCTGTAACTGAAAGTTGCCTTAATCATAGTGTCTCTTTACAGCAAAAGAACAGTGACTAAGATAGGCACAAAAGAAAGGTACTAGTTAAAAAATTCAATTATTGTCAGCCAGTAACATGTATTTAGGGAAAACTTGCCCTTCTGTTGGATCAAGGGTTAAGAGCAGTAAATGTATATATCAGTCTATCTCATTCCTTAAGAACATTGGTGAGATAAATATGCATAAAATTAAAGAAATTTATGGAAAAATATTTTTATACTAGCTGAGATCTCACATAATTATGTTTATCCTATCTTTAACACAGTCCTTATCAAGAAAAGTGTTCTCAGTTATACAGAATTGGCAATTATATAGGATATAATTGAATCCAGTCTCCACAGCTTGCAGAGAGCTTCTCAACAGTAGTGAAGGGATTAACCCCAAAAGATAAAGTTAATGGAAACTTTAATATTTTACATATTATCTTTTACTTACATCCTGACTTAGTGCCATGAAACTCCTCTGTAATTCCTTTGCAAATTCCAAATTATTTGTGACTTCCTGGTACTTAGATACAGCATCCTAAAATGACAAAAAAAAAAAATTCCATTTTCAGTAAAATACAACTATAAAATTTTCTTTTAAAATAATGAACACTGAGCCTTCATTGAAGTAAAACATTAACATCTTTACCAGCTGATCTTGATTGAGCCTTTCCCCTTTGTTCATTCGTTCCTGATAATCATCAAGCTTTCCCTGCATAAAAAAGGAATAAATTTTATCAGTTTAACCATATCAAAATGAGAAAACCTAATCGATATTCAAAGTCTACTTCAAATTTTGTCTCAATTTTCAGCTATACTCCAACTTAAGTAATATATTCATCTAGCTAAAGTTTAATAGCAAAGTAAGAAATAAACTGAATCACAGACATCAAATGCAAGAATGTAAACCCAAAAATACTGCTTATTTTAGTACTAAAAAACAAATGTCATAAGCCAGACATGACTGAGCATCATGGTAGTTAAGATACTCTTCTACCCAACTGTACATACTGAACATATAAGCTACACTTCCATGCTTCATCCTTCCTTCATCCATCCTTCAAAGCATTCATGCAAATAAATGGCATAAAGTGAATTCATTCAGGAAAATAGTGTATTTGTTCTATTTAACCTTAATTAGCATGAAGCTACCATTTCACCTAGTCGATACACTGTAACCACTTCGCTGCTTCTATACAACTGAATAGGGATTCAAAAATCCTGTGGCTTGAAATTTAATTTTTTTTTTTGTAGAAAAGAAACCTTAACCAGGCATAGTGTCACATGTCTTTAATCCTAGAACTTGGGAAGCAGGTGGATCTCTGAGGCCATCTGGTCTACACAATCAGTTCTAGGACAACCAGAGCTACATAAAGAGACCCTATCTGGAAAACAAGAAAAGAAAGAAAACCCAAAAGGTTCCCCAGGCTTTAAAGACTCCTCCTCACAAAAGACTCAGACAATGAAACAGTGGTCAGGAAGTCAAACTCTACTGTTAAAAACTAGAGGATAAAAAACAAACAGAAACAAAGAAACCACAGTTCTTTGATCACAAATTCCTCAAGTTACCAAATTAAAAAAAAAAAAATTATTAGTAAAACAAACGAAGTGACTGTAATAGTTTCTTCTTAGCATTACATAGGTTATTCTGTAACTGTTAACACTTTCTAATATAAAAGTACCCCCTGGGACTAGCTATTTTATCAGCATATGTAACACAGAATCACTGCTAAGACATAGAATTGAATCACCACGCAAAGATGAGCTAGAAAGGAACTCTGTTCACTATTTCATACAACCAAATCTCTACAATGAAAAGATTTTGTTTTTCTAAGTCAGTAAGTCCTAAAATGTAACCCTCAAAACCAGCAACATCATCCAGGGAAACTTTTAGAAATTCAAAATCTTTGTACCAACCTCCATGTTGGGGTCCAACAATCTGCATTTTATCATGCTCTCTGTGACTCTGTACATAGCTAAGTTTAAGATCCATATAGGTCAAACACAGAGTAATTCCCGTGTTAAAAGTATGTCCAGCAGAGCCCAGAAATTTTAATTTATGAAAACAAGTTGCTAAAAGGTTCAACTATAAACAATTCAGAAAATTAAATGGTTTGGTTTCTAGACCAACTATAATCTAACCCAGCAACCACTGCATAAGAAAAATTATTCATTCATGGTCTGAATACTTGTTAAGATTTGCATCTGAAATTCATCCCCCAAAGCATACACCATGGTCCCAAAGCAGGAGTATCCCAAGACAAGACTTTTGGAAGTGACTAGATGAGTAGTAATTAATCCTCACCAATAAATACTAGTCTATTGATAGGTTTACAACCTGACAGGTAATAGAAACTTGCCAAGTGTCTTGTCCCCAGCCCCTTCCTCTTTTTTGTTTCCCAGCTACCATAGCAGCTTTATTCCAGGTTGTGTTCCTCATTCAGATGAAGACAGACCGAAACTGTGAGCCAAAGTAAACCTGTCTTCCTTTGATTTTTTTCACGTATTTCAAAATAACCACAGAAAGCTTACTCACATTGAATTACTACCACCTTTTACTGAAAAATAGTGCTCCTGTTAAATCTTAGTCAGAAACTAAGACCCCAAAAGTTAAAAGTGGTGTATAATTTAATTCAGTAATGAACTTGTACTAGACAGAAAGCCTCAACAGTCTACTGTTATATTACAAAACAGTTTGCCACACTAGTAAAGTTAAACTGCTAAGTAGCTTTTGGTGAAGGAAAGTGATGCCATTACTCCACTGCCCAACACCACCAGTGAGCAGTACCTTAAAGATAAGATAGCTTTCAAACAAACTAGAGACAAATGGCACTATCTTAAGAGCTTTTGCTCTTATTTTTTACTTCCAATTCAAATTAAGTTCAACTAGAAATTTATGCATTTGGGTTTAAATTCCACATTATAAATTGGTTAACAAATTTAGGCTATACCAACAAGTAAAACATAAAATAACAAAGGGACAAAGATAAAGGGCAATAGATTTGTTCTTCCCTTCTTCCAGAACATGGCCGTCTAACAGAGTGATAAAAACAACTACTCATCCTAAGCACAAAACGCTGTAAGCCTTTCTCCCCTGCAAAATGGAGCTCTACTCACAGCATAAAGAGGTATCTTCATTAGAAAGCCTATCATAATATTAAATAACACTAATCTGTCCCTCATGTCTTGAAACACTTGTGAAATTCAAGTTAGGGTTTCTTCTTCAACTACTACATATAGTAAACTGTATTAAAATTTTTCATTTATAGGACCATATGAGGAAGATAAAAACCAGGGCATTTCCCAAAATAACAAATCTTTTAAGAGAAGGCATGCAGTAGAAGTATGACTAGATTCAAAGGTCAAAGACTTTAACCAGATGTTAGAGAAATAACTGTACCAAGTGCTATTCTGGCCCATTCTAACTCCAGTTTCTTTGTTCTTTCAAGAGTCAGCAGTACTACATGAAATTTTAACTATGAGATAGAAGTAAAATAACTTGTCATAATAAATCCCAGAAAAATCATGTGTACCTCAACAGCCCATCATTTAGGTCACTACATTTCATTTCTGCCTCTGCCTATACTGCTGCTTCCTTTTTCCGACCTGCGATTATGAGGAGTAGCAGTGAATCTTAAGCTTCCATCCTTCCCAGAGTTCTGTATTGCCTTCAAAGTCCCTTTACTGACATAGGCTTCTAAAAGCAATACAGAAAGGTGGGTATCTGTGACAGATGTACTCCCAAACATTACTATTATAGCCAACAATTCCCACTACAGAAACCATCTTTAATTTTTTAAATTTCTGTTTTATGTGTATGGGTGTTTATATGCATGTAGGTATGGGCACCGTATGTAACCTGGTGCAGTGGGGTCAGAAGAGGGACTTAGACCCCTGGGAACAGAATTACAAATGGTAGGTCATAAGCAAGGGCAGCACATGCTCTTAACTGCTGAGCCACCCCAAAGAAAACATTTTTAATTATGCATTTTCAAAGAAATCCAAATGTGAAACTCCAAAATACTAAAATTATTCAGCTGTAACTAGTCCCAGGAAGACAACACCTGAAAAACTGTGCTACTCAGGGAACAGCAGGCAACTCCTGTTCTTAACTAATGAAGACTCTAACCTGAGACAGATAAAAGTGAAGCCTAAAATAAAAAAAAAAAAAGCACCTAGCTATCTATATTTTATGTTCCCAAGTCAAATAAATCCAGTAATACTTTTAAACCCATAAATCCAGACACAGGAAGGTAGAGATTTCTCTTTTCCTTAACTTTATTAGTGATTTCTCCAGATACTATTTCAAGTTACTAAGGCCTCCATTCCCCACGTCATCACCTAGAGAAATGCCACTTCTGACTGTCTAAGCAATGGGCAGCTACTTCCTAGTCACTCTCCACTGAGAATTAGTAGCTGGTAAAATTCGTAAAAGCAGCAAAAATTGTCAGTTTTTCAGATAATAGTGGAGAAAACACGTACAACTCAGAAGATCTGTAACAGTTCTCTTCAAATGCTGAAGGCCTGTTCATGTAGCATTAGTCTGCCCTAAACAAAAAAGTATTAAGAGTGTAAGAGGAAGGTATTTCTCGGTATTTATTAGATGTCATCTAATCTCATTCTATTTTTTTTTCAAACAGGTTATATATACAAAAGTTTTATTTCACAACTTAAAAAGATAATCCTGCAAAACCCTTACTCACTGTCCATGCAGAAATGGAAGCAACTGACCCTGGTAAGAAAAAGAAAATTTAGTCAGAGTTCCAACACCATCTACTTTGATCACACTCTTACAAAATCTGAAGCTGGGCTAGAGATGAAGCACACTGAAGCTTAGTGTGCTTTTGCCTGGTATGTCAAAGGCCGAGTTCCATCCTCAGTAGACCACCTAAAAGTCAAAAGCTGAAAGTTGAAAAATATAATGATCACAAGGTTTTGGGTTTTGTTATTTTGTTGGTTCTTTTTTAGTACTTAGAACTATTTGCTGTTTTGTTTAACAAAGTTATTCAAAAAGGTGAATCTACACACTGAAAAACACAGTAGCAGGCTGGCCTCAAACTCAAAGATCCATCCTCATGCTGGGATTAAAGGTGTGTACAGTTTGTCACAGCCAGAACCTGGAAACAACCTAAATGCCCCTGGACTGAAGAATGGATAAATAAAATGTGGTACACTTACACAATGGAGTACTACACAGCAGAAAAAAATAATGACAGCTTGAATTTTGCAGGAAAATGGATAGAGCTAGAAAACATTATTTTGAGTGAGATAACCCAGACACAGAAAGATAACTATCACATGTACTCACTCACTCTACGTGGTTTTCAAACATAAAGCAAAGAAAACCACCCTACAAACCACAATTCTAGAGACCTTAGACAACAATGCAAAAACCAAGAGAGACTTACATAGATCTCTGTGAATTTCTAAAAACTGATTTATTTTTATTTTGTATTCATTGGTGTTTTGCCTGCAAGTTTGTTTGTATGAGAATGTCAGAGCCCCTGGAATTGTAATTACACACAGGTGTGATCTGCCACATAGGTGCTGGGAATTGAGCCTACGTCCTCTGGAAGAACAGTCAGTGTTCTTAAACCTAATCTAATTCTCCCTCCTACCCAAGGAATTATGAATTTAACACTATTCAGAAAGTCTTCTTTCTCCCATACTTTTCCACACATGCTGTATAAAGAGCACTGGCATAGCTGGTGGGAGAATGCAGGTAATTCTGAGCTGAATTTTGTTTTTGTAACTCCTCTCACTCTTTAACTGCATGCACATTATGTAGTGGAGGACATATACTAGAGACACTATAGGTGCTCAGAATCTAAGAACTAAGATGAAGAGTTGTATCTGCTCAAATTTTCCTGGTTTACAACAGTTCAAGATTGAGACTGGCAAATATATATATATACCCGAGCCTACCAAGATAAAAAACTTAAAATTTTTTAAGAGTTTTATTTCAACTGGGCATGTGGAACATACCTGTTATCTCTAGCACTTAAGCAGAGACAGCAGGGAGCCAAGAGTTCAAGGTCATCCTTCTAATTTGAGGCCAGCCTTGACTACATTAAATCATTTGCAAAGATCTGGCAAAATGGATGAGTCAGTAAAGGCACCACATCTGATGACCTGAGTTCCATTCACAGGATCTACATAGGAAAGAAAACCACCCCCAAAGTTTTCTGACCTCCACAAGCACACTGACATGTGTGCTCTAGAGTATGCGTGTATACACATACAAATAAACTCAGTTTAAAATTTGAGGTTAGATTCAATTATAACAATGTCCCAATACGCAACAATGGGGTTCAGCACCCCATTACAAGGACAATTTACAAAGCTCAGCAATGTAACATTAAGGTCTAACAACAAAGAAAAGTTATTTTCTTGCATACTATACTTTTCATCTTTGGAATTATTTTTTTGAGACAAGACCTATGTAGCCCTGCCTCTGCCCCGAAAATGCTAGTATTAAAGGCATGTGCCACTACATCCAACTGCATGTTGGCCTTTAAAAAAATAACTAGGAACTAGAGAAATGGCTCAGCAGTTAAGAAAGCCTCCTCCTCTTACAGGACTTAGATACTGTTCCCATTGCCCACACAACAATTCACAACCACATAAACACACAAATACACTCAAGCATAAACATTAAGCTACAAAAAGAATCCCAGCATAATTCATATTATGCTGTGAAAACTGCCAGAGACAACATCAAGATAGACACATCAATAAACAGACAGCCCAGCTCAGTGGTGCACACCTTTAATCCAAGCACTTGGGAGTTGAAGACAGATCTCTCTGAGGATAGCCTGGTCTACATAGCAAGTTCCTGATCTACAGAGCAGGTTCTAGGACAGTGCGAGCCTATCTCAAAAGGGGGAAGAAGGCATTGAAGAGGTGGTTCAACTGTTAAGAGCACTTGTTGCTATTGAGAAAGGTAAGGTTCCATTCCCAGCACCCACATGATACATCACAACCAGTTGTTAATTCCATTTCCTCAGCAGGTTCTATATAAACATGGTACATTCAAATACATTTAGAAAAGCATTCGTATACACAAAATAAACTTTAAAACGTTTTAAAGAATTTGAAGCAAAAGGGCTTATTTAGTTCTCCAGGATAATTACCATGAACAATTAGGTTGAACATCATTATGAATTCTAACTATCTCAATGAATTTAATGATAGTAAATCACATTCAAACTTGAATCATTCTATTTGTTTTTCCATAAAATGAATTGGCTTCAATTCTAAGGTGGCTTTAAGCTCTAAAAGAAGTTTAAGGTTCTGGAACAACATGGTAATAAAATTAGAGTCAATCAGTCATGACAAAATGCTTTAACCAACTAAATATTTCACTAATCTGAAAAGATGAGACAGTGCTAATCTTTCATCTAGTCCTCAAAATAAATTTAACAATTGTTTACTTAAAATTTAACAAATTACATATGTTTTTATTTCACCTTTTCAAGACAGGGTCTCTCATATACTTCTGGCTGTCCTGGAAGTCAATATGTAGACCAGGCTGGCCTCAGCTTCCACAATTTATATTCTCAATCTATATATAACACAAAATGTATTCTTATTCACGTAAGTATCCTGAAGGAAAATACTTCGGCCAAGTAATCTATCATTTAGTCTATCATTTTTACAACACTCATGATTCTGTTCTCACCCAACAACCATGGTGGAGGGGAGGTAGATGACACATGAAAGAGCTAAGAACCAATTATACATCATAACTTTCCCCCTTGGTAAGATGAATTCAAAACCTTGTGTGGTGGTTTAATCCCAGTACTCAGGAAGCAGGGGCAAGTGGTTCTCTAAGCTCCAGGACAGCCTGATCTAAACAGCAAATTCCAGGACAACCAGAGTTACTTAAAGACCCTATCTCAAAAAACAAGCTTGCTCCCAAATTAAGCATCATAACTTTTTTTCTAAGAACACAAAATCAAGTAACTTTAGTCTCTGCATTGCAGATGAATAGATCTTGCAAATCAATGCAGAAGCTAATTCACCAGAAATCTGAAAATTACATTCTCCCAGGAAAAAAATTCTTATCTATAAAAGTTTAAAGAATGAGTATCTGTCAAAACAGCATACACCCTGCACAGCAGATGCATCAAAGATTCTAAGAGACACTGCAGATCTAGAAAAGTTTTTCTTATTTTGTTTTCTCAACCCTTCTCTGCAGCTTTGGAACCTGTCCTTTGGTCGCTTTGTAGACCAGGTTGGCCTCAAACTTGAACTCTGCCTCCCAAGTACTGGGATTAAAGGCATGCATGCACCACCACCGCCCAGCTTAGTTTCACTATTTTTAATGAACAATATTAGCTATAAAGATATAACATGCATAAAGCAGTGGTTCTCAACCTTCCTAAAGCTGCAAACCCTTTAGTACAGTTCCTCATGAGTGGAGACCCCCAACCATACTATTTTCACTGCTACTTCATAACTGTAATTTTGCTACTGTTAGGAGCTGTAATGTAAATATCTGTTTCCCAAGGATCTTATGTGACCCCTCAGAAGGGCTAGCCAACAGCCTCCCAGGGGTTGTGACTCTCAGATTGAAACGTACTGCTTTAGAGAATGGTGTAAAAATATACTTTTCCTTATCAATTTTGGTTACAAATCATTTTTTAAAGCAAAAGAATGCTAACCTTTCACCTAGCAGAACTGCCAGTTGTTTTAAATGCCATCTATTAAAAACATCCCTCACATCCAAACTCATTACATCTTTTTTTTTTTTTTAAAAGACAGGGTTTCTCTGTAGCTTTCGAGCCTGTCCTAGAGATAGCTCTTGTAGACCAAGCTGGCCTTGAACTCAGAGATCAGTCTGCCTCTGCCTCTGCCTCTGCTGGGATTAAAGGTGTGTGCCACCACTGCCTGGCCAAACTGATTACATCTTAAACTATCAGATGAGTGTCTCTTAAAATTCAAACTTTGTTTCCAAACATCTTATATAGTCTAAGACCCAGTTCTGTACTAAGAGGAAACTAGGCAATAAGTCCCTCAACTCAGTATTTGTACTTTGTTTAAATCAAATTTCTAAGGATTTTACGTTTGTATTTGATATTATATATGTACTTTGTATTCTATATTATAAATGTACTTTTATTGTTCAACATTGATATACTTATTATTAGCCCAAACTTTAAAAATGACTAAGACATTTATTAGGCTGAATTACATAATATTTCACCAATGGTAAGCATTCTCACTGGACAGAGAATAACTTTCCTCTGATGGCAGAAATTAATGAAATGAACAAAAAATTTACGTTTTCTTAAATGAAATAAAATTGTTTCAGGTCTCAGGTTTAAACTGATACTACATTATCTACTGGTAACTTTTGTTAAGATACCTTCTTGGTCTAGCAGGTTGTAGTATGAACAGATAACAAATATAAATTGCTAAATTAAAAAAAATATGGCTATTGCATTAGTTTCTAAAGACATATTATAACAGATTCATAGAGTAAACCCTACTTTAGGTCCATTACAAATTACAAATGCTCAATCCTGCCAGGCACTTGGGAAGCAGAAACAGGTCAATCTCTGTGAGTTTGAGGCCAGCCTAAGGGGCAAGTTTCAAGATAGTTAGGGCTACACAGAGAAGATCCATCTCCAAACAACAAACAAACAAAACAAAAGAAAACAACAAAAAACCCACAGTCATTGCAAAGTTCTCACAGGACAAATCATCCAGTAATAAAAAGAAAAGTAAAAACCAGATGTGTTTATGTTAGTACAAAATCCAATGACTCCAATGCCTTAAGCATCTGTGGCCATTAAAAACACATCAATAGTCTAATGAGTAGCTCAGTCTGTGGATTATAATCTTTTCAGTGATATTTAGCTAACAAAACACTGAGAACAAAAAAAAAAAAACTGATACAAAATATTTTTATGTAATTGTTAAATCATTAGGTTATCTGAGTCTATAATATCTTTAACAATAATTACATTACTTTTTTGAGGCAGCGTTTTGAGACAGCCCCTGGCTGTCTTGTAATTCACTCTGTAGACCAGAATGGGTCTGCCTGCCTCTGTTTCCTGAGTGCTGGGATTACAGGCATGCACCACCACGGTTCAGGTGATAGCAGCATTTCTCTGGTGGAAAGAATTCAAATATTTACACCTAAACATAGCTGGCCAGTCATGGTCCAAGCCTTCACAGGCCCTTTAATCAAGATTTCTGTGTCTTGTTTATCAAATCCCCTTAAACACCTAGTAAATACAATGACTGCTACTCACCATTGTTTTGTGGTTTTGTTTGTTTGTTTTTCAAGACAGGGTTTCTCTGTGTACCAGCCCTAGCTGTCCTAGAACTAACTGTGTTGATCAGGATGGCCTTGAACTCAAAGAGTTCCTACCTACCTCAGCCTCTTCTGGAATTAAAGGCTGGTGCCACCACCAACCAGGAGATCTCATTACAGATGGTTGTGAGCCACCATGTGGTGCTGAGAATTGAACTCTGGACCTCTGGAAGAGCAGTCAACACCCTTAACCTCTGAGCCATCTCTCCAGCCCCTCAGCATTGTTTTTTAATGAACATATTTAAAGATTTTACAGCCACTAACAGCTATACTTAAGAATATTACAACACTGAAGTTCATGTTGGTTTCTACACTAGAAGGCCAAAACTCCCCCAAACTGCACCAGCATTTTTGCTTGCTGCATTAAGAAACTTTAAGATGCCGGGCGATGGTGGCGCACGCCTTTAATCCCAGCACTTGGGAGGCAGAGGCAGGCGGATCTGAGTTCGAGACCAGCCTGGTCTACAGAGCTAGTTCCAGGACAGGCTCCAAAGCCACAGAGAAACCCTGTCTCGAAAAACCAAAAAAAAAAAAGAAACTTTAAGATGACTAGACTCAGTTTCACACAGGGCGGCAAAAACTCACATAGAAATTATCAAAAAATGCTGGCATACAATTCCATATTTGAATGTAGCTTATGATGCTTTCACTATTTTAACACATTTTCCAATTACTAAAAAAAAACCACAATATATAATAACAAAATAATTTTCAGAAGAGTTTGAGATCTCTAATGTATAATTCTCAATTTCAAATAAAGTCTGGGAAATTAAATTTTTTAAAAAGTAACAATCTTCAACACTGAGACAGAAAAGTAGCAATGGGGAATGTACTAAAAAGGGAAAGTCAGCAGATAAGTTATCAAGCTAAGACATAAAATGTCATGTTTTTTTCCAACTTCCTACAGCTCAGATTTAAGCCAATATTCCTCTTTCAATCCTACCCTGTGAATGACTAAATAAAAATCTTCACTGGAATTTTTCAAAATTGAAAATGTCCTGAAGATGGGCAGACACAAGGTATCAAAGTTACATTTTACCTACGGTAAAAGGCCAAGTAGGCCTAACAGTCCCAGGGGTAATTACCTCCGTTTTTACTGTACTACCCAACTACCCATCTGCTTGTCCTTTTCCACTACTTTTCTTAAGATAGACATTCACTTCTACCGAGACCCTTCAAATCAACTGTGTTGGTATACAGTCCTGCACTAAAAGCATAAAACAAAACGCTGACTTAAGTAATCTCACCGTGTGGCCCAGAATATCTAAATATTAAAGCCAAATACTGAGTGGGTGTGGCTCGGTTTTTTTTGGGGGGGGGGAGGCTAGGCGGGGCGGCTGCTAGGTCTCTGCCCTCCCCCTCTGCTTTCGCTTTGTGCTCACAATGCAGCTCCTGTACAGCATTTCCCTCTCCCGCAGCCGCCGCCATGTTAGATACTCCATGTGCCCAGAGACCCAGAGGCAGTCTACTCCAGTCTAATCTAGATCCACCCTCGAAGGCTTGCAATCGAAGATGGGCCCCCGGCCCCTTTAGTATGCTGCAGCAGCAACAAAACAAGTTAAAATTAAAAGTCGCTGCAAAAATAGAAAAAAAAAAAACAAAAAAAAAACCCTCGTGACCAGGCTGAGCTTAAGGTTCGGAGCACCCAGACAATCGAAACAAAGGGGGAAATGTAGGGAACCCATCAGAAGAGGGTGGGGGTACCCAAGTGAAGCCCGGCTCGAAACGGGCCTGATGGACCTGCGACCCTAGTTCAGGGCTGACACACATCTCTCCCTGGGAAGGGGGGACAGAGCCATTCCACCGGCCTCGAGTTGTGTTAAGGGGCAAACGCCACCGCTACAGGGCATGGGCCTCTCAAGTCCACGAGGCGATCGGCTGACCAGGCACTCGGTTTCTTCCCCGTGGCCTCCGCCGGATGGCCCGGCAAGGGGCCCCACCACCTAGGCAGCCCGTTACCGGGAGGTAAGGCCCGACGCGGCGTGATGTGAGTAACCGAGGCCTAGAGGCAGCGCCGCGTTCGGGTCAGGTGACAGGCACCTCCCCGAGGCGCCCGTTTTCTGGGCACTAAACTCCGTCCACCGCGGAGACAGGCGTGCCGGGGCCACAAGACCTCCCTCTCCGTTATCTCCTCGCACCTTTTTTTTCTCCAGGTTCCGAAGTTTCTTGTCGATTACCCCGAGAATCTGCTTCATGGCTTCGGTCTGGACCGCGCCGGTGCCGGTTGCCGGATGCTGAGAAGCCGGCGCAGCTGCACCGGCCGCCGCCTCACTCCCGGAGGGCCCGGACGGCGGCGGCGGTCCCGACGACTTGCTGCCGCTTCCGCTGTGGCTGGTGGCCGAGGGCATCTTTAGACCGAGAAGAGAGGAGAAAAAAGCGGGAGGGAAGGACAAGAGCAGCGAGTCAGGAGACGGACGGGGCGAGACGCGGGACAAAACGCGCAGCGGGCGGGAGGGAGGCTGCGCGCGTGGTGGGGGAGGGGGAGGCGCGCGCCGCCGGCAGGAAGGGGCCCGCGGGCACGCGCGCGACCCGCCAGCGGGGCGCCCGGACGCCTGCCCCTCCCCCTGCCCGCTCGCCCCGGGGCACCGAGCTCGCGCCGGGGGCGGGGCCTGGCACGGTCGCCGCCAACCGCCAGGGCAACGGTCCCCATCGGGTCGGGCGGCACCCGTTGCCTGGCGAGAGCGAGAGGGACAGAGGTCAGGGCCAGGGGTGGAGGAGGGCACTGGAGTGAGCGGGGTGGGGGTGGGGAGGGCAGGAGCGGGCCCCCGCCGCCGCTCGGGCCGCCCCGAAGGTAAAAAGGACACTCGGGCGCAGCGGCCCCTCTTCCCCTTCGGCGCCTTGGTCCGGGATGGCGCTCACCGTGCGCGCGCGGAGCCGCTGGACGTCTGGAGTGGGCAGCCGACGGGGGCAAGGGTGGCGCTGCGTTGCGAGCAGAGGCGTGCGCTCCGTGGGCGCAGACCGCTTCGCCCTGTCCCCGCTGCACTGAGCTGCTCCTAGTGGGACAAGAGCCGGCGCGGGAGGGACTTAGCCAGGCAGCGCTCGGATGGGGGGGGGGGCGGGGGCCTTCAAGCCGGTAGGGCTGCCCGACGTGAACGCCTGTCAGGAAAGATCGCCGGACCGCGTCCCCTCCTGGCCGGAGTCTCTTCGCCGGGGTCCTGCCGCTCTGCAGATCTGGACAGTACCTCCACAGAGGCCACTGCTGCCGTGATTTAAGGTTTTGAGTGGAATCTAAGCTCGGGTCCTTCAGGCAAAATCACTTGACACCCAAACGGGGACAATAGGTGTCAGGCAGCAGGCTCCGGAGCCGGGGATTGCCCCTTGCAGAGCCCTTATTTGGGGGTGATGGGGGTTGGGGGAGGCAAAAAGGTTCATGAAAGTAAGGGGTGCGTGGTGTGGGTGGTGCAATCCCAGCTTCAAGGATTCCATCTATATGAACAGCAAGCAAACACCCTAAAAAGGTCTGAAAGAAGACAAATAGCCACGTAACAGTCATCCAGTAACCTAGGCATTTTCTGCAGAATCCCTGGAAAATGAGCATCCTTAGAGACTTTTTGATGTTCTAAAATGTCCTAGATCATGTTTAAAGCCATCTTCACCTTCCCTGAGATAGATAACAAGTAGGCCTAAGGCCTGAGTTTCTCAGCTTTCACACTTTTTTTTTTAGATTTTACCCAAAACTTCAAAGACTATGCTAGATGGGGTTGGAAGTTTTCTATAAGAGAATTTTTCCGGGGGTTGGGAGGTGGGCAAAGCGAGGATGGACGATGAGTAGAAAATGAGTGCTCTAGAAAAATCTCCTATGAATATGATCTATGGAAAATTCAGTGTAGTGTTGTGTGACAACAGCAAATGACCAATTTATAAATTCCATGAAAAGATTTAGAAGAGGATTCTACCAAAGTTACTCTTCCCTGGTGATTAAAATGAATAATGCTGGCAGGCCGGTTTCCTGGAGAAACAAAAGCAGCCTGTGGCCTTGAGATAGTCCACTTAGCTGTAAAGTCTGTCATCTGTACATCTGAATATTTATTGGACATCTGATGTACTAGGGCTCTTCTGTAATAGGAATGGTGAACAAAACTACAGACTGGATACGGAGTTTGCAGGGAATGGCGTGCACAAGTAACAGGAAAATGAAGGAAGGCAAAGGTGGCCAGTCAGAGCCGTCCTGGGTACTCATGAGCAAGGACTGAAAGAAGAGACTTTTATAAAACTAAAGGGAGCATCATTTACCAGGACCTAACAGGAACCTCACATGGGCACACCTGCCTTTAATACCAGCAGTGGGGTGGTAGAGACAGGTAGGCCTCTGTGAGTTGAAGACTAGCCTCGTCTACACAGTGAGTTCCAGCCCAAGCAAGAGCTGCATAATGAGATCCAGTCAAGGAAAAAAATCCAAATGGCTTCCACAAGACTAGAGCAAGGAGTGGGAAATAGACATAGAAGGGGCCCGACCAGTATCTATCTGCTGAGTGAGAGGGGAATGCTCATTTCGTCCTCTTGTGTTTAAATCGCTCTTATGCAGTAGGTGGTGGCACACTTGGGCTTGGGAGGCAGAGGTAGGTTGGTCTCAATGAGTTAGAGGTCAGCCTGGTCTACAGAGCAAGTTCCAGAACAATCAAGGCTACAGAGAGGAACCCTGTCTCAAAAATAAAAAACAAAATAGTAAGAAAAAAATCACTGCTGCCGGGCGGTGGTGGTGGCACACGCCTTTATTCCCAGCACTCCATGAGGCAGAGGCAGGTGGGTTTCTGTGAGTTCGAGCCCAGCCTGGTCCACAGAGTTAGTTCCAGGACAGACGCCAAAGCTACGAGAAACCCTGGGGGGGTGGGGGGGTTGGATCACTGATATATAAAAATTTCAAGTGTGTGGTGGAGGTGAGAGGTTAAAGCAGAAACCAGGAGACCAGGGAATGGGCTAATGAAATCAGCACGCGACAGTGGTGTAGCCAAAGCCAGGCACAAGCCGCAAGTGAAAGACCCTCACAAGGTGAGTTAGACTCACTATAATTGTAGAGCAGTAAGGTGGCAGCGAGATTGGGTTCATTTGACCTTGTGAGAGTAGAACCGCAAGATTTGCTATCCAGTTGTACGTCAGATATGAGAAGAGCATCAGTTAACCTAAGATTAGACTTAAAGTTTAAATGTATTTAGCACTATGATTAAAAAAAAATTCTAATGCCTATAGAGGGTTATGATCCTTAGCTACTTGTAACTCCAAGTATATTCAGACCAACCAATGTCACTACCACTCTCTGACTTCCGCCAAACCTACTAAATTAGCCTTCACTTTAACAAACTCTTTAGAATTTTGAAAAATTGGTTCTGCAGAACTTGACCAATGTATTTGCGATCAGACATTAAGTACTCCAGTAGATAAACCCTCTGCAGACCTACAGGCCCAGCGATCTGATACGATAGTGTGGTGCTGAGGGATACCGAAGTATGAGAACCAGGGCCAGCAAGATGGCTTGGCGGGCAGAGGAGCATGGCTCCGAACAAGCAGTTCTCCATCTAAGTTCTGTTTTATGGTTTGAGGTATATGTATGTGCCGCATGCATGTGTGTACAGGTTCGCTGTGCCCACGCATGTAGAGGCCAGAGCAGGAACATTGTCTTCTCTTTGCCATATTGCCTTGTGACTGTAAGGGAAACGCACTGTTTTTGTTTTGTCTGGGCTGGCAGCCAGAGAACTCTCCAGATCCTCCTGACTTTGCCCCCAATGCTGGGACTACAGACACATCTATGCTCAAGTTTAACATGGGTACTTGGGATTCAAACTCAGGTCCCTTTGCTTGCAAAATAAATGCTACTACCCATTAATATTGTGGAATAATCTTTTTGTACACTGTGAAGATGTGTATTTTGCCAAGGTGTCTTGTAGTTGGTTTAATAAAGAGCTAAATGGCCAGCATCTAGGCAGGAGGTATAGGCAGGACTTCCAGGCACAGGGAGGACTCTAGAAAGATGATAGGCAGAGAAGCCAGCCAGACTCAGAACAAGTCGGACACACAGAATGAGCTAGAGGTAAAAGCCACATGGTAGAGCATAGCTAATAAAAATACGGGTTAATTTATAAGAGCTAGTTAGCAACAAGTCTGAGCCATAGGCTGAGCTTTCGTTATAAGTCTCCATGTCATTACTTGGGAGCTGGCTGTCAGGACAGATACTCATTACTCCTTAAGCCATCTTCCGGATCCATCTGTTTTTATAAAGATTTAATGGAACACATCTATACATTCGTATATTTCCTATGGTGACTTTCATGCCAGAGCAAATCAGAGCTGAGTCACTGTGACACAGTGTGCAACATCTAAAATACAAGCCAGCAAGATGGTTCAGTGGGAAAAAACACTTGCTCTGAGCCCGACAACCTGAATTTGGTCCCCAAGAACCTCATGATTGAAAGAGAAAATGGAGTCCAGCAAGCTGATTTCTGATCTCTGTGTGCTTGTGGTGGAATACGCGTGTCCACACACACAGTCCCTTCAGAAAATAGCAAATCTAAAATACTTCCACTCCCTCTTCTGTAATGGAAGTTTTCAAGTCCCTACCTTGAAACATACCACAGTTCAACAGGGGGCTCTGTTCAGAAAATCTTTTGATTACTCTAAGACTGCCAGAGCCATCTCTTCTAGTGGGGAATGAAGGATGTTAAGACAGGATCTCACTATGTAGCTCAGGTCAGTTTGAACTCATAATCCTACCAAAGCCTCTAAAGATGAAAATACAAACACACATCACCATGGCTGGCTCTAGAAGTCAAAGTCTCCAGACATGCAACACATGCCAGAGTTACCTGAAACACTATGACATTCTGTCAGAAACCTGGTTGGAAAACTCAGTGCACTCAGAATATTTGATGAACACATATGGCTGTTTCACTTTTCATAATCTTTCATCTTAATTCCCCTTTGTCTTTCTGTTCTGATATTCTTGCAGTAGCAAGTCCAGGAAAACCAATATGTTTAAGGGAAAGCTGCACCCTATTTATTGTTTGTTTCTGTTTTTCGAGACAGTTTCTCTGTAGCTTTGAAGCCTGTCCTGGAACTAGCTTTTGTAGACCAGGCTGGCCTCGAACTCACAGAGATCCCCCTGCCTCTGCCTCCCGAGTGCTGGGATTAAAGCGTGCGCCACCACCCGGCGAAAGCTGCATCTTTAGGCTGACTTCCTGCCTAACCTAATGCAATGATCTCAGTAAACCAAATATGTCTGTTTCCTGTTTGACAGAAAGTGAAATGGTTATGCAAAACTTTAAATCACTACTGTATTTTACCTTCTTTCTCAAAAGCCATGTAATAGAATCATTGTTTTGGTGAAAAAAATATATATAAAAGGTGTTCTAACAAACCCAAGGGAAAGTACGAAACACTGGTGGGAAACACTTGCCAAGTGTCCTCAAACCTTGGTACTATGCACAGTAGGTTTGTTTTTTTGTTTGGTTTTTTTTTTTTTTTTAAAAAAACAATCAAACAAAAAAAAAAAAAAAAAAAAACAGAGTTTCTCTATAGCTTTGGAGCCTGTCCTGGAACTAGCTCTTGTAGACCACGCTGGCTTCAAACTCCCAGAGATCCACTTGTCTTTGCCTCCCGAGTGCTGGCATTAAAGGTGTGCACCAGCACCGCCTGGCCACAACAGTGCATTTTAACAACCCAGATTTCCCAAGCAGATATTCACTTTCATCCCCAGGCCACAGCTTTCTGATGTTTCCACAGTAACATTGACTAACAGAAGTTCTTAAATAGTTTTAGTAAGATTAGTCCAGATTCTTCAGTTTGAATCAGCTGCTAACTGATGCCTCCCCCCCTCTTTGGTCAGTTATTTTACACACACACAAACATACAACATCATTATGCAGCCTAGACTGGCATTGAAGTCACTACGTAGCCCCGGTTGGACATAAACTCATGACAATCCTCCTTCCCCAGCCTACCAAATTCTGGGTGATGTCAAGTTCATGTGTAAGGAGAAAGATTTTTCATCAAGTACATCCTTGCTTCAGCTTGGCACTGAGCGACCTGATGAAGTATGAACCTCATTGCATGTACAAACAAGGCTCTTACACACTCAACTGCTTTCAGTCATTTTAATATAAATAGGAAGTATTTCTTTCTTTTTTTTTTTTTTTTTTTGGTTTTTCGAGACAGGGTTTCTCTGTGGCTTTGGAGCCTGTCCTGGAACTAGCTCTTGTAGACCAGGCTGGTCTCGAACTCACAGAGATTCACCTGCCTCAGCCTCCCGAGTGCTGGGATTAAAGGCGTGCGCCACCACCGCCCGGCTAATCGGAAGTATTTCTAGTATACTTTTCCTAGTAACCCCTGTCCTACTAATTCAGGACATTTTTGATTGTGGTCCACGAGCTACCATTTAACCTAAGCTCTGCCTTTTCAGCTCTTGTGTTTTCAGAAGCAATATCATGCCTGCCACAAATATTTTGTAAATAAATGTATTTCCTCCATATTAGTACATCAGTTTGATACTAGTTACCACAATTGATCCATACTGTCTCTTTGCTGTCTTAGCCTAAATAACATTCTTTTCAATATATATTTTCTTAAGTACACCTTTCTTAATTATGTTATTCCTGGATAAAGAACTTCGCATTTTGTAGAAAAAGATGCAGTATGTTCAAAATAGGGTTTGTTTGATTTTTGTTTTTTAATTTTCCCAAATGTTGTTGTTTCTGTTTGTGAGACAGGGTCGTAAGTAGTCTTGGCTGGCCTCAAACTTACTCTGTCGCCAAGGGTGACCTTGAGATTTTTGCCGGGCTATATTTTTAATTGTGGGTATGGGTGTGCATCTGTGTATAGGTATATGCATGTGAGTGTAAGTACCAGTGGAGATCAGAAAAGGACATTAACTACCTTGGAACTGGAGTTACAGATATTTTTGAGCAGCCCAATGCAAGTGATGGGACAAGAACTCAAGTCATCTGAAAAAACAGCGTTGCCTCTTAAACACTGAATCTTCTCTTCGTCCCTAAGCTGAACTTTTGATCCTTCCTCAGTTCCCAAGTGTTGGCATTGCAGGCATGTGCCATCAATCCTGGTTTATACAGTGCTGAGGATCAACTCAGGGCTTCCAAACACAGCCCCAACACACTGCTATTTTATTCTTTAATGGATGGTTTGAAATTAAATCCCAGTTTTCTCTTACACTGCCTGGTTTGTTCTTCAGAGACAAAGGATTGATATTCTTCAAGTGTGCTCCACACAGAATTATCTGTGTCCACCCTGGCCCGGGGCCCTGCTCGCAGGTTTGACAGCATAAGAGATTGAACAGACAACACACTCCTCCCCTGCCCCATGCCTTTATCTGTTCCTGTCAGGGTGGCACCCTGTCTGATACCATAACCATACACTCACCTCACCGACATTCATTTACCAATCCTTTCCCACGCCCCTTGCTTCTTCCTTGAACTTGAAAATATGAAGTCAAGTGCACTGGCCTATGGAGGTGGACAGGGCAGTCTTCAAAACCATACTTTCTACCATATTGAGGAAAGGAAAAACAGGTCAACTCCCCAGAAAAATTGTTAGACATCCTGCATCTTTCCACTCGCAGCGCCTCCCTGGGAACGGTCTCGCGAAAGCATAATATTCAAGCTCACAGTGAAAGCTGCCTTCAGACCTACAGTTTTTTGGCACATGAGGAAAGCTGTCTGAACTCTACAAGTATAGTTAGTTGCAAAGTGCTCATGGGAGTGGAACCTTTTAGCCAACATCCCAGGGTGACCACACTGTGCTGCTCATTTTGAAAGAAACAAATGCAGGTGACAAACACACTCACTCCTTGCCCCCATGCAGGCAACCAGAGACCGTGAACCCTAAGTTAGTGGCATCTGGACCACACCGTGAAATATACCCCTTTGCCCCAGCAGCAGTGCCCCATTGGCCAGTATGTCAACTGCAGAACAGATGTTTAATGGTCCCCATATTAAAAATTGAGCTTGTGCTCAACTCAACTATGGCTCCCTCCTTCCTTCACATTTCAGACCCCACAGCCTCCATGTTCACCTTCTTCCTCAAGGGTCCAGCTATACCCAGCTCTGGATTCTCTTTTCAGACTTTCTAAAGAGATGAAGAGAAAGCCCCAAGCCTCTACACAGATTGGCTGGTGGCTGAGCTCCAAGTCACCCAAAGAGGGAAGCAACAAAGGGACAGCTCAAGGTCAGTTGTACCCGTGGGACCTATATCTGTCCTGACTCTGCGGAGCAAAAGTCGTTCTCACCCCTAGTACTCTAGAAAGACCAACGTGACCAGTTTACAACATAATAAAAGGCCAGCAATACCCACCCTGATACAGTCAGTGAAGATGTGTCTTGTTCCATTTGAGGGACAGTATAAAGGGGGAGAAGAGAAAGTCTAACCAGACTAACTTCATTTCATGTAACCAGAAGACCAAACTGTTGTGCAGTTTCAAACTCAGCACTTGTGGCCACACCACTCACCAGTTCAATATCTGGGTCTCAGACATCTTTCATGTCCGTTTCACCATCATGGAGGGACTCCAGAGGAGTGCGGACTGGAGCCCCGGGGTTTCTCAGGAACCTTGGGGATCTCAACATTGAACACACCACAGGTGAAACTCCCAGCAAGTCTCTTGGCCCTTCAAGGTCAAAGCAGGAGGCGGTGTGGTGCGCATTTAACCTGTCACTCAGGAAGCAGAGGCAGGCAGATCTCTGTGAGTTTGAGGCCAGACTGGTCTATAAGAGCTAGTTCCAGAGCCGGGCGGTGGTGGCGTACTTCTTTAATGCCAGCACTCGGGAGGCAAAGGCAGGCGGATCTCTGTGAGTTCGAGGCCAACCTGTTCTACAAGAGCTAATTCCAGGACAGGCTCCAAAGCTACAGAGAAAAACATAAACAAAAAAAAAATGTCAAAGCAGAACCAGCAAAGCCAGGGTGAAGGTAGAGGCAGAGCCGAGGGTCTATAGATTCTGTTCTGGGGTCGGATGCAGTAGTCAAGGAACACAGCACAGGTGTGGTGGTGGGATGGTACAGGTACTACAAGTTTTGAAGGGGCCCTCCTTACTGGTCTCCTTGAAAGAAAGATATTTTTCTCTTTTCCCAAGGTCCTAGGATTTCTGGGAAGCAAGTAGACAGCTGGGATCTCTACAACAGGAACCACGATCTTCAAGATAATGTAGGTTTTCCAGCTGGAGCTGCATGAGGTGCCTTCAGGCAGATTTGAGGGTATTCTGGGAATCTGAGCTTCATTTCTTCTGGGAACTCCTCAAGGACATAGTGGGTGGAGTCCTGGACCCAGTGTACTGGGTGACCCAACAGGAGCGAGTTTGCCTCTCTAGGGGTATCTATGTGGGCACTTGGCTTCCTACTCAGCAGGCAACTCAGGATCAAGCAAACAGAGGGCAATACTGCTGTTCCTTAAGGAACACTCTTAGGAGTTACACACTATGTTCAATATAATAAGAAACACTTTGGCCAGAGGCACTGAACTCGTCCATGTAGTTGCTGTGATGACTTAGTTTTCACTTCATGGTTCTACTTTAGTGCTTATCTATCTATGGTGACTTTGCTCCTTAGGGATGTCTGGCAACGTATGTATTTTTTGGTGACACAATTTGAGGGAGTGATGTTAGTTGTACCCAGTAAATGGAGGTCAAAGGTGCTTCTAAACATCATACAGTATACCAAAAAACAAACAAACAAAACACCACTATTATTGGAGCCAAAATGTCAGGAATGCCAGGGTTGGGAATGCCTGTTTCATTTCAAGAGAAAAAAAAATGTTTATCATTAACATTTTACAGTAAAAACATTGAAATGACATTGGCAAAAGAGAAAGCACTTAGCCGGGCGATGGTGGCGCACGCCTTTAATCCCAGCACTCGGGAGGCAGAGGCAGGTGGATCTCTGTGAGTTCGAGCCCAGCCTGGTCTACAAGAGCTAGTTCCAGAACAGGCTCCAAAGCTACAGAGAAACCCTGTCTCGAAAAACCAAAAAAAAAAAAAAAAAAAAAAAAGAGAAAGCACTTAAAGACTGTCTTAGTCAGTGTTCTGTTGCTGCAAAAAGACAACACAACCACCAGGCGGTGGTGGCGCACGCCTTTAATCCCAGCACTTGGGAGGCAGAGGCAGGCGATCTCTGTGAGTTCGAGGCCAGCCTGGTCTACAAGAGCTAGTTCCAGGACAGGCTCCAAAGCTATAGAGAAACCCTGTCTCAAAAAAACAAAAAGAAAAAAAACCCACCACAACCATGGCAACTCATTTTTAAAAAGCATGTAAGCCAGGTGATGGTGGTGCACACCTTTAACCCCAGCACTTGGGAGAGGCAGAGGCAGGTGGATCTCTGTGAGTTCAAGACCAGCCTGGTCTTCAAAGTGAGCTCCAGGACAGCCAGAGCTATTACACAGAGAAACCCCATCTCAAAAAGCTGAAAATACATAATTTGAAAAAGTATTTAATCGGAGCTTGCTTGCAGTTTCAGAGGCTTAGTCCATATCATCATGGCAGGAGCACAGCGGTGTGTAGACAGACATTCTGCTGGAGAAGTAGCTGAGAGTTCTACATCCTGAAACACAGGGAAACAGGAAGAGAGAAAGTCTCTGGGGTGGGCATCTTAGTCAAGATTCTCTAGAGTAACAATGTATAGAATGAATCTCTATATAAATAAAGGGGGTTTATTTGAATATAGTTTACAGGCTATAGTCTGACTAATCCAACAGTGGCTGGCTGTGAACGCAAAACCCAAGAATCCAGTAGCTTCTCAGTTCATAAGGGTGGTTGTCTAGACTGGTCTTCTGTACATGCTGGAATCCCAGAGAAGTAGACTTCAATGCCAGTGAAGGAATGGATGTGTTAGCAAGGCAAAGGCAAGCAGGTAAAGAGTAAAAGCTTCCTTCTTCTATGTCCTTATATAGTCTTTCAGCAGAAGGTACGGCCCAGATTAAAAGCGTTTACCTCAAGATTCAAATTAAAGGCATGTGTCTTCCTGTCTCAAGTTCTGAATCAAAGATGTGTGTATCTTCCTACCTCGAAGGTCTGAACTAGAAGTGGATTCACCCACTTAAAACTAAACCAAAAAAAAAAAAAATACACGTGTGTGTGTGTGTGTGTGTGTGTGTGTGTGTGTGTGTAAAATCACAGATGTGCCCTCCATTTCTGGATTGTTGCATTGTAGTTCATTTCAGATGTAGTCAAGTTGACATCTAAGAATAGCCATCGCAGGTGACATGGGCTTTTGAAACTCAAAGCCCAACCCTCAGTGACATACTTCCTACAACAAGGCCACACCTCCAGATCCTTTCAAATAGTGCCACTCCCTAGTGACCAAACATTCAAATCCATGAGCCTATGGGGTCCAGTCTTATTCAAATCATCACAGGGAAAAAAATGTAAGCAAACGTATACTAAGCTATACATAGGTAATCACCCTGCATCTGGGAGGGTGATGTGCAACTCTGGTCTTTTTCAGACAGTACAGATGCTGTGAATGACACAGACGGCCCTCTGTGAATAAGAATAAAAAAAAAATCTTTTCAGGCAATGGCTCCATAAATATTACAGAGGCTAAATATTATAATAATAAATCTGCTCACCTGCCTTGTCACCTGGGTACCCTGTTCCTTTTAGAGACAAGCCCCGCCCACTCCCAATCTCCCCCCCCCCAGGCAAACAGATCTCACACCTCCTCTTCATCTTCATCTCTCTCTCTCTCAGTCAGTCCTTCTGAAGAGGCAGTCTCTGCCTCTCCCTTCTCTCCTCTCCTTCGTCTTTTTTCTGTTTCTCTCCTCCCCTTTTCTCCCTGCCCCCCCATAACTCCTTACCCTTATTCCCTTTCCCAGTGCCCACTGAATAAACTGTATATCCCAGTTCTCTCTGTATGATGTATCTGTCTGTCTCTCACCTGCCACGGTCTCCCGCCCACCAAGGGACCTGCCAGGGTCGCACCGCTATGAATCATGACATTAGTACTATGTATCCCAAACGTATAGAATGGGCAAGAGAAATATAAATACGGTTGTTCAAAATTGTTCCTACAGCTAGCCAGGATATCTAGTATCTAAAACTGGCTTTCACACCTAACAGAATAATGTTAATAACTTTTTTGTTTGTTTGTGGTTTTTCAAGAAAGAGTTTTTCTGTAACAGTTTTGGCTGTCCTGGAACTCGATATGAAAACCAGGCTGGCCTCGAATTTACAGAGATCCACCTGCCTCTGCTTCCTGAGTGTTGGGATTAAAGGAGTGCACCACCACCGCCCCGACTCATTAATAACTTTTTAACTTTAATAGTATAAGAACTTAATGTGAAAGTCTTGTACAGGGTTTTCAGTGGAAGGTAGGATTTACAAATGAAAGAGGTGTGTGAGCCAAAGCCTTCAAAATCACCTAGTATTCTTATTAAAATTGAGATTCCCAAATTCCATCCCAGACATTGCGTCTATATCCCCAAATCTGGCACTTGAGGACAACACATTTTAAAAAACTCATGCTCAGAGCTACACAGAGAAATCCTATCTTGAAACAAAACAAAACAAAACAACAACAAAAAAAAAACCCCAACAAACTCGGGTTCAAGCCAGGTTGTGGCAGCACAAACCTTTAAACCCAGCACTAGGGAGGGAGAGGCAGGGGGATCTCTGTGAGTTCCAGTCCGACCTAAATTGGGATAGAGAGACCCTGTCTCCAAAAACAAATACAAACACAAAATGTAAAAATCCTTTTTGCACACCTAAGTTTGCGAATCTCTGTTCACTAGAGGAAGTTGCACGTATTAAAGCATTTTTACAAAACAAGCGACCAAAATATTCAAACAAAGGTCCCCCCCCCCCATGCCCTCAGTTTATCTCTCTTCCCAGTGAGTGCTGTAAGGAACTGTCAAATGGAGATGGTGACAATCACCACACTGTGGTGGCTGGTACAGGAAAGAAGCAAAGAGATCACAAGGTGGGAGAGAAACTGTCCAGAGAGATCCGTTGGCAGAGGAATGCACACAGAATGACGAAGGGATGTTTAGGGAAAGAACGGTGGCTCAGCAAGTCGGAGAGATGGCGGGGTGGGGTGAAAACCAGAAGAGATCACACACTCAGGCCCTCCCACCCTTAAAAGCACTGCTTGTGCTGTAGGGATGGCTTATGGGTTCAGAGCACTGGATATTGTTCTTCCTGAGACCTGGATTTGATTTCCAGCACCCACTTGGGGCTCACAACTGTAGGACCCAGCCATGACAAGGTCAATAAAGGCCTGAATCTCAGGAGTTTACCCTGAGGCAATACCTGGTTCAATAAAAGACCACAAACTGAGATTGCCCAGGCACCACCCAGGAAGAGACCAGACAGAGGAAATTCCAAATGTTCCAACCTTGTAGATAGGATCACCTGCCAGGACACACCCATTGCTTTTCACCAGGACCCCCCTAGACAAATGTCAGCCAATCAGGGGTCCTAAACCTTAGAAATCCCTCACCCCCACCTTTGCTACTATAAAAACTCAACTCTAACTGAGCTTGGGGCTCTCTGATAACTCCAATATGTTGAACATATGAGAGTCTGAGTTTGCAAACTTGTGTAAGAATAAAGGCTCTTTGCTTTTATATACAGGACTCAGTCTCCTGGTTGGATATGGGGGGACTCCGTGATCTGGGCATAACAATAACCATCTGTCACTCCAGTTCAACGGACCCAACACCTTCTGACTTCTTCAAGTGCCAGACATACATACAGGCAAAATACCCACACCGGTAAGACAATAAAAACAAAATTGACCTGAGCAGTGGTAGAGCTCGGCTTTAGTCTCAGCACTTGGGCGGCAGAGGCTGGTAGATCTCTGTGAGTTTGAGGACAGCCTGGTCTACAACAGCTAGGACTGGACAGCTAGGACTGTTGCATACAGAAACCCTGTCTTGAAATTTTCTTTTCTTTTTTTTTTTTTTAAGATTTATTTATTTATTTAGTATGTATACAACATTCTGCCTCCATGTATGCCTGCACGCCAGAGGAGGGTGCCAGATCTCATTACAGATGGTTGTCAGCCACCATGTGGTTGCTGGGAATCGAACTCAGGACCTATGGAAGAGCAGCCAGTGCTCTTAACCACTGAGCCATCTCTCCAGCCCTTGAAATTTTCTCAAAAAAATAAAATTAAAAAAAAATGAAAGCACTGCCTTTGGACCCAACCCTGGTGTATCTAATTGGCTATAGTAGCCAGTCCTATGCGTTAGATGTTCTATAGGACCACTGGGCCTTATAGCGATGCTGCTACTGCAAGCTTGAAGACCACAGTCAGAAGATGCTTGTGATTTTTTTTTTAAATATTTATTTATTTATTATGTATACAATATTCTGTCTGTGTGTGTGCCTGCAGGCCAGAAGAGGGCACCAGACCTCATTACAGATGGTTGTGAGCCACCATGTGGTTGCTGGGAATTGAACTCAGGACCTTTGGAAGAGCAGTCAGTGCTCTTAACCTCTGAGCCATCTCTCCAGCCCCGATGCTTGTGATTTTTAAACTTTTACTTATTTTTACTTTTTATGTATATTTTGCTTGCATGGATTTCTTTTTTTTTTTTAAAGATTTATTTATTTATTATGTATACAACATTCTGCCTCCCTGTATGCCCACACACCAGAGGAGGGCGCCAGATCTCATTACAGATGGTTGTGAGCCACCATGTGGTTGCTGGAAATTGAACTCAGGACCTCTGGAAGAGCAGGTGGTGCTCTTAACCTCTGAGCCATCTCTCCAGCCCCTGCTTGCATGGATTTCTGTGCACCACGTGTGTACAGTGTCCTTGGAGACTAGAAGAGGATGTTGGGGCCCCTGGAACTGGAGTTACAGACAGCTGTAAGCTGCCCGTGAGAGCTTGGAGTCTGGAAAGAGCAGCCACTGCTCTTAATGGCCAAGCCATCTCTCCAGTCCTCTTAAGAAATTTTTAAAAAAGTGAAATTGTCAAAGCAAGAAAAACACTATCAGGAAGAATAAATTGTTTGAGACAAGGTCTCTCTGTGCAACCCCGACTAGACTGGAACTTTCCTTGTAGACCAGGCTGGGCTTGAATTCACCTCCTTCACCCCAGAAACACTGGGATTAAAGTCCCGAACTACTATTCCCAACCAAAAAAAAAAAAAAATTAAAGTAGCAGAAGGTAACGGTAGTGTGCTATAAAGCCACATTTTCTGTTGTTACTCTGTTTTGATAGTGGACAGGCTGGTCATCCCCGTTGGACACTGCTTACAGAGGGCAGGAGGAAGGACCAGAAACTTTCTTCCTCATCTAAACAGAATGCCTCCGGCAGCCATGCACTTCCTACTTCAAGATCAGGTATCTGAGAAATGGGTAGATCACTGCTATATTTTACAATGTGGATGAGTCTGCATGATGTTTAATCAAAGAAACTGGACACATAAAAGCATGGTGTTAGCCTTGCTATGAAAACGTATTCCCCTGATGTTCTCATGAAACCTTTAGATCATCTCAGGGGGAAATGCATGTATAAAATTCTGTAGATAATTCACAGTTCCTGACACTTAGCCATTGACTCTTGGTTCATGGGTCCCAGATTCTAAGCACCTTCCTTTTCAGGGTTAGAGAGATGACTCAGTGGGTGTTTTGTTTGTTTGTTTGTTGCTTTTGGATGGTTTGGTTGTTTTTTTTGTTTTGTTTTGTTTCTTTGGAACAGGGTCTCTCTATACAGTCCTTGCTGTCCCTAAATTCACTATGAAGTGTAATGTTGTAGAATATTATTTTAAGGTGTATTACATTTGTTTATGCTGTGGAACTTTTTTCTGTTTGCTAATATTTCATTTTATTTATTTATTTTTATTTTTATATTGATATTTATTGAGTTCTACATTTTTCTCTGCTCCCCTCCCTGTTTCTCCCCTCCCTCATCAGTCCTCCCCCAAGGTCCCCATGCTCCCAATTTATTTAGGAGATCTTGTCTTTTTCTACTTTCTACTTCCCATGTAGATGGAACATTTGTTTGAATGATGCAAAGATGCGCCACACTCCTTTGTGTTGCATTTGTTTAACTCTGTGAAGCTGCGTTACTTTCCTATCTAAAACCTAATGATCTAATAGAGAGCTGAACGACCAATAGTGAGGCAGGAGAAAGGATGGGCAGGGCTGGCAGGCAGAGAGGAGAAATCTGGGAGGAGAAAGAGGAAGGAACAAGAGAGAATAAGGAGGGGAGGAGGTCAGGGATCAACCATCAGCTACGCACAGTCACTGCACAGTCACGGAGAAAGATGTAAAGAGAGGTATATAGAGACTGCTCCCGTCTTGAGGGGATCCGGAGAGCCCGCCTTTTTGTCTGCGAGGTCCTTGGAGCCGGGCAAGAGGCCCTGCTCCCAGGCTGAGGGGATCTGGAAAGGAAGAGATGGGCAGGCGCCAATGTAAGAATTCCTCCAAACATCCTGAAAAGCAACATGATAACACCAGAATCTGGTGAACACGCAACAGAAAAAATTGAACATACTAACCCAGAAGAAGGAGAAGAAATCGACTTTGTTTAACCTTATGAAAATGATGGAGACCCTTCAATAGGAAGATAAAAACTTCCTTAAAGAAATGGAAGAGAAGACAAAACGTTAGAAGAAATTAATAAATCCCTCAAAGATACCCAAGAAAACCAAAAAAAAAAAAAAAAAAAAAAAAAAAAAAAAAAAAAGCAATCAAACAGGTAAAGGAAACAGTTCAAGACTTGAAGACCGAAATGGAAGTAACAAAGAAAACACAAACCGAGGGATGGTTGGATATGGAAAATCTGGGTAAACAAACAGGAACTACAGAGACAAGTATAACAAACAGAATATAAGAGATAGAAGAAAGAATCTCAGGCACTGAAGATACTATAGAGGAAATAGACTCAGGTTAGTGTTACCCCAAGATACTTTATGCTATTTGTGGCTAAATTGAAAATTTAAAAATTTAAATTGGAGAGCCGGGCGGTGGTGGCACATGCCTTTAATCCCAGCACTTGGGAGGCAGAGGCAGGCGGATCTCTGTGAGTTTGAGACCAGCCTGGTCTACAAGAGCTAGTTCCAGGACAGGCTCCAAAGCCACAGAGAAACCCTGTCTTGAAAAACAAAAAAACAAAACGAAACAAAAAAAATTTAAATTGGAAGCAGATAAGATCATCAGGCAAAAGTTGGGAGCATAGGGGTGGGGGGGGAGGGGAAAGGGGGAGAGAGAAGGGAGAAGGGGAGTGTTGGAGAGAGCTTTGGGGAGTGGGATGGTTGATCTGGAAGAAGGACGGATATAGGAACAGGGAAGAATATATCTTAATTAAGGAAGCCATTTTGGGGTTGGCAAGAGGCTTGGCTTTAGAGGGGTTCCCAGGTGTCCACGGGGATGTCCCCAGCTAGAACCCGGGCAATGGAGGAGAGGATGCCTGAACTGGCCTTGTCCCATAGTCAGACTGATGACTATTTTGAATATCACCATAGAATCTTCATCTGGCGACATCGGAGCACTGGACTGAGCTCCCAAGGTCCAGTTGAAGAACAGAAGGAGGGAGACTATGAGCAAGGAAGTGAGGACCACAAGGGGTTGGTCCACCCACTGAGACAGTGTGCCTGATCTAATGGGAGCTCACCAAAGCCAGCTGGACTGGGACTGAACAAGCATGAGATCAGACTGGACCCTCTGAATGTGGCTGACAATTGGGGCAGACCGAGAAGCCAATGATAATGGCCCTGGGATTTGTCTCTACTGCATGTGCTGGCTTTTTGGGATCCTAGTCTATTTGGATGTACACCTTCCTAAGCCTAGATGGAGGGGGGAAGGCCTTGGACTTCCCACAGGGCAGGGTACCCTGCTTTCTCTTAGGACTGGAGGGGGAGGGGGAGGGTGGATGGGAGAGCAGGAGGGAAGTGGGAGGAGGGGAGGAAGTGGAAATTTTGAATGGTATTATTTATAAAGCAATAAAAAATAAATAAAACAAGAGAAGTATATAGAAATAGAGAAAGATAAAAGCCCAGAGGCAAAAGGTAGATGGGATAACTTAAGGAAAGCTGGCAAGAAACAAGTCAAGGAGGGCATTCATAAGTAAGAATAGGATTCTTGTGTGTGATTTACTTGAAAACTGGATGACAGGTCCCCTCAAAAAGCCAAAAGAATAAAATAATCAACTAGAATGTAGATCAGGTTGGCCTCAAACTCACAGAGATCCGCCTGCCTCTACCTCTCAAGGGCTGGGATTAAAGGTGTGCGCCACCACACCTGACCCACTTCTAGGATTCTTGAAATTTATTTCTTTTTTAAAAGTAGTTTATTTTTTATTAAATCTTTTATCTCAAATGTAGGGATTTATAGCATGTCTCTTTAAAATTTATTTTATGTACATTGGTGTTTTGCCTGTATATCTGGGTTAAGATATTGAGTCCTGGAGTTACAGACAAGTGTGAGCTGTCCTGTGGGTGCTGGGAAGTAAACCTGGGTCCTCTGGAAGAGCACACAGTGCTATCAACTACTGAGCCATGATGTGGGATTCCCCTATGTAGGATGGGAATATATTTTATTGCTATTGGTTAATAAAGAAGCTACCTTGGCCTATGAAAAGGCAGAATATAGCAAAGTGGGAAATCCGAGCAGAGATAGAGGAGGAAAGAAAGCAGAGTCAGGCAGACATCATGTAGTTGCAGAACGAGAAAGACGCCAGAACCTTACCAGTAAGCCACAGCCTCGTGGCAATACACAGATAAAGAGAAATGGGTTAATTCAAGATGCAAGAGCTAACTAGAAATACACCTGAGTCACTAGCCAAACAGTGTTGTAATTAATGTAGTTTATGTGTGATTATTCGGTCTGGATGGCTGGGAAATGAACGTGTAGTCTCTGATTCTTGAAGTTTCTAAGCTGAATTAGTGGTCAGGGAAAGAGGCAAACACAGAATCCAAGCAAGAATTAAAGACATTTGTTTGAAGATCTGTTTATGATGCCTCTTAGACAAAGCTTGATCCCACATGCAGGCTTCAGATAACTCGGGACTGCATGGGGCTCTGCTTTCCCGTCTGTGCTCCACATGCCCTCGGACCTCTCATGCAGCAGAGTTGGGCAGAAACAATCTGCAAGTCCCAAAACCATTAGGGCTTTACCTCTGAGAATAAAAATGTTGACACCAATCAGAACGACTTACCCTTGTATGAGCTAAGAGGTGGGTAAGAGAAGAAACATTTGGATCCCAAGTCTGTGACACTGAGCCATCATAGCCAAAGAGAGCACTTCCCGTGGTGATATTTCGTTTTTTTTTTTTTTTGTTGTTGTTGTTGTTGTTTTGGTTTTTTTTTTTTTTTTTTTTTTTTTTTTGTTTTTTTCTTTTTCGAGACAGGGTTTCTCTGTGGTTTTGGAGCCTGTCCTGGAACTAGCTCTTGTAGACCAGGCTGGTCTCGAACTCACAGAGATTCGCCTGCCTCTGCCTCCCAAGTGCTGGGATTAAAGGCGTGCGCCACCACCGCCCGGCTCGTTTGTGTTTTAACAAATAAAACTTGCCTGAAGATCAGAGTGCAGAGCTAAGCCACTAGAGGCCAGGAAGTGGTGGCACACACCTTTAATCCCAGGATTCGGAATACAGAGGCAGAGGGATTTCTGTTAGTTTAAGGCCATTCTGGGTTACACAAAATTGCTCCAGTCTAAAAGAGAAACAGAGCTCACACAAAGGTGGTCCCAGCACTTGGCATCCCACGCCTTTAATCCCAGCACTAGGGAGGTGGAGACAGGAGTATAAGATTGGGCAGAGAAAGGAGTATAAGGTGGAAGGAGACAGGAGCTCACGGCAGTCAGTCTGAGGAGGCAGTCTGAGGACAGGATCGCCCCTTTGGTCTGAGCACTGGTAGAGGTAAGAACTCCAGTGGCTGCTGCTCTGCTTCTCTGGTCCTACAGCTTTCACCCCTGACAGCTGACTCCGAGTTTTTAATATTAAGAACAATTAGAATTACTGCTACATCTTCCAAAGGTCGTGTTTTCTTTCCCTCCTTCTACAAGTAAGTACTGTTGGGCCCCCAGACCATCAAAGTCCCACCTTTCACTGAGTGGGTGCTCCCCTGGCTCTTTGGTCACATCTGACCATAGCCAATCACACTGTGAAGAATGAGGTCTGCGCATGACGGAAGAATAGACAGAACCCGGTGTTTTACTGACAGTCCCAGCAAGTGGAAAAGAATCTGTACAAAGTTTCCAGTTCTGTTTATTAAGAAAATCTGAGCCTTTGGAATCTGAAATTACCACACCAGGGGGACAAGCTGAAGGCCTGAAGTCATCTGATTGGAGCATTGAGAGGAATGTGACCTCATTTTCAACCCCTGGAGAGTGAAACAGGATACACTGGTCTAATCAGATCTGTATTTTTAAAAGCTCACTCTGGTCGCTTTACAGAAAATAGATTTAAGAAAGGCAAATGTGGATGCAGGAAAACGAGAGGCCACTGCTGTACCAGGCTTTTTCTTTTGGGCCACCAACCAGCTCCCAAGTCAGGACCCAGAGACTTCTTACTAGTTGGACACGCTTGGCCTGGCTTAAGCTCGTTTCTGGCTAGCTTTTTAACTTAAGTTAACCTGTTTACCTACTTTACCTCGGGCCTTTTTACTTTTCTTTCCTTCTGTGTGTCTTGCTTTCACTGCTTCTTGTAGCTGTCTGTCTGGCAGCGGCTGCCTGACTTCTTGCCCTGGGCATGGCCCTCGTTTGTTTTCTCCTCCTCCTCCTCCTTCTCTTTTTCTTTCTCAAGCCTAGATTTCTCCTCCTATTTATTCTCTCTGCTCACCTTTCCCTCTTCTACCTTCCTATTGGCTGTTCAGCTCTTTATTAGACCAATCAGGTGGTGTAGGCAGGCAAGGTGAGACAAACACAGCACATCCTTACATCACTGAACACAGGCAGCATACACACATGCAGTAAACACAGTTAAAGTAATATCCTGCGGCATAAATAAATGTAACATGTCTTCGCCCAGTTAAAACAATATTCCACAACACACTGCTGTCATCAAAGTGACAGTGACTTAGACCAAGGACTGCCAGGGGATATGGAGAGGTTTCAGTGGGTTATATAGATGTACATATATTATATATATATATAGTACTTCAGAGGTGAAATAAATAAAACATGGCAGTTGACAAAATATGGAGAGGTGGTAAGGGAGGGAATGAAGTCGTATATGGCATAGGTTTCTGGTTTATTCATATGATAAATAATAGAGCCCTCTCTGCAGAAGGACCAGATGGTGCAGGAGAAGGTGAAGAGTCCCATTTTACACATATTAAGTTTGTAGAGGCTACATGACATCCATATGGACTTACTAAGCAGACATTTGAATTGGTCCTAGAGTTCAGAGGCGAGGCTATGGTTAAACAGTCAATGTGCGATTCATTCATATACAGGTAGCAACTGGAGCTGATAATGAGAATCAATGAGATCTATTGAATACTAAAAATGAGAGTATCTAGGATACCACAAACATTTAAAGCTATGTGGGTGGGGAAAGCTAGTACAGGGAAGGGAACATGCAAGTAAAGGAATGAAAATATGACATCAGAGAAGTCAAAGGAAGAAACGATTTCAATCAACTGTGTCAAACAATTGTAGACAGTGAAAACAGAGACTGGGAAATCTACTGATTTTAAGAACTGGATGATGCCAGGATGATAACTGGAGGTTGAGGAGGTGCAATTTTGGAGTTTTTCCCGTGCAGGCAAAGAGTTGGGCATACAAGGATGGAGGACATTGGGGAGTCAGCCACAGAAGGAGAGATGCTTCTTCTGTGTGAGCGACCAAAGGAAATCCTTTGTAGTTATTGCTAATGACAGCGATCAGAAATGGACGGGATTACTACAGGAATAATTCACTTTATCTTCCTTGTAAAACAGAGCTGAGGGCTATTTGCTGAAAAGGACAGGAGATGGGACGGATTAGGATAAAAGCATGTGAGTAGGGTAAGGCCCGAGAATCTGGACCGTAAATTACCTGATAGAATGCTGCTAGTCCAGGATCCCATCTGTGGAGAACAATGTGGAGACATTTTTGTTGTTGTTGTTTGTTTTATAGCACCGAGGAGTAAACCCCAAGGGTTTATAAGTACTTGGCAAGTGCTCCACCACTAAACTGCATTCGTAGGCTGAGAACAGTCCAGAGAAAGAATCCAATTGTCTCTCTAGTCCAACACTTTCACCTGCCAGCTGGACCACAGCAGAATTCTCTCCTCTGTGCCTTGGCTCCACCCCCTCCCTCCCTGCTTCCTGCTGGGATGCAATGTGACTTCAGGCTCTAGTGGCTAAGACTGACTGCTACCGTTAAACTTTGAACCCAAATAAAACTGTCTTTCTAAGTTAGTGTGTTCTGGCCATCTCAGGCAGCTTCTTGAACTCTTCAATGGCTTGCCCTAGCCCTGCAAACAAAGTTCCAGGCATGAGCTGTAAGTCCAAGAGCCCCAATTTCCAAGAACAGACAATGTCTGAGAAATAAAGAAAACAGGAGAGAACTATGTCCCAGACCATGAAGAGCAAATGAGACCGGAGAATTCAGAATTCACCCGTTTCCCACACTGATGTTCAATATGGGTCTTAATAACTGGTAATAGTATCAACTTGACAGGATCTAGGATCATCTAAGAGATAGGCAAATTTCTGGGCAAGCTTGTGAGGGACTTTATGGATTGGGGAATATCCACCCTAAATAGGATTCGGGGGGAAATGAGATCCTGGGCAAAGAGGAGCTTAGTACTATTCTCTCTCTCTCTCTCTCTCTCTCTCTCTCTCTCTCTCTCTCTCTCTCTCTCTCTCTCTGTGTGTGTGTGTGTGTGTGTGTCTGTCTGTCTGTCTCTGTCTCTGCCTCTCTCCCCTCCCTTCCCCTCTCTTTCTCTGTCTCTGTCTCTGTCTCTATCTCTGTCTGTCTCTCTCTTCCCTCCCTCCCTCCCTCCCTCCCTCCCTCCCTCCCTCCCTCCCTCCCTCCCTCCCTCCCCCTCTTCCTCCCTCCCTTCCCCTGCTTCCTGATGGGATGCTGTGTGGTCTGCCTCAGATCCAGAGGCTGAGACTCTCCTACTAAGAAGGACTATTATCATTAAACTCTGAGCCAAATAAAACCTTCGTCTCTTAAGCTGCTTTTGTTAGGAATTTTGTCACAGCAAGGAAAAAAGTAACCAATCTGGTCCTCAACGAACGATGATGCCCAGCCATATTGGTGAGGGCAGACCTTCTTTCTGTAGTCTTCTGATTCTAAAGCTGATTCTAGAAACATCTTTTATAAAGATGTCTTTCCAGTTATTTGGGGCATCCCTCAGCCAAACCAAGTTGACAAAAACTTAAGTACCACAGAGCAGGAGCCTCGAGGAACGGGAGTTGTCACAAAGGGGTGGGGATAAAAAATAATGATAGAGACAGTGAAGGAGAGAGAGGAAGACAAGACCCTGTCTCACGGTAGGAAAGTCTGAGCAGAGTTATCACCACAGAGATCGGGTTCCAAGCAGTGCAAGCCTGGGGGAAACATTCCTGGAAGATGCAGCATATATAAGGGCGCCTGTTCGTCAGAGCGAGTACTCCAGAGTGTACGCGGGAAGTGGCGGTAGATAATGCATTAAACAAGAAGAAACTGCGTTAGAGACTTGGGGAGTGGAGATCATGTAAGGACGGTGGGAAGTTGAGCCAGGACCAAGAAATAGCTAGTCTATGAGGACACACGGTTGTTACAGTCATTTTTATGGTTTGAGGGATGTCAAAATGACAGTGAGAGCTTATTACAATACAAATCCTTAGGCCACAGCCCCAGGGTTTGTAACTGGTATGGAATGGGACCTAAGAATTTCTTTATAAGCTTTTCAGTCATTCAGGTGGTCCAAGGACCACACCTTCGGACCACGGAGGTAACTGTGGTCAGTGACTAATGTGGTGATGAAAATAATATAACAATCTACAGGAGATTGGTGTGAAATATCTCCTCAAGCACCGCAGGTCCTGAGCTAACGGACAGTAAGCCTCAACTTGAAGTTGTAATAGGGTGTGATCTTACTTCCAGTACTGCCAGCTAAGTCCCAGAAAACATGTCCCTGGCCCCAGAGATCTTTACTATATGTGGTGGTCTGAATGAGGCTCCTGTTTTAACACTTGGTCCCCAGTTGGTGGTGCTGTTTTGGGGGAAACGGTGCGGCTTTGCTGGAGGCAGTGTGTCACTGGGGGTGAGTCTCCAGAATCCAGTGCCTCACTCCCCTTCCAATTTGTTCTCTATCACATTCTTAAAGTTGAAGATGGGATCTCTCGGCTTCTAGCTCTGGCTGCCTCTGCCACACCTCCCCCACCACATGGACTCGCCTTTGTTCTGGAACCCTAAACTGATATAGGGATGAATAATTTGCGTTGGTATAAATCTTGACTTATTGATATAAGTTTAAGGTCAATTTTGTTTTATATATATACATACATATATATGCATTTCTGATCTTGATTAAGGTATTGTGATGTGTAGTTCATTTAAAAATGTAATGTATAATTAGGAAATATAAGTTGTTGATGGGTAATCATTTATAATAGTCAAGATTGTAGTCATGTTAGTTAGATTTTCTAGATATATAGAGATGTATTTCAGTTAAATAGGCATTCTTCATATCTTTCAAAGACTACAGAATATGACATTTAAGATGTTTTAATAATTTAGGGCTTTTTATGACAATGAGACACGTCTGCTCCTGGAAGCACCAATCTATTTCAAGAGGAAGATGGGCATCGAAGAGGCACCTTATGGAGTTTGTTAGCCATTTGGGCAAGAAACTGCTCTTACCTGGACTGGTTCATTGGACATACAGTACCCGCAGAGAGAGGACTGCTGAACTTGCCTAAAGGTGAGATGGTCCTTTGGGGTTCCTGCTTCATGAAAGAATCTGCGAGACATTCTGCAGGACACAAACTGTGACTGAACTGTCTTTGAAATTTCCTGCTTCATGGAAAAATCTGCTGGATACTATGGGCCTGAAGGCTGAAGATGGATGCCCCAACAGTACAGAAGAACTTTGGGTGACTGTACATAGTTTTAGAAGTTGCTTATAATGCACTTCCTGTTTACTTAGGTAATATTATATCCTTCTGGAGTCTTTGATGGAGTTGAAGAATAGATAGATAGTTATAGTTTTCCTTAGTTATGATAAAAGGTAAAATAGATATAATTATTGTGACTGTAATTCTTGCTTGATAACTTTTGTTATATGTAATTTTATATGTTAACCTTTCTTTTTTGTTTAAACAGAAAATGGGGAAAGGGTGTAGGAGGGTCTTCTATCTATGTGTTGCTTCCATTGGTCAAATAAAGAAACTGCCTTGGCCTTTTGATAGGGCAGAACTTAGATAGGCGGGGAAGACAGGCCTGGATGCTGGGAGGAAGAAGGCAGTGTGGCAGATGCCATGGCTCTCTTTTCTGAGATGGACACTGGTTAGACTCATGCCGGTAAGCCACAGTCAAGTGGTGATACACAAATATGTAAGAGTTTGCCAATAAGAGGTTAAAATTAATGGGCCAGGAGTGTTTAAATTAATACAATTTCCATGTGGTTATTTCGGGGGCTAAGCTAGCCAGGCAGCAGGACGTGGCCCACCACTCTCATACTACACTAAACCCAAATAAACTCTTCCTTCTAGAGTTGTTTGGTCTAGGCATTGATCACAGCCACAGAAAAGTAGCTAATACCCACCCTATGGCACACTCCTCCCAGGAGCCCACCCCAGGGTGTTTCTACCTCATGGTTTTGGAGGCTGTTCGTCTCATGGAATTAGAGGCCTGCAGAACTGGGTCATTAGGGCTTGGATGGTGGAGGCTCAGCTGTGATATGATCAGGCACCGGCTCCTGGGACAAGCAGCCATGGAGCTAAAGCAACAAAGGTGCCAGGCATACAGACAATGTGATTAGGACAGCAGTGACATAGAACTGCTGTTGACCGTAGGTCTCAGACTTCAACAAGCTAGAATACAAATGAAGTCACAATTCTGTCTCTGCCAACCTTCCTAATCAACTAGCAAGGATTCCAGTCATTTCTAGAGCTTTCCTTGAAAACACTGGGGAAGGGGTTAGAGAGCTGAAATTTGGGTCACCCATGAGAGTGGGTTTATTGATTCTTGGCTTGAACTCTAAATTAGATCTTTTTTTCTTTTTGAATCAGTGTCTTACTATGTATCCCTGACTGGCCCAGAACTCACAGAGTTCCTCAAGAACTCACAGAGATCCTTAAGCCTTTGTTTTCCAGGTCCTGGGATTAGAGGCATACACAGCCACACTCAGCATAGTTGTTTTTTTTTTTTTTAAATTGCTTCTATTTATTTATTTATTATGTATACAACTTTCTGTCTGTGTGTATGCCTGCAGGCCAGAAGAGGGTACCAGACCCCATTACAGATGGTTGTGAGCCACCATGTGGTTGCTGGGAATTGAACTCAGGACCTTTGGAAGAGCAGGCAATATTCCTAACTGCTGAACCATCTCTCCAGCCCCACTCAGCATAGTTTTAAGGGTTTTAACCAAGACATGAAAGCTCTAAACCTTGACTTTGTTGACGCTCGAGTGGTGTCGCATCTCTCACATTTCCCTCTCCCTTCCATGTGAAGTTCTCAGGGGGACTTACAGCAGCCCCCCCCCCCCCCCGCTATCACTTACTGTGAATGGGGGAGCAAGCCACAGTGTGATCTTCAGACAGAAACACTAGTGTGAGAGAAGGGTAATATAGACATGCCGTCTGGACAGACCTTGGGAACTAGAGCAGGAAAGCGAGTGGCATTGTAGATCAGAGCCCAGACAAAGGAGACTGCAGAATTCTTCATTAGTACCAGTGTCCTAGAGGACTATAAAGTACTCTATGGGGTCTTCAGAGGAGACTAATGGCCCCAAATCAACACACATTCAACCTATTAGTCCTCATGAAGAGTAAAACTACCCCCTCTTCTGTGCGTCTTGAGATGAGCCTAGTTTACAGCGGGCCCTCCCCTTTAATTGGTTGTGGGAAAGAAGTTGGGCCATCCATAAATACCAGTGTGTGTCCTGGCTGCGGATTGGCGCAGGGCAAGCCCTTACAGAGCCAAGGACCAACAAGAACAGTGCATACCCGTCTGGACAGACCTTAGAAAGTCTGTAAGTAGCGTGCCCTGTGCCCTGGGGCATACTACAGTTAGCTGGAAATTAGGGTAAGTTAGGCACAGTTTGGCAGCATTGAACATTCTCTGAGAGACTCTTCATAGCAGGACTTAGGGGATCTCGTATCCATTCCTTTCAGTAAATAACTAGGTGCACATCAGACTCACCATTGCCTTTCCCCCCAACACACATCATTTTACACACTTGCTGTGCACAAACATTCAGAGACTTTATTTTTTCTGACATGCTGTGTGTGAAACTTAGAAACAGAAAGAGTGAATGACTGTATCTTTGTAGAACTGCGCATCCAGCCAGATTCCCCAGTCTTAGGTAACCAATATATATATATATATATATATATATATATATATATATATATATATTTTTTTTTGTTTGTTTGTTTGTTTGTTTGTTTGTTTGTTTGTTTTTCAAGACAGGGTTTCTCTGTGGTTTTGGAGCCTGTCCTGGAACTAGCTCTTGTAGACCAGGCTGGTCTCGAACTCACGGAGATACCAATTTCTTTATTAAAAATTTATTATTACTGTGCGTGTATATGGTGTGAGGGATGATATGCCCCAGTATACACATGTAGGTCAATGTCATAATTTTAGAAAGGTGGCGTGCCAGAGATAGACGCCATGCAACAGAGTTCACGTGGACGGGTTTTTATTAGGGAAAGGATGCAAAAAGGGGGAAGGGGAAGGAGACAGGAGTAGCAGAAAAGAAGAGGAGAGAGATGGGAGGTGGGCAGGGCCCTTTTAAAAGGGAATCTAGTGAATGTGCACAGAAGGTGCCTTTGGTGGCGATGGCTGAGGACACATTCTGTGAAGACCCCAAGGGCAGGCCAGTGCAGATGCCTGAGTACTAACGGTCAGAAACCAATCTTGTACAGTTGATTTTCTCCATAAACCTTGAGGTGGGTTCTGGGCGTCAAATCCAGGTTCCCAGAGTTGATTAGTAAGAACCTTCCCCAAATGCTGGGCATGGTGGTGCACACCTTTAATCCCATCATTCAGGAGGCAGAGGCAGGCAGATCTCTGTGAGCTCGAGGTCAGCCTGGTCTACAGAGTGAGTTTCAGGACAGCCGGGACTGTTTCACAGAGAAATCCTGTCTCAAAAAACCAAAAATCAAAACAAAACAAAAAAGAAAACCAAAAGCAAACAAACAAACCCCCCAGAAACTTAGAGTCCAAAGCTCTCTTCTGACATCAGTCCAGTGTGGCTTCTACAGCTTTGAAGTTGGAAGTCACAGGAGAGACCCAGGCCTGCAGGTCTTGACACCCTCTCCTGACTATTTCTGTTCACTCTGCATCAGCCCGGATTCTGTGAGGATGCTTTCTGCACCACGTTGTTGTTGCTGGTGCTGGGTCTTTAAGCACTGAACCTCTGGCGTGCTACTCCAGTTAGGGCTGATGGTCAATTCCCAGCCTTCATTAAGCCAAGGTTGCCCCGAATTCTCTCTGTCACAGTTCCTCAGTATTGTAGACAATGCCATTTTAAATTATTTATTGTTTGTGTGTGTGTGTGTGTGTATGTGTGTGTGCACTGATACTCATCCCATGGTGATGTGTGGAGATTGTAGGATATCTTTGTAGTTTCTCTCCTTCTTCCTGTGTATGAGTTTTGGGTATCAAACTCAAGTTCCCAGGCTTGGTGGCAAAGCACCTTTGCCTGCTGAACCATCTCACTGGCCCTGTCATTTAAAAAACATTAATGTTTTTAAATATTTATTTTATTCTCATTTCTCTTTCTCTGTGCACATGTGTACACACACACATAACACAGACACACACCACACACGTGTATGTGCACATACACACACCAGAGCCCTGGAGTTAGAGTTCCAGGTGGTTGGAAGATGCTGGACTTGGGTGTTGGGAACTGAACTCGCAGCCTCTGCAAGAGCACCAAGTACTCTGAACAGCTCTTAACAACTGAACCATCTCTGAGTCTTCCCAAATTTTGAAGCCTCCATTCAAGGAGGTAGAATTGGCACCATCTCACAGATCTAGAACCTTCATTTTTTTTTTGCCTTTCTATGATGTGGAAGCAAGCCAGAGGTTCGGGCTTTTTGTTTGTTGGTTTGTTTCTGTCTCTGATCATGGGCACTTTGTGTTGCTAACATCTACCATGGCATGTTTTATTAGCTTCTGATTTCAGTTACAAAGCTTGCTGGTTTTGCCTTTCCCAGACCAGAGAGATACCAAGGCAGTGCTGGTGAATGTTTCTCAGGGGGAAAGGCGTTTTCGTGTTTGTGATGTGTGTTCAGTTGGAACCTCCCGTTACCTCGTGCAAGAGCTGAGAAGTCCCATTCCTGTTTTTTCAAACCCTGCCCACTCAGAGAATCTCCAGCAAAAGGAAGGCACCAAAACCCCCAGTTTCTTTTTTTTTTTTTAGATTTAGGTTTTTATTTATTATGTATACAGGGTTTTTCCTGCATGTATCCTGCAGTACAGAAGAGGACACCAGATCTTATTACAGATGGTTGTGAGCCACCATGTGGTTGCTGGGAATTGAACTGAGGACCTCTGGAAGAGCAGCCAGTGCTCTTTACTTCTGAGCCATCTCTCCAGCCCCCGAGTTCCACATTCTTAGTGCCTACTGCAGCTTCCTCCCCTGAAGATGCCAACTACCTAAGTCTCCACCTAAATCAGCTTTTGACCATACTTGGGTACAAATCCAGCATGTGGCAGATACATCATCATCCCTTGTCTACAGGCTGTAGAATCTCCGTGCTTTATCTTGGGCATGCAGCTTCTCTGGCCTCAATCTTTAGGGCTGGTGAACCCACCCCGGAGTTGCTTTGCTCACGTAAACCTGTTATACTTTTTCAGTTCAGTTTGATCTGGCTTACTGTGTCAAGGAGAAACCTATTTGGGGGGTGAGGGGGACACAGGAAACCTATTAATGTGTAAAACATGTATTTGCTCTTCATTCAGCCCTGATCTGTGTTGTTTTCTGACTCCTAAGCATCTCTGCTCCTATGGGTTGTCTGTGGTTGGACCTTAGATGTTCATGTATTGGAAGCATGGTTCTCACCTTAGCATGGTGGAAGGTGATGGAACCTTTCAGAGGAGGGTCTGATGGGGACACCACTATCAGGAGGAATTAATGCAGTTCTCATGGTTATTGGTTGGTTAGCTCTCAGGCAGTGGTGGTTTAATCCCAGCACTTGGGAGGCAGAGGCAGGCAGATCTCTGAGTTCAGTGCCAGCTAGGTCTACAGATGGAGTACCAGGATAGCCAGGGCTACATAGAGAAACAAACAGAAAACAGTATTTGTACCAGTGCAGATATAATAAACATAAATGATCTAAAGAACATGAAGAGTAGAAGTGCTGTGTGATTTTTTTTCTGAGGAAATATGAGCAAAGGTCTGCTCCCCTCAGGGAGGCCACCCACAAGAGGTCAAAGAAACCATTTCATCAAGTCTAGTGAGCTTATTGTCAGTATTTAAAGGAGTGAAAGATTATGTAGAGGAGCATGTAGCAGCAGCACTCAAAAGCCGGCCCCAGCATGGGTGATGACTCTTGAAGGTTGCATCCCTGGAGCTTACAGATGATTGCAGGCTTCACAGACTGTTGGAGGGGCTCTTTCTCCAGAAGGTGTCACTGCTTACATCACTCCGGGAGGGGCCGTGAGAATCCTGTAAATTTCAGGAACCTCCTGAGACTTGTGAGTTTTGTTTACTTTCTGAACTGCATTGGTTCCATCTATTTACTACATTCTGTTTTTTAAAAAAGATTTATGTGTGTGTTCCTGTGTGTGGTTTTGATCATGTGCTTGCCATAGTGCTCATGTGGAGGTCAGAGAATAACGTCTCGAGTTGGTCTTCATCTTCCACCATGTGTGAGACGGGGGTCCAGTTTTTTTTGCTGATGCCTTTGCCAGGCCAGCTGGGCTGTGGTTCTCCAGCGATTCTGCTGCATCCATCTCCATTTTAGAGTGTAATTAGGGCATGTGCTGTCGTCTTCTGTTGTAATAGGAGCGGCGGGGCTGCGTCCCCGGCACCCAGCCGCCCGCATGGCTAGCTTATGCCCCGAAATAATTACACGGAAACTTTATTCTTTTAATCACTGCCTGGCCCATTAGTTCCAGCCTCTTATTGACTAGCTCTTACATATTGATCTAACCCATTTCTAATATTCTGTGTAGTACCATGAGCTGGCTTACCAGGAAAGATCTTAACCTGCGTCTGTGTCTGGTGGGCGAATCATGGCGACTCCTTACTCGGCTTCTTTCTCCCAGCATTCTGTTCTGTTTACTCCGCCTATCTAATTTTCTGTCCTATCAGGGCCAAGCAGTTTTCTTTATTAATTGAAAGTAATTCCTCCATCAGTCTTCAAGTTAAAGTGAGTTCTGAGGATTTAGACGCAAATCCTCATGCTTGCAAGATGTGCTGTCTAGCCGGCCGGTGGTGGTGCATGCCTTTAATTCCAGCACTCAGGAGGCAGAGGCAGGTGGATCTCTGTGAGTTTGAGGCCAGCCTGGTCTACAAGAGCTAGTTCCAGGACAGGCTCCAAAGCCACAGAGAAACCCTGTATTCAAAAACCAAAAAAAAAAAAAAAAAAAAAAAGATATGTCAACTTGACACAAGTTAAAGTCATCTGAGAGGAAGGAGCCTCAATTAAGAAATGGCTCCATTGAACTGGATGAGGTGGTGCAGGCCTTTAATCCTAGTACTAGGGAGGCAGACAGATGGATCCCTAAGTTCAAGGCCAGCCTGCACTGCAGAGCAAGTTCCAGGACAGCCAGGGTTACACAGAGAAACCCTGTCTCAAAAACAAAACAAACAAACAAAAAACCAAAAAAAGCCCCACACGAAACAAAAAAGAAAAGAAAATGCCTAAACTAGAGCTGCAAGTAGACTGTAAGGCATTTTCTTAATTAGTAGTTGGTGAGGGAGAGCCCAGTCCATTGTGGATGGGGTCATCGCTGGGCTGCTGGTCCTCCGTTCTAGAAGAAAGTAGGGGTAGCAAGCCACAATGAGCAAGTCAGGAAACAGTATTCTTCCGTGGTCTCTGCATCAGCTTCTGTCTCCAGGTTCCTGCCCTGTTTGAATTCCTGTCCTGATTTCCTTCAAATATATACAGTGACGTAGAAGTTTAAGCCAAATAAGTCCTTCCTCCCCAGATTGCTTTTGGTCGTGGTGTTCGTCATAACAATAGTAGCCTTAACTAACATGCAAGGCAAGCATTTGACTTACTGAGCCACCTCCCAGCCACCGCCTAAGTTTTTGGTTTGGTTTTATTTTAGATTCAAGGTCTGATCATTTATTTGTTACTTTTTTTTTTTGTTTGTTTGTTTTTGTTTTTCGAGACAGGGTTTTTCTGTGATTTTGGAGCCTGTCCTGGAACTTGCTCTGTAGACCAGGCTGGTCTCGAACTCACAGAGATCCGCCTGCCTCTGCCTCCCGAGTGCTGGGATTAAAGGCATGCGCCACCACCGCCCGGCTATTTGTTACTCTTAAACACTGGTTTTTGACTGGACTTGAACTTAGAAATACCTCCCAATGGGCACAACCTCGTTTCTTTTTTTTTTTTAAATATTAATTAATCAATTTATTTATTTATTATGTATACAATATTCTGTCTGTGTGTATACCTGAAGGCCAGAAGAGGGTGCCAGACCTCTTTACAGATGGTTGTGAGCCACCATGTGGTTGCTGGGAATTGAACTCAGGACCTTTGGAAGAGCAGACAATGCTCTTAACCACTGAGCCATCTCTCCAGCCCCACAACCTCGTTTCTTGACAACCCATTCCTGCCACTTTTCTTTAGCTTCCTTCGTTCTCTTGGCCAAAAGTTTAACATATTCTGTAGGCTTCTCTTCGTTTTCCTTAGTGTTTGTCTCAGGGCAACAGTCGGTGTTTGTGTTGTAGAATGTGGGGAATCTTGGGTACTTTGGGCCTGGGCTTCTTTCTTTTTTGTTTAAGGACTTTCCAACAATATATTGGTGGACTGTTTTTTCCTTCAAGACAAGGTTTCTCTGTGTAACTTTGGTTCTCCTGGAACTCATTCTGTAGACCAGGCTAGACCAGGCTGGTCTTGAACTCAGAGATCTGTCTGTCTCTGTCTCCTGAGCAGTGCTATGATTAAAGGCATGCACCACCATGTTAAGGGCACCACCTCCTTTAGAGAAATTGGAAAGCTTTTAGATTCTGCTAGCTCTTTTGGCTCCACTGCTGAGGCACAGAAGTATCTGTCACTCAGGGAATATCCTTCTCTGCCCCCACCCCCAATAACCAAGTTGAGAACACTTAGATTGGCAACTACAATGCATCTCTGAACAGACTTGCACTTCCTCTCTCCAGTTCCCCTTGGTCAATAATGAGAATGCCCCTTACTCAGCAACAGGTACCTTCTGCTGTGGGTCAAGATTCCTTGCTTCATGGAAAAACGTTTTTGTTGTTCCCACTGTGGATTTGAACCACACAACCCTTCCACTCTTCACCAGAGCATCAATGACTATTTCTGAGGTCATGCATTGCTCACAGGAAGTATGAATTCTGTGTTCATCATCCACTTCACTGAGTTTCTGTCACCCAGTGGCTGGGAAGAAGATATTCAGCTTCATCTTGACATAGTCAATGGCCTAGGAGGTGCCACAAAAAAGAACCAGAACCTTTCTGCAAAATGGAATGTTATTATTATTTTTATGTGCATGCCTGTTTGCCTGTGTTCCCTGTACCTGGTGCATGTGCACTCCAGATGAGGGGTTCAGATCCCTTGAATCTGGATTTTCAGAAGGTGGTGTGAACTGTTACATGAATGTTGGGAATCAAACCCGGATCCTCTGGAAGAGTAACAAGCTCTCTTAACTGCTGAGCCATCTCTCCAGCCTCTGTTTATTATTTTTATGATTCTCAGAATGGAACTAGGGCTTTAAGCCTGTCAGACAAATTCTCTACCAGTGAACTATGACCCTAGCCCTTTTGATTTTGAAAAAAAGGGCTCACTAAACTATCCAGGCTGCCCTTGAAACTTTGATCCTTTTGCCTCAGCCCTCCAGGTAGCTGGGATCACAGGTCTGTGTCATAGGCCTGACTAGTTTTGAGTATTTATTAACTTGTTTTTAAATGTAGTTTATTGATAAGCTTTCATAATGTAATGTTAGATAATGACTTTTAACAACTACCAAAGAGCCTGAAAATTTACCAGTTAACTAGTAAGCTGGTGTACACTTTATAAGGAACTAGTAAGCTGGAACACACTATACAGACTGCCATCTCCAACATACCACTGGACACAAACCAAACATGTACTCTTAATAAATCAAAAAGAAGTGTATTTAAAAACAATTTTCAACTGGGCGGTGATGGCGCATGCCTTGGATCCTCTCTGAGTTTGAGGCCAGCCTGGTCTACAGAGCAAGTTCCAGGACAGCCAAGGCTACACAGAGAAACCCTGTCCTAAAAAATAAAGCAAAAACAAAAACAAAACAATTCTGTGACCTGGGGTTATAGTTCAGTGGTAGAGTGCTTTCTTATGAGGTTCCAGGTTCAGCCCCATAGTATCACAGGAACAACAACAAAAACAGTAGTTTGTTATACATATAATTTATTAAAGATAAAATTCGCATAATGAGAATAATGTGCTTTATTTTACATAATGATTAAATATTAAATTAATATTTGATACTTCAAGGAGTAAATTTTCTTCAATGTTTTTTAGAATTGATCCATATTGCTACTTTTTAAGTTTTTATTATTATTTGTTTATTTATTTATTTACTTTTTGTTTGCTGTTTTTTCAAGACAGGGTTTCTTTGTGTAGCCCTGACTGTCCTGGAACTCACTCTGCAGATCAAGCTGGCCTCGAACTCAGAGATCTACCTGCTTCTGCCTTCTGAGTGCTGGGAGTAAAGGTGTGTGCTACCACTGCCCGGCCCATATTGCCATTTTATAACAGTCAGCTCTGAGGTTAACACTTTTCATAAAAACATACTAGAGAGTGGCAGGAATGTGTTTATGAGACTCAACTCAGCAGCTCACACAGTATTTAAAGTAAACAACTCTAACATATTAGAATCCAAGGATATACTATTTCAATACTTACATGTTGAGGAATGATGTTAGGAAAATATTAAAAATCTTTATTTGGGGGCTGAAGAGACGGCTCAACAGTTAAGAGTACTCGATCTAGCTCAGGTTCCGTTCCCAGCACTCACATGGTGGTTCACAACCATCCATAACTCCAGTTCCAGAGGATCCAGTGCCTTCCTCTGATCTCCACAGGCACCAGGCACACATGTGACACATAGATATATACACAACCAAAATATTCATGCATAAAGGAAAATGAACAAATTTAATTAAAAACATTTTAAACCTTTGTTTTTCTTAATTAAGCTACTTTGTTTCTTTAAGAGAACTTGTATGCACAATAAAAACATTGCAGCAGTCTCAAATCTGAGCCAAGTTGTTTCAGGCAGCCATCATGGTGCCAGACCTCGTGACGGCATTCGCAGTGCCTACAGGGGATGCTGTGTGCTCAGAACCATGGCTGGAGTGAAGCTGTGGGGCACAGCACGGGGAGATGCTGTCACAAACACCGCAGGCTCATTCCGCGTTCGGGTTTCTAAAAACTCTTGTTTATTATGATTGTGTATGTGCACATGTGGTGCTGAGGCATAGTGTGGGGGTCATGGGACAGTTTGCGGAGTCGTCCTTGGGTTCTGGGGGCCAAGCTCGCCTTGTCAGGTTGGCAAGAGCCCTTGGTCACTAAGCTATCCAGTTCCCCAACGCCATGAATGATTGCGAATCTATTTTTGGTCATTGTACATTTTTTAAAAAGTTATTTATTATGAATACGATATTGTCTGTATGTATGCCTGCAGGCCAGAGAAGAGCACCAGATATCATTACAGGTGGTTGTGAGCCACCATGTGGTTGCTGGGAATTGAACTCAGGACCTCTGGAAGAGCAGCCAGTGCTCTTAACCTCTGAGCCATCTCTCCAGCCTGGTCATTGTACATTTTATAAGAAACATTTTTTTTTCTTGGCTTTTGGAGACAAGGTTTCTCTCTGTAACAGTCCTAGCTGTCCTGGAATTAGCTCTGTAGACCAGGCTGGCTTCGAACTCACAGAGATCTGCCTGCTTCTGCCTCCCGAGTTCTGGGATTAACGGTGTGCGCCACAAACTCCTAGCATTCAGAAACATTTTAATTGTTGTACAACTTCATGACTCTGACTTTCGGTTTACCCATCTGGAACTGAGTCCAGTAGTTTAAAGAACTGGGACCAGAGCCAGTGGGATGGCTCAGTGGTAAAGCCATCCACTGTCAAGCCTGATGACCTGAGTTTGGTTCCTGGAACTAACATGGTAGAAGGAGAGAACCAAATCCCTCAAGTTGTCCTCTGACCTCCATGGCGCTGTGGTAGCACACACACATACACACACACACATGTGCACAAAACGTCATTTTAGAAATTCAAAATAAAAGCTAGGTTGGGCATAGTAATATACATTTTTTTTTTTTTTTTTTGGTTTTTCGAGACAGGGTTTCTCTGTGGTTTTTTGGAGCCTGTCCTGGAACTAGCTCTGTAGACCAGGCTGGTCTTGAACTCACAGAGATCCGCCTGCCTCTGCCTCCCGAGTGCTGGGATTAAAGGCGTGCGCCACCACCGCCCGGCAGTAATACACATTTTTAATCTCAGCAGTCAAGAGGCAGAGGCAGAGGCAGAGAGCACAGCATGGTCTGTCTAGGTGGGACTACATAGTAAGACCTTGTCTTAAAGAAAGGGGGCAGGCCATGGTGGTGCACACATTTGATCCCAGCACTGGGGAGGCAGAGGTGGATGGATCTCTGTGAGTTCGAGGGCAGCCTGGTCTATAGAGCGAGTTCCAGGACAGGCTCCAAAGCTACACAGGGAAACCCTGTCTCAAAAACAAAACAAAACAACAACAAAAGAGTAAGGAAGAAAAGATATGAAAGAAAAAGCTGGGACCTAGAGAACACCCCTACAAATACCACTTTAAAAGTTAGCATACAGAGACTCTTATAAGCTATCTTATTTTATCTGAAATATATAATTTATTTTAGATTAAGTTGGTAATTTTAAACTCAATAATGTTTTTTAAAGTATTATACCCCAAGAAGTCAACTTACTACATTAATGTATTTGATTTATAACACTTACAAGAATCATTTAAGTGCATAAAATGATTTTGCAAGCATGAATTTGTCTGTCCAGTAAATTATTTGAAGTACTTGGGAGGAATAGGGCACTATTATGTCAATCAGATTTATAATATCAGAATTGATTTAATTACTCCAGATAGTCCCTGACTTAAAATCATTTGACTTTGGGCTTCCAGTTTTATGGTAATGACATTGAGAAAGTGATGTGCGTTCAGGACAAACCTGACTTCCAATTTTAAGTTCTGGTTATTTCTTGGACTAACAACTTATGGTAAGATGTTCTTTTGGGATTTCCACCTATAAGCTAATATAAGTGCTCAGAGCATATCAAAGGAAGGGTCAACTAATCTATAATGTTCAGTTGTTTAGCTGTATTAATTTAGGGGCCAGGTAGCATGGTAGTTCATGCCTGTAATTCCAGCCCTCAGAAGGCAGAGGCAGGGGGACCTCTGTGAGTTCTAGGTGAGTGTGGTCTATAGAGAGAATTCCAGGCCATCCAGGGCTACAGAGTAAGACTATCCATCTGTGTATCTATCTGTATAGATATGTATGTATGTATCTATCCATCATCTATCTGTCTGTCTATCTATATTTATAGATATAGATATATGGCCTACAGAGATGCTTCTGTGTTTAAGAGGATTTGCTGTTCTTTTTTTTTTTTTTTTTTTTTTTTTTTAACGAGGCAGGGTTTCTCTGAGTAACAGCCCTGGCTGTCCTGGAACTTGCTCTTGTAGAACAGGCTGGCCTCGGACTCAGAGATCCTCCTGCCTCTGCCTCCCGGGTACTAGGATTAAAGGCCTGCGCCACCAATGCCTAGCGTGCTTGCTGTCCTTCAAGAGACCTGGGTTTAGCTCCTAACACATGTAACAGCAGTTCCAGGGGATCTGGTGCCATCTTCTGGCCACTACAGGCAACACATGAACACGGCACACATACATGTAGCAAATACCCACATGCATACAATAAAATAAAAAAAAAAATTAAGGAGTCTTTAACTAAATAATTATTCAGGGGAATTAACTTTGTCAGACTTAAAAATTATTAACTGAAAACAATTCATCTATTTTATGTGTATTTGTGTATACCTACCCGAGTGTATGTACATGTAGACAAGTTTGGTTGCCCCAACTGCATAGGATGTGCTTGATCACACGTAGGTGGGAGGTACATAGTCAGGAAGTAGGTGAGGATGTGAACTTGCCACCAATTGCATCAAGGCAGGAAGTACAAAGCCTTGGGGGTTTTGCCTTTATAAGCTCCTGATTAATGTGATTCTCAGCCATTCTCAGGGTATCCTGGGTATGGAACTCAAATCAAAAATAATGTGGCTCACAAACTGTGGTAGTAGGCTTATTCTCGCCTGCTGGATTAACAAAAGGAAGCAGGCAGAGATGAAACCATCCTGGGGCTTGCTGGCCAGGTAGCTCTAGGGTCAATGAGAGGCCCTGCCTCTTCAGAATAGGACAGAGAGTGGCAGAGCAGGGTGTCCAGTGTCCCCTGCTGGCCTCTGAATGTTCCTCTGGCCTCTGGGGCTGTTGATCAGATTCATTTTCTCTGCTAGTTAAAAAATTAAAAGGCAAGAAAAATCAGGCATGACAGACAGCAGTGGGGAAATTCTCAAGCCCAGTATACAGAATCAGCAAAGAAAGGCTTTTACTAGAGGTGAGCACACACACACACCACACACTTATAGTCACACCTACACACACACTCACACACATCACTATCTCTCACACACACATACACTCTCTCATATACACATTTTCTCTCTCTTAGAGGTGAGCACAAACACACACACACTCATACATGCACACACACTCTCACAAACACACACACATACACTCTCTCTCTCTCTCTCTCTCTCTCTCTCTCTCTCTCTCTCTCTCTCTCTCACACACACACACACACACACACCAAGTGTACAGAAAAACAACTGTGAACAGCAGAGGGGAAGCTGAGGCTGGACTCAACCATGTGGGCTGGGGTTTCCTTTGAGTTTCTGAAGGGTCTTCCTGTATCTAGGGTGGTGGCTGACTAGCCCACAGCTGTTGTCTTGATCAGCCTCGAACTCAGGCTGGTCCATCAGGAGGGGTCCTGCTGGAGGAAGAAAGCAACAACAACAACAACAACAGTAAAACCCCTTCTCAGGCCCTTGGCTTTTTTTGTTTTGTTTGTTTTTGCTTTTTATTTTTTTTTTTCAGGCCCTTGTTTTAAGATGTCAGGATTTCGTCTCAGGTCAGGAGGCTGAGGAAGAAGCCAGTCACCACCTTGATTTCCTACTTAATCCATGGTCTGCTTCCTATCTTTCTTTCTTCCTTTCTTTCTTTCTTTCTTTCTTTCTTTCTTTCTTTCTTTTTTTCTTTCTTTTTTTTTTTTTTTTTTTTTTGGTTTTTTGAGACAGGGTTTCTCTGTGGTTTTGGAGCCTGTCCTGGAACTAGCTCTTGTAGACCAGGCTGGTCTCGAACTCACAGAGATCCGCCTGCCTCTGCCAAGTGCTGGGATTAAAGGCATGAGCCACCACCGCCCGGCCTACTTCCTATCTTTCTAGCAGGGAATATGTCTAATCTTAGTTCCTCATAGGCAGATACACCTACACACATGCTCTCTTGTGTGAGCACCCCACAAGGTGGAGTAGGGGGCACAGAGATATAGATAGATAGATAGATAGATAGATAGATAGATAGATAGATAGATAGATAGATAGATAGATAGATAGATCGATAGATAGATATAGACAGTCAGAGGAAGAAGATTCCCTTCCGCATTGACCTGTGTTGTTTGTTTGCTAGAGACGGGCTCACAAACCCATTGAGCGTGAGCTACAGTGCTCACTGTTCAAGTCTGAGAGCTAATGCTTCAAATTGAAATGTTTGTGGTCTGCTTAAAGATGGAGACCTGCCTTTAGCCAGCCCGAGTGACCTTGAAGAAGGAGAAGTGGCTTTGTGGTGTTTCAGTGCTTTAGGTTAGATTGCCCAGAGGTGAGCAGAATCTTCTGGAAGTTCTGATCTTTTTACTGAGTGTGTGTGTGTGTGTGTGTGTGTCTGTCTGTCTTTAACTCTTTTCAGGAGAATTGAAGGGTGAGGATCCTTACTTGGAGTAAACATTTCTGTGTTGAACAAGTAGTGACTATTAGCCCTCTCCTGACCAAGTAACTCCACCCGTGGCTGCAGGGACAGAAGAGTGAACTCATAACTCACAGGACTTCCCAGGCAACTGGGATATGGAGGTGGAGGTGAGTGGAGAGAGGGATGGGGGGATATGATGTGTGTGGGTGTGTAGGGAGTAGAGGAATAGGGGAGTGGGGGTTATCAACATGCAGCAGCTCACAGAGGGTGGGGCCTGAGGTCCTGAGAATTTTGGAAGAAAAAAAGGAACTTACATATGACTATTCAGAGAGACGACTTGTGTCATTTTTCTAAATAAATTGTCTGTTTGCTTTTATTTTTTCAAGATAGGGTTTCTCTGTGTCCTGGAACTCACTCTGTAGACCAGACTAGCCTCCAACTCAGAGAGATCCATTTGCCTTTGCCTCCTGAGTACTGGGAGTAAAGGTGTGCGATACCACCGCACGGCTGCAATTCATGTTTTTTTATTATTTATTCATTTATATGCTATTCCTTTTTTGAGACAGGGTTTGTTTAGCCTTGACTGGCTCAAACTAACCATGCAGTAGAGGCTGGCCTTAAACTTGCATTCACTTAACTTTGAATTAACAGTTTCATGTATGTATGATACAGTTTGATCATATTCTCCTTTATCTGCCCTTCTGCCTTCACCCTCACCAAACCCCCCTTTTCCCAACAAGCTTCCCTTCGACTTCCATCTTCTTTCTTCCTTCCTTTTGAGTGTGTGTGTTGTGTGTATGTGTGTGTTGTGTGTGTGTGTCTGTTTCACTGCCTTTATCTAGGGCTGTCTGCATGAGTGGTGGGAGGCACTTACCTGAGCAAGGGAAGCTTGCAAGTGGCCACACTACTCAGGAATCTGACCCCCTCCCCCGTGACCATTAACTGTAGCTCCTGAGAGATGGGAGAGTGGCCTGCAATTCCTGATTCTCCTGACTCTTCCCATCTGAGTTTTGGGATTACAGATGGACATTACCATTGCTACTGAGTATTGCAGAGTTCTTGTGCAGAGTTCTTTAATGAATGGAATGTCATAACCAATAATATACTAGTTATTAATAATACCCCTAGGATGGTGGTGCAAGTTTAAAGCCTGTCTGAGCTTTTCTGTTGTTCTTATATAGCATAACTGTATCTCAAAAACTAAAAGAAACTAATCTAAGCACACATACACACACATCCCACACACCTAGCAACTCTTTACACCAGGCACAGTGGAGTGGAGCACACCCTTAGTCCCAGCACTTGGGAGTCAGAGGCAGGTGGATCTCTGAGCTTGAGGCTAGCCTGGTTTACAAAGAGAGTTCAAGGACAACCAGAGCTGTTAGACAGAGAAATCCTGTCTCAAAAAACCAAACCAAAACAAAACAAAAAAAAGCAAGAAAAAAAGTACAGAAAAGATTCAGGCATCCTTTTCTCAGTTTACCCCAATAACATCTCTCACGACTGTCTTTGTGTTACACTTTTATAATTATGTAATTTCCCCAAGTCCTTGGAATTGATTCCAATTCTTTGTCCTGAATTGTTCTCTGTACTGCTACACGCCTCTAATCCTAATTCTCTCTGTGTATTCCCAAGGGTGATATTTGAAATAGTTAGAGACATCAACAGATTAGTTGTGCCTTGGGACCATCCAATCAGAAGAGGCTATCTCCAAGACCTGAAGCAGAGCTCTGGACACTCAGGCCTGTGGGAAATGACACTTTAAAAATTATGAAAAAGGCAATTGGCAGAAATTCAAATTTCTCCAGGGTTAGTGCTTCTTGACATCAAAACACGTGATCAGGCGGTACTCCCTGCATAAAATCACGTTTTTCTCATCAACTGGGTGGTTTTAAACCAGCCAGTCGCTCAAGAATATGAGGTCCAGGACCCGTTTACATCAGGAATTTAACTTGGTGGGACCTGGGCTGGGTGTGTCTTCCTTTTTGATCTGACCTAACCACACATCCCTTCTACAGAAGTAAAACTTCTTGTCTTGCCGGAACACTTTGCTTGCTCATTTTCTTAAGACCCCAGATTTGTTTCTAACTAATTTCTGCACCATAGAAATATATGGGGAAAGGAAGGTGGGGAAGTAGTTGCTGGCCACTGGCAGGAATCCTTCAACATTTGCACCATCTTGTGGCGCTGTGTAGGAGCGGTGTGTCAACAATGCTCCAATCTCCCTGTCACACGCCCGACACTCACCTCATTGCTTTGTAGTCACTGGAGTTTTCCTTTTTTGAATTTGTTATCAGGTCTTTGAAAGCAAAAATGAATGTTTAATTCACAGATTTGCAGAGCCCACTATTGTCTGTGTGATAAACAGTCTAGCAGGGTGACACAGGCCTGTTATCCTAGCATTCGGGAAGTTGAGGCCAGAGAATCATGAGTTTGAGGCCAAACCAGGCTGCATAAGGAGATCCTGCTTACAAAAATAAGTCATGAGTGATTAGTACTCAAACAGAAATTAAATTCTAGTTGTAGGTCTGTCTTGGGTCTAGTCGTGTAAGCCTAGACCAGCAACCACTCTGGTCTCTGGATCTACTTCTGTAAAACAAGATCATTAGGTTCTTCTGGTTCCTTCTAGCTCTAAACCTTTGTAAAATGTTTGCGAGATATGCACTAATAAGGGAATCTGATGTTTAAAAATAAGAAAACCGTATTTTGACAAATACACGAGTGACTATTACTCCATATTAATTTTAGAAGTCTGTTGGGGAAAGGAAGAATGACTTGATAATCTTGCTCGTGAAGAACTCAGTCTATAAGGATCACCTCTGCAGACCCACAGAGGCGATGACAGATGTGTCAAGATCGGCACACAGCAGGGGCATCTCAGAGGGGCTGGAGAGATGGCTCAGTGGTTAAGAACATTGCCTGCTCTTCCAAAGGTCCTGAGTTCAATTCCCGGCAACCACATGGTGGCTCACAACCATCTGTAATGAGGTCTGGTGCCCTCTTCTGGCCTGCAGACATATACACAGACAGAATATTGTATGCATAATAAATAAATATTTTTAAAAAATTAAAAAAATTAACATATAATATCAGGTGAATAATACATTAAAGCCATTTGTTATTCCTAGAATAAATTTTTAAAACACTCATTGAATTTATTTTATGTGTATGCGTGTTTTGCCTGCCCGAGTGTATGTGCATCGCAGAAGTGCCAGCTGCCTATGAAGGTCAGAAGAGAGAGATAATTCCCCTGAAACTGGAGCTGCAGAGAGTTGCGAGCCATCATACTGGGTGCTAGGAACCAAATCTGGTTCTTCTGGAAGAGCAACAAGTGTCCTTTTCTGTTTGTTTTGTTTTTTGAGACAGGGTTCTCTGTGTTAGCATCCTTGACTGTCCTGGAACTCTCTCTGTAGACCCGGCTGGCCTTGAACTCACAGAGATCCTTCTGCCTCTGACTCCCAAGTACTGGGATTAAAGGCGCGTGCAACAAGTGCTTGTAACAGTTAAGCCATCCCTCTGGCTCCTTAAAGTGTGACTAATACAGTAGCTGTCATTCTTGCAGCTTCTGTGATTAGCAGGTTGGCAATGTTGATGCACATTAAGATAAAGAATCTAAATATATTACTTCAGTGAATTATCACCACAGCGCCACAAAGTCTATCTTTTGGATGGGGAAGTTAAGGCTGTAATTAGTCAAGTGACTTTCCTGAAACCACACTGCAGGTGATCATACTCAACGTGGACTCAGGTAGGTCCATTCAGGTAGGTTTTTCTTTAAAAATGTATTTATCAATTTTACTTGTACATGTGTGCTTGGCCAGCATGTGTCTATGTGCACCATATGTGTGCCTGGTGCCAAGGATACCAGAAGAGGGCACTGGATGCCCTGCAGCTGGAGTCACAGGCAGTTGTAAGCTTCCAGTTCCTTCTGGGAAATGAACCCAGAGTGTCACGCGTTCAAGGCCAACTAAGCCATGTCCCTAGTCCCATATTGTGTTTTAACGTTTCCTGGCGTCTCCATGACCCTAGGGTTGTACTTCCTGCTCATTGCTTTCCACTCATCCAAAGCCTCCATGCCCTCCACACTGTAGCTTCAGAAAGTATGGTGCTGTTCTGTGAACAGATTCGTCATCTTTACAACCTCACAGATGCCAATTCCTCTGCCTAGAATCTTTTCTTCCTAAACTCTTCTGGAAGAGTTTCTACTCAGCCATCACGGCTCACCCCCACTGTACCGTTTTGCTTTCTCCAACAGACAAGAAGTTCTTTGAAGGTCGGTGTGCTATTTCCCCTTCTCCAGTTCTCAACACCCACTGGGCTATCGGCGAACATCTGTCTAGTGAGTCAATTTGTTTATAGATGATGCAAGAGCTAGAAAATGTTTCAAAGCTGCTGTTGTTTATGATAACTAGTTACTGGACTGCTCAGCAATGCGTTTCAACCAGATGGTGGAAGCTACATGCGTTCAGGGAATTAATTCAGCTCCTGCAGTCACAGGACCTTAAGAGTCTAACTGACTCTGATAACTTAAAATCAGTGCCCAAGCTGAGGTGTCTTTTTCTGGTCCAGCCAGCCAAGGCTCTATTCTCAGTCTTAGGGGCTCATCTTAATTATTTCCCCGGGGAAGCTACAGCAAGAACCAGACACCTCTAGTTAGACAAGGGAGATCTCGGTGAATTAACTGCTTTCCCGAGCTTCACGTTTATTGCCTATGCTTACCTCAGAGGATGGCTAAATGAGACGGTACAAAGGAAGCTTGCATGGTATCTGATGCCAAGGGAACACTCGGGTACTAGGTGTGGTGTGGATGCTGCTGCCCTGGGCTTATGTTTAGCTACAATTTCATCAGTTTCTCTTCATGCTTTGTTTTGGGGATTTGATAATGAGCACCAGTCTGCTTATTTTGATAATGTGTTCCTGGCTGACTTGGAGATCTGGAATCCAATCTCCATACATTTATATTTACATTATATCTTTGTATAACTATTCCTTTTTAGGATTTGGGGTATACCTTGTCCACGTCGTCAGAGCCCTTCACATATCTCAGACCTGCCTTTATCCTCAGACACTTGTCTAAGGCACCATCTTTCTTAAAAGTCACAGCGTTTAGGTCATCCAGGACCCGTCAAATCCCTTTTTTAAAAATTTTTAAAAAAATATTTATTTATTTATTATGTATACAATATTCTGTCTGTGTGTATGCCTGCAGGCCAGAGAGGGTACCAGACCCCATTACAACCATGTGGTTGCTGGGAATTGAACTCAGGACCTTTGGAAGAGCAGGCAATGCTCTTAACCTCTGAGCCATCTCTCCAGCCCCCACCAAATCCCTTTTTAGCTCCCATTTCCATCCCACTTTCTTTGCCCACTGCTGACCCTCATAATTTAGTTATACAGCAACACAGCAACTGTAAGACTGGCCATACCCTTTCTTCCCCAGAGTAGAGCTTGCCTCGAAATTTTTAATTAATTAATTTTGTTCTATGTGTATGAGTTGCATGTGTGTGCCATATGCTTGCCCGCTACTCAATGAGGACAGAAGGAAATGTTAGATGCCCTGGAACTGTGCTGGAGACTGAACTCAGGTTCTCTGCAAGAGCAACAAGTGCTCTTAACTGCTGAGCCATCTCTCTAGCCTCTTGTTAGGAAAAGTCTAATCAGAAATAAAAGGTCCCGGGGTCTCAGACAGTTGATATAGAAGTCTGTTTATTTTTCTGGTTTTGTTGCTTAGAGAGGAGGAATTGTTGTGAGAACTTATTTATGCCTTAGAGGCTTTGGATGTCTCTGACTTCTTCCACTGATAACTAATGTTGCCAGGGGGGGCTTTAACCCTGAACATGACCACTAAGCAGCTCAAGTTCTAGCCACATCTGCCAGCTTGCTCTCCTAATCCTCAGCATTTCCACTCATAAAATAAGGATGACAGAAAAATAGTTAATAAGAGAAAATCAGATGACAACAGAACTTACTCTGCACAGCAATGTGTTTTCTGTACCCTGATAATAGGTTTCTCTGCCAACTCAGTAAGCCTGGTCAAGTTGAACTGAAAAAGCAGAAGTTTATTTGAGCAAAGCAATTCCCGAGTGGGTTCTCCAGTCCCAGAGATCCAGGCCAGATAAGTCACTGCCTGAACTAAAGCAGGGAGATTAAATAGCCAGTAAGCAAGGGGTGATGACCTGTCCACTATGAACTGGGCTTGTGCCCAAGTATGGCCAAAAACTGAATGACTTAGGCAGGGACTTGGACTGCTGGCAATTTCAGGGAAGGAGCTGCCATAACTACGAAGAATTTGGGACTAGGCTTTTTGTTGCCTTTGTTGGCCATTCTCTGAGTGGGCGGGGTTTGGAGAGACAGGCATGGGGCTTTCCTGATCATGCAAGGGTAAACTAGAGACTCCAGCCCAACACAGAGTATCTGGCAAAGTAAGTACTGCATTGAGTGAGAACTTCCTGTCTCCCTCTCTCCCTGTCTTCCTTTTTCATTTTCCTCTCTCCTTCCCTCTCTCCTCTCTCCTTCCCTCTCTCCTCTCTCCTTCCCTCTCTCCTCTCTCCTACCCTCTCTCCTCTCCCCTTCCCTCTTTCCTCTCCCTTTCTCTTCCATTCCCTCCCGCTCTCTCCCTCTCTTTCAAGAGCCTGAGAACGAAAGCCACCGAGTCAGGTTGGGAACCGAGGTGGGTTGCCTGTACACAGCTGGAGAAAAGGTCTTCAGCGGGTAAAGACAGATCTCAAACGCCTTTGACCTTTTCAGGGCCTACAACAGACACTCAGAGGTTCCACACATACTAAGTTGAACATTTTTTTTCTCTGTCAGATGTTAGTTCTTATTTTTAAGATTGTGATACAATTTCTATAAAATAATATTTATCATTTTTATCTTGGATCATCCTTTTTTTAAGATTTATTTTTATTTACATGTCTCTGTATATACCACGTTTCTATGGATGCTCATAGAGGCCAGAAATGGGTGTTGGATCTCTTGGAGCTGGAATTATAGGCAATTGAACTTATTTGTTGTAGGTGCTGGGAACTCAACTAGGGACCTCTGTAAGAGTGGAAAGTCATCTGGGCATGACAGCCACCTTTACTCCCAACACCTCAGAGGCAGCCAGGTTTCTGAGTTCAAGGCCAGCCTGGTCTACAGAGCAGGACAGCCAGGGATACTTAGACAAACCCTGTCTTGAAAAACAAATGAAAGAGTGCTCTTAACTGGTGAGCACCATCTCTCCATCCCCTCCTGGATCATCTTTAAGGCTGTCCACAACCCTTGTAAAATGACCATTGATTAGTTAGAGTTCCTTTTATTTTGATAATTTACAAAAATCTATTTTGGCTGGTGAAATATCTCAGAGGGTAAAAGTGCTTGCTGTCAAACTTGCCTGCCCGAGTTCAATCCTGGGGAGTCACATGCGAGAGAAGGAAGCTCTGATGTCTAAAGCACACTTCTCTCTCTCTCTCTCTCTCTCTCTCTCTCTCTCTCTCTCTCTCTCTCACACACACACACACACACACACACACACACGCGCACACACACATGGGCAGTACCCCTTGCATGCCGCCCTCCCAAACAAAATCAGCAAATAAATGTGCTTTTTAAGACCCATTTAAGCCTGGTATACTGGTGTGAGAGCCAAAGTTACATTTTAAGTTTTAATTACTGTGGCTAAGAGAGCCACGAAATAAAAATGCCTTTGATCTGCAAGCCCCTGGCTCAAGGACAGACAGTTCCTGAATGCTGGGGACTATTGTTTATGGTAGATAATAAGTCACATGTTTTCACTCCCCTAAACAAGTCGGCTTGACCCATCTGCATGGGATGTGGCTGATCTCATGTGGGTCAGAGGTTCATGGGCAGGAAATATGTCAGGATGTATTCTTGTGCCTGACTGGACCTGATGGGAAATGCTTTAAACCCTTGCAAATCATGGCTCAGGGCCATTTTCTGGAAACCCAGAGATGGACCGGGCCAAAGAGTCCATCCACCTGACCAGTATTTCGAATTTGGCTTTAAACTGTGGTAGAGGTTTTATTTTCGACAGGTGGGATTAAACAGAGGCAGGCAGCCTTGTCTACAGAGTTCCAGGGTAGCCAGTGTTACACAGAGAAACCCTGTCTCAAAAAACTAACCAACCAACCAAACAAACAAACAAAAACCCAAAACCCCCAAACAAACAAACAAACAAACAGACCCATTTAAACAACAAAGAAATGTCACTGCCTTATTTACTTCCAAGAACGGTGGAATCTGGCTTGAGATGTGCTTCCATCCAATGATTCAAATGATTTCAGGTAAGAACTTGTTTCTCTCCATGTTTTTTCTTTGCCTTCAGCTATACTAGTTTCAGCTTACTGTTAATTTATCTCTGGTGATGGGTGCTAGGCATGCTGGGTAAGCTCTCTCCATCTGAAACCTCTTGTGCTGGCTTTATGTCTTTTACAGAGTGTTCCTGCCAACTCCAGATGTCACCCTAAGTAAAAAAGAAGTGGCTGTTTTCCAGGTCAGACCTCTTATCTTTATGAGCACTGTTCAACAGAAGAGAGTGCCATGTACTCCCACTGTCGGGAAGGAAACTTCCTCTGCTCAGACATCCCCAAATCTCTTCCACCCTGGATGTCTTGGATGCAATCACAGGCCCATTTTGGAAAAAAACCATTGTTCATGCCGACCGGACTATCCTAGAATTACAGCTGAGCCTGCCCCATCCAAACCAAATGGCCAAACTGAAAGAGAGATGCTTCCCCCAAGGCAAAACTTGTCCACTACATGGGCTGGAGAGACGGCTCAGCAGTTGGAACACTTGTTCTTGCAGAGGACCTAGGTTCAATGACCAGCACCCACATGGTGGTTCACAAGGGTTCATAGCCACAGTTCTGGGACATCCAACACCCTCTGCTGACCTGCATGGGTACTAAGCATACTACAGAGACACATGTGCAAGCAAAACACTCATACACATGCAAAAAACACCTGCCACCATCTAGAGCTCCCATCTGTCATCCAAAATAAACCTTTTCATATTTCCTTCCTATCATCAGCGGATGGTCTGGTCTTGTTTCCCATTGCTGCTCATGTGACGACAGGAAGATGAGACATGGACAGTCACTGATCCTAAGGTTTAAGTCCAACTATCCCACAGTGAAGGGTCCTTCAGTGCCTCTCAGATACATCTGGAACTGCAGATCCATGCTTAGAAATGTTAAGTCACCATGTGCCATGAAACTCCGCTGTAAAAATTTCACTACCTAGAAAAGAAGAAAAGTCATTTTCAGAATGTAAAAACAACTTTAAAGATTGATCTTAGTTATGTATATGTGTTGTGGTAATTTGGCTAGGAATGGCCACCACAGGTTCACACGTTTGAATGCTTAGTTGTCAGGGAGTGGTTCTACTTGGGAGGAATTGGGAAGTGTGGCCTTGTTGGAAGATATATGGCACTAAGGGTGGGCTTGCAGGTTTCAAAAGCCCAAGCCGGCCCCAGTGGCTGACTCTACCTGCCGGTCCCAATGTAGGACTCTCAGCTACTTCTCCAGCACCATGTCTGCCTGAGTGCCACCATGCTGTTGGCAGAGGCGCTTGTTCGATCCCGGCTGCCCAGAACCAAAATAATCACATAGAAATTGGTATCAATTGCAATACTGTTTGGCCAATAGCTTTTGCATATTTCTAACTCAGTCTTATATCTTAAATTAACCCATTTCTATTATTTTACCACATGTTCATGGCCTACCAGCAAGGTTTCAGCTGGCAGCCCGCATCTTTCCCCTCTGGCGGCTACATGGCATCTAGCTGACTCCGCCTTCTTCCTCCCAGCATTCAGTTTAGTTTTCCCCACCTGGCTCTATTCTGCCCCATCACAGGCTCAATACAGCTTCTTTACTAACCAACGGTATTCACAGCACACAGAGGGGAATCCCACATCACCGTGCCGTGATGATAAAGGCTGCAGCCTCTGAAACCGCCAGCCAGCCCCAGTTAAATGTTTCCTTCACAAGAGTTTCCACGGTCACGATGTCTTTATGCAACAATAAAACTCTGACCAAGACAGAAGGTGATTGTGTGTGCACACGAGTGTGAGTATGTCAGATACCCCAGAGCAGGAGCTCTAAGTGTTGGTGAGCTACCTGATGTGGGTCCTGGGATTGAACTCTGGTTCTACAAGAGCAATATGTTCTCTTAATTGCTGAGTCATCTCTGTTGCCCATCTTTAGATTCTGGACAAGCAAATCCCAATGACATAATGGCCTTCATCTTGCTGTACATCAGCTTAGTTCTCTGAAAAATGGGAACATTTTGAATGTTTCATTGAGTGTATTCATGCTGTTATATAAAGAGAGTTGGTCTTCTGCTAATCTTTTCAAACACATTGATGTCTCTAGAATAAGAGACCTTTGTTTTGGTTGTGCTGACATGCATTTCCCAAGCTTTCTCTTCTGAAGTGCTCACTTCATAGGAGTTTCCCTTTCCAAAGAAGATGACTAAGAGAACAATTACAAATTTGAATCAAGAGAGTCATATTATGCTTCTGTATTGAGTTCCTAAAATCCATTTAAAATGAAAACATAATAGAGCCCCTAAAAGCATTCCATTTGTGTTAAACGTTCTGTCTATCGTTAGAGATGATCAGTAATTGCCTGGGAAGGTGGTGGGAAGACTGTACTGTTAAAATGGGCTTCTTTTACTCAGGGTAACAGAGATTCGTTCATAATGTCATATGTATAAATATTTTGTTATTTTTATTGCTGAGTAATATGAGATATAATTTTATATTTATTTATCTTTTTTTTATTTTTATTTTTATTTTTTTTCGAGACAGGGTTCCTCTGTGTATCCTTGGCTGTCCTGGAACTCGCTCTGTAGACCAGGCTGGCCTCCAGTTCAGAGATCTGCCTGCCTCTGCCTCTGAGTGCTGGGATTAAAGATGTGCACCACCACCCCCTGGCAAGATATACTGCTTAATCTTTTACTTAAGTATAGCAATATTTTGTTCAGGTAACATTTCTGAAGTTCATTATCCTCTGGTCATATAATGCAAATCTTGGGATACTAGATTTATCTGTGACTTGAAGTCTCCAGACATTCAGTTAGTTGTGTTAATATCATGAGGCAAGGTGTCAACTGGACTTCAGCTGTCATGTTAATTTCATGACGGGGGGGAGGTTGCAACTTTCTTCTTTCCACCTTAATTTTACAGGCATGGAGGTGGAAGCCTAGGAAGACTGCAGGGTCTGTGGTCACATGAACCAGGCTGCTTTCAACATCCTGCTGAGGTTGGTAATGATGTGGTGAGTTCTACCCTCTGCTGCCTAGGCCTCCTCTCACTCCCGACTGCAAACCTCTGAGCCTCCATCCTGTCTGGCCCCCAGCCACGTCCACCCCCACCCTTGACCTACCAGTTAGCACAGCAGAGTGGATGACTTCTTCACAGCGAGTTTGTTGTAGCCTCCTGGATATCTGAGAGCATCTCATGCTTGCACTTTCTGACTGCCCACACTTGACCTCAGCTAACCAATGGGATGCTAGCTCTTTTACAAAAGACCCCAGTGTCCCTACCCAGGAAACACAAAGACTGTGGGTACAAGACACCAGCCAGGACAGAAAACTGGGACCCAGTGCTTGGCTTTACCTCTTTATCTTTCCTCCTGTGCTCTCTCTGGAGCTTAAGACAGTCTTTCCTTCCTTCTTTTTGAATGGTACTGTGCAGGGGACTAGCCTGGACCTCCACAACTAATCTCACAACTACATAAGACACGTAAACCTCTTAGTGGCTGACTTGCAAAACTAGAGAGGTGCAGGAAAGCCCTATTTTTGAACACAGAAGCTGGATTTCCTCTTTACCTTCCTCTGTAGTACGTTTCATCTCTTGAGGCAGAAGGACACCTCGGGAAGACTAGGGTGAAAATGATGTGCCCCAGCAGGCTGGAAATAAAAGCACATTAATAATTTTCAAGCTAAGAGTATTACCCCCATCCCACTTGCTACCAGCGCATCCTAATTAATAGTCCCTCATTTCATCTTACAATGAAGTGACAGCTGCCTGAGATCCTGCCCCTTCCCTAGGTCCCTCTCCACTGCAGTGATGGCCATAGGTGACGCTGATGAAGATGTGCTGTGTGTAGCACAGAGGTCTTAGCCCCTACCATGGCCCTGTGCTGTGTGTGTACCATTGTTGGACCTGTTTTACTGCGGATGTAAATGAGTCTGAGAGGTGGTGACCTTCTCAGGTTCTTCTGTCTAGCAAGCGACAGGGCCAGAGCTCTGAAAGTGGCTTTGTACCTACTGGATGCCTCTAGGCCTCTACCAACCAGTTTCCCATTTGATCACTATTTATGCAATGAGCAGGTCCCCAGCCTGAACAGACCAAAAGACCAAGGAAACCCAGGTAGGGAGGAGTGGGATTTTTTTTTCTTTGTTCTCCATCCCCATCTCAGAGTGCTACCTACCAAATGGAATATACACTGAAACCTGGGTACGTCTATTAATGAAAAAACTACAGTTGTCCAGTTAAACATTTTTTATTGCTTCTTGGCACTAGTGATGAACTATTTATGCTAAATGACAATGATGCTTACAGACAGTCACTGTTGAAATAAGAACAATGCACTGGACCTTGGCTTTGCAAAATTAAGATGAGAAGGAATGTTGCAATCAAGTTACAGATTAATACATTATTTGGATACTTGCTTTGTCCTAATTTCTTATTTATATTTTATCCTTTATATTTAATAATTAAGAAAAGGTTTTATGTGTATGGGTATTTCACCTACATGAATGTTGATACACTTATGACCATTGGATCATTTAAAACTGGAGTTACAGATGACTGTGAGCTGCCATGTAGGTGGTGGGAATTGAACCCGGGTCTTCTGGAAGAACAGGAAGTGCTCTGAAGTACTGAACCATCTCGTTAGTCCCTATTAAAAAAAGGGTTGTTTTTGTTTGTTTGTTTTTGTTTTTGTTTTTTAAAGCAACTATAAATTGGCTTGGAAATGGGTTTGGACAGTTAGTAAATTGAGAAATAAATGAGTGAACTGCTTTACTTATTAGTTTGTTCCAGACAGGGTCTGGCTACACTGCCCAGGCTGACCTTGAACTTCTTATCTGGCTCAGGCGGCCTGAACTTGCAGTCCTCCATCTTCAGTTTCCTGTGTGCTGGGATTGTGTCACCATACCCAGCTGGAAACCACTGCATTTACGGGGTTAAATACATTTAGGAGACTGAGACGGGATGATTGTGAGTTCAAGGCCACTCTGGGCTACTCTAGGTCAGACCCTGTCTCTAAAACTAAACAGAAAATAAAATGAAGAACAAGGTAAAGTAATAGTAACTAAATCTCATATATAACCTTTAGTTTTCTTCACACTCCATTAACTTTAGTCTTCTCAGAAATCATTTTTGCTATTATCTGACGTTGTCAGGCTTTGTCACAATTCATTCATTTATGAGAGACTTTGAGCTGGGTGGGGGTGGTGTACAACTTTACTCCCAGCGTTCAGCAGGCAGAGGCAGGTGAATCTCTGGGAGTCCCAGGCCAGCCTGGTCTACAACTTGAATTCCAGGACAGAAAGGCTGTTTGTTACACAGAGAACCCTGTCTCAAAAAACAAAACAAAAACAGCAACAAAAATGCTTTGAACATTTAAAAAAGAGACGGTCCTGTCCACTAAGAGCTTACAGCGTAATGGATAGTTGTATGTCTACAGAAAAACTCAGTGAATGTTTGGGGCATAAATCTTTATCTCCATATAAGACTTTTGTGAGAAAAAAATCAAGACCGGCATCTGCATGGAGCCGGAATGTTTGGGACTTCGATGATGGCCATCACCTGAGCTACCTCGTTCCATGTGACGTCCTGCAGGCCTCCTGTGTGGACAGCCCAGACATCTTTACAGCGTGATGGCTGGGTTCCAAGGCAGCAAAACAGAGGTTTCTGGTATCCCATAAAACTACGCTCTGACATCCTAGAATGAGTCCTGGTAAAAACAAAAACACAAAATCACCTCAGATTCAAGAGGAGAGGTGTAAACACTCCCTCTTTATGAGAGGAGTGGTCTGCCCAAAGGAAAGAATGATTGGCAGTCATTTTTCAGGGAACCTCTGCACAGAGAACAATGATTATATATACGACTCCTCTTCTGGGAGTCACGCATGCTAAGTATCTGCAAATCCGAAGCTGTCGACTCAGTCACAGATGCCGTGGGGATCAAGTCTGTTTAAAAATAAAACCAACCCAGAGGCAGCCGACCTGAAATGTGGAGCAAAGACCGACCCAACTCAGTTTTCCACTGGAGTGGAACAGAGAGGTTGCCCAGCCTGCACAAGGTTTGGAGCCATGCCACGTTCAGTTCTTATCCTGGCTCTGCTGCTGTTGGTCACATGACTTTGGGAAATGGCCTTGGTAGTGCCAAGCCTCAGATTATCATCTATAAAATGCAGATCTCAAACTCTGGCTCCTTTATTAAGCAACATGTGATTGCACTGAGCTAGGTAGATGACCTTACCCCTACAGAAAGTCTCTTTTCTCCGCTAGACCTTAAAGGTCAAACAAACGTGAGGTTCCAGTCCTTGTGCGGCTGGTTTGGAAGCTCCTCAACCTGCCCTCATACACTTGCTGTGAGGTCCAAATGTAAAACACACGAGTTTGTCGAAGTTGGGAATAGTAATAATGCCTCAGTGATAACTATGACATATGTAGTTATACACCATGTAGAGACTTCTCAGTCCACAATGGGCCATGTGTACAGTGGTGGTCCCATAGGGCTATATTATTTAGTGACACCATAGTCACTTTAGTTACTTAAGTATGCTCCACAATATTTGCACAACAGTGAAGTTACCTACCAATGTGTTTCCCAAACTCTGGCTCCCTCATTTAGCATCCTGTGACCGTACTGAGATAGGCATATGACCTTTCTCCCATAGAAATTCTCCTTTCTCTGCTAGATAAAGTCAAACAGCTGTGAGGTTCCAGTCCTTGTGGGGCTGGTTTGGAAACTCCTCGACATACATACAGACCAAGAGATCTTACATGCTAGAAGTCTTCTAACGAACACACCGATTTCTACTGGAATCATAGGCAATCAAAAGTCACCAGTGCCTGACTTTCTTTAGAGGGAAGTGACAGTTGGTAAGTGTATTGTCCCCCTTAGGAATGGAAGTCCTGTACTAGGCTAGAGAACCCATCTCCTGTGCCACCCGCAGCAGAAGGGCACTGTGAACCCATCATCTTCCTTTTATCAAACTGCGCTCAATTGCTTCTTAGTGGTTGTGAACATGGATGAGTTAAACTTATGAGTTTACTTATTGTAAACATGGATGAGTTACTTCATCGCATCCTATGTGTGTGACTTGGAGTTCTTTGTGTGTGTTGTATACCTGTTAATTCACAAGAGATTACTCCTTTCTGATATAACTCAATGGGATTGCAGCTTGATTCAGTGTCTGTGGTTGGTTGATGTTGGGGATCAGAACTTCATATTCTCTCTCTTTCTCCCCTCCCCTATATATACCATACATTTCCCATCACTGACAGCAACTCCACTATTACATATGCAACCATTACCATTATCTGCCCTCGACCAAAGAATGGATAAGGAAAATGTAGTACATTTACACAATAGAGTACTACACAGAAAAAAAAATAACGACATCTTGAATTTTGCAGGAAAATGGATGGAGCTAGAAAACATTATTTTGCAGGAGGTAACCCAGATACAGAAATACAATTATCACATGTACTCACTCATAAGTGGTTTTAAAACATAAAGCAAAGAAACCAGCCTACAAACCACAATCCCAGAGAACTTAGACAACAATGAGGACACTAAGAGAGACTTACATAGATCTAATCTACATGGGAAGTAGAAAGTAGAAAAAGACAAGATTGCCTAAGTAAATTGGGAGCATGGGGACCTTGGGAGAGGGTTGAAGTGGGGAGGGGAAAGGCAGCGAGGGGAGCAAAGAAAAATGTAGAGCTCAATAAAAATCAATTCAAAAATTAAAAAACCTTATGCATAAAAAAAGAAAAACTGACAAGAAACAAGCTAAACTAAGGCCGGACATTCATTAAAAAAAAAAAATTCATGTTTACCACCACCTCCACCACCACCACCACCATTATTTTCAAAGAATGTTAGCATTTAATGACCCTCCCTGAGTGGCTTTTCAAGCCACCAAGACATAGGCACCCTCAAAGTCCTTCATCTCCATAGCCCTTCTGCTGAAGCTTTTGGCCTTCAGGATGGCAGGCTGCTCAGAGAGTTTTCCCTTCCCCAGAACTCGGTAGTCGCTCATCGCACCACATCGCCAATTGGGGCTGCTCCAATCTTGTTTTTGGCAGCATTTACCATGTCTGCTCACTGACCAGTGCCCACGATTTATCCAGGTTGACAGCTGAGCGGAAGCACCAGCTCCTCTAAGTGACAATCAAAGCCTCATATCAGCTTTCCCGAAATCACCCGGGGGGTGTTGTCAAAGCTGAGCTTGTTGGGAGGAACTCATGACCCAGGCCTCCCAGCTCCTTCTGGAGCTAGCGCAGCTGTGGCGCTCTTCGTCAGGCAGTCTCTGGGTTTTCCATGGGGATTGCTGAAAGGGAAGCAAGTTTCCCTTAATTTGTTTCTTTTGTTAATGAAACCCAGGTGAGAAAGAGACCACTACCACAGTTTAAAGTCAAGTCTGAAGCAAGCTTTCATTAAATATTGGTCAGGTGGATGGGCCCTGTCCAGTGTCATCTCTGGTTCCCAGAAAGATGGCCCTGAGTCACAGTTTGCTGCAGCTTTAATATTTCCCATCCGGTCCAATCAGGAGCAAGCATACATCCTGACGTAGTCCAGCCTACATCCAATCAGGGACAAGCTTACATCTGGATGTATTTCCTGCCTGTGATCCTACCACCCGCGTGGGATCAAGCACAGCTGGTGCAGATGGGTCAAGCAAACTCCTTTAGGGGAGTGAAACATAAGCCATAGCCTCCGGCATTTTAGGAACTATCTGTCCTTGGCTAGAGACTTGCCAGTCGGAGGCATTTTTGTTTCGTGGATCTCTTAGCCACAGCAACTAAAATCTCAAATGTAACTTTGGCTCTTATACTTTGCAAGTGTAACAACGAACTTCTCAGTTTACAGACTTGGCTAGGTTAGAAACAGAAAAGATTCTTGAAACTATGTGTCCTGATCAGACTGGTTCGACAAGGTGCTAGGACAATCTGTTGTGGCTAACACCAGCCAGCTGGAACCCTGCTATCTGTAGAGCCCACACTGTGAGCCCACGCTGTAGCACCTCTCTGCAAAGGGACTGACCCTGAGAGGACAAATTGCTTCTGGCTAATTAAGTAATTAGAATTATCATCCCTTGAAATTTCTCAGAAACAAGACAAATAGTCTACCTTTGGTGAAATCTCTTCTCTTCTTGCTTGCCATCTGGTTAGCAGTATCCAGGGTCCATTTGTAACTCATGATGTAACTATTTTCCACGGAAAACAATCAACACTCGTTAATCATTTCATGTGTTAGGTACCGCGCTGCTAATTGTCTCCTTAATGTCCCTGTGGAAGAGGCTCCTCCATTACCCCTATTGTACAGATAAGAAAATGAGGGTGCACGGAAGTTAAAGACCTTGTCCAAGCACACACTGTGGTCATAGGGCCGGGATCTATCTCTGGAGTGTTTGACCCTACAGTGCTGGTTCTGAAGGGCAGTGAGTGACAGTGCACACAACCATGTTTGCATCTTAGTGCAAAGTCACCTGTGGGAGACTCAAGAGCAAGACTCATCAGTTCAGGGCTGAAGAGATGATGCTCAGAGGTTAAGGGAAATGGCTGCTTAGTTCCCAGAACCCATTTGGGGCAGCCCACAAGCCCTTGTATCTCCAGGTCCAGGGTATCGTAAACCCTGTCTGGACTCTGTGGGTCCCTGCACTCGTATGTGTACCCCGCATATGCACATAATTAAAAATAAAACAAATCTTTAAAAAGAACCATCTATAAAATTACCCAAACAGCAAAAATGAATACTGCAAAAAGTCCAAGTAACACATTTCACAGATATTCTTACACCTCTGTTGTTTCTGCTCTGGTACCTGTACGTGGAACTGACCATCCAGCTCAAGTCAAAACCTCTGTGGGCCTCCATATTCATGTCCAGAACTTGCTTACACCATTTCCTCTTTGCCTCTTTTTTATTTTCCTTGTATGCTTTTCTGTAACACGAGGGCCTGCTTGTTGGGGTTTCTGTCCTGCCCAGTTCCCACAGCTGGTAAGCCCCAAAGAAAATCGCATAGAGGTCTACATAAGTTACAAAACTGATTGGCCCATTAGCTCAGGCTTTGTATTAGCTCTTATAACATATTAGCCATTATTTAAGTATATGTTAACCACATGGCTCAGTACCTTTTTCAGCAGGGCAGGTCACATTCTGCTTCTTCAGTGTCTGGACAGGACTGCAGAAAGAGCTTCCTTCTTCCAGAATACTCCTGTTCTCATTGATCCACCTCTACTTCCTGTCTGGTTGTCCTACCTGTACTTCCTGCCTGGCTATTGGCCAATCAGCATTAATTTAAAACATAATTGACAGGTACAGAATTGTTCCACACCACTTTCCCTTTTCCTGGCTCCCTTTTTCCTCTCTTTAAGTGTACTAATTATGTGAATATAGGTGTGAAAGAAGTGTCAGCTCTCTGAAGCTGGAGTTTCAGGCAGTTGTGAGCTGCCTGGTGTGCTGGAGATCAAACTCAGATCCTCTGCAAGGACAATATATTCTCTTCACCACTGAGCCATTTCTCCTGTCCCATGGGCCCCTTTCTCAACACTCTGTATTAGCTACAGCCAGCAATCTCTCTACTTTACATTGTCCGTGTAGAAACGACAGCAAGGAAAGCTTTGGTTTGGCATCCCATCTCTGCCTGTGGATATTAACTGCCAGAGCCTACAGAACCTTTGAGAAACATCCCTTTGTATTTATAGAAGGCAGCAAAGGTGCTATTTTCTTATTTAAAATGTCTTTCTGTTTCCTGATTGTGGACACAATTGTTTCATACTCCCCTTGCTATGTCTTTCCTGCCATCATAGACTGTGTCCCTTTTTAAGCGTGAGACAAAAGAAACCATTCCTCCCTCAAGCCACTTCTTGTCTGGTATTTGGCTATAGCAATAAGAAAAGTAACTAATTTAGTAACATGCTACCAAAGAATGCAAGAGTGAAAGTTATGTTTTAGATTTTAATTACTGTGCCTAAATGATCCATAAAAAAAAAGGTCTCTAACCTGTAAGCCCCTTGCCCAAAGACAGGTACTTCCTGAAATGCTGGAGGCTTTTGTTTATGTAAGATACTAAGCCACATGCTTTCACTCCCCTAACAAGTTTGTTTGACGCAGCTGCACTGGATGTGCTTGATCATGTGTAGGTGGGAGGGACACAGGGAAGCAGTACAACAGGATATATGCTAGCCGCTGGTTGGACCTGGTAGGGAATGCAGTAGACTTGCCTTTTTATGCCTCTGTGAAATGGGACGCATCACTATTTTCTGGGAACCCTGGAATGGACCTGGCCAAAGGTCTATCATTCTGGCCAGTATTTAATTAAAGTTTGATTCAAATTTGGCTCAAAAATTGTGGTAGTGGTCTTATTCTCAACAGGCAGGATTAAGGCCACTGCTGTGACAAACTTGACCAGGTAGTGCTATAGAACTGAATACTCTTCATTGGTATGGTTCTTGGTTTACTGATACAAATTTAAGGTCAATTTTGTTATATGTATATTTCTGCTCTTGATTAAGGTATTGCGTTGGTGCAGCTCATTTAAAATGTAATGTATAATTAAGAAATATAGGTTAGTAGATAGTCATCTATAATAGTCAAGCTTGTAGTCATGTTAGGTTAGGTTTCCTGGATATATAGAGTTATATTTCAGTTAGATAGGTATTCTTCAAACCTTTCAAAGACTAACAGAATATGATATTTAAAATGTTTTAAAAACTTAGGACTTTTCATGACAATGAGACAGATCTGCTCCTGGCAGCACCAGTCTACTTCAAGAGGATGATAGGCATTGAAGAGGCTCTTTATGTAGTTGGTTAGCCATTTGAGCAAGAAACTGCTCTTACCTATACTCTTTGATGTTATGATGTGTTAACTGTACATGCAGGACCCAAAAAAACGACTGTTGAACTTGCCTAAGGGTGAGACATTTGTTCGCGATTCCTGTTTCATGAAAGTGTCTGTCAGACATTCTGCAGGACACAGAAAAAAGTGACTGACAAACTGCCGATATAAATGAAACTGTCTTTGAAATTTCCTGCTTCATGGAAAAGTCTGCTAGATACTATGGGCCTGTAGGCTGAAGATAGGCACCCCAATGCTACAAAAGAACTTTGGGTGACTGTCCAGACAGTGAGATGCCTCTGTCAAATTTAGAGTTTTGGAAGTTGCTTACAATGTACTTCCTGTTAACTTAGGTAATATTATATCCTTCTGGGGTCTTTGATGGAGTTGAAGAATAGATAATTAGCCGGGCGTTGGTGGCGCACGCCTTTAATCCCAGCACTCGGGAGGCAGAGGCAGGTGGATCTCTGTGAGTTCGAGGCCAGCCTGGTCTACAAAGGGAGTTCCAGGACAGGTTCCAAAGCCACAGAGAAACCCTGTCTCGAAAAAAACAAAAAAAACAAAAAACAAAAAAAAAAAACCCCCCCAAAAAAAAGAATAGATAATTAGAGCTTTCCTTAGTTTATGATAAAAGATAAAGTAGGTATAAACATTGTAACTATAATTCTTGCTTGATAACTGTTTTGTTGTATACAATCATGCTATCTTAAAGTTAAAACTTCCTTTTTATTTATACAGAAAAGGGGAGGTGATGTGGGATTCCCCTCTGTATGCTGTAAATACAATTGGTTAATAAAGAAGCTGTTTTGGACCTATTACAGCTCAGAATAGGGAAAGGTGGGAATTCCAAGCAGATAGAGGAGGAAAGAGTAGGCAGAGTAAGAGATGCCATGTAGCCACCACAGGAGACACAAGTGCCGGAACCTTGCTGCTAAACCATGAGTGTCATGGTAAAATATAAAATAATAGAAATGGGTTAATTTAAGATGTAAGACCTAGCTAGAAATACACTTGAGCTATTGGCCAATAATTGCAATATTGCAAATAATATAGTTTCTGTGTGATTATTTCAGGTCTGGGAAGCTAGGAATGAACAAGCAGCCTCTGACTACAAGGTAGCTTTGTAGCACAAATAATAAAAACCCAGAGACAGGTATTGGGGTTCAAGTTGAAGATCATAAAAGCAAAGCAACCAAACCACCAGAGAGTTCTTATCTCTATGAAATTTTCAGACTGAAAGAGAGCAAGTTCCTGTCTCATCCCGCCTTATATTCCTCTCTAGTGCTGGGATTAAACATGTGCACCACCACCACCACCCAGGCTCCATGGCTAACTAGTGTGGCTGCTGGTATTAAAGGTGTGTGTAACCTCTGCCTGCCTGTATGGCCAACGAGTGTGGCTGTTTTGCGTTTTGTTCTTCAGGCAAGCTTTATTTATGAAAATACAAATGAATTATCACTACATTTCGCCTTTTTTGTCTAAAATAAAAAAGAAAGTTATAATTAATATAAGAAAAACTATATTTAATAAGTACAATAACTATATATAATATATACAGGCAATAAATACATCAACAATGTCTAGTCTATTTGCATTTGACAAATTTAAAGAAAATTGTCACATGAATAATGACAATCTAGAGACAGATATTTTTGGGGTTCAACCTGGAGATCAGAAAAGCAAAGCAGCCAAACCACTAGAGAGCTCTTACCTCTTGAAATCTTCAAACTGAAAGAGAACAAGTTCCTGTCTCAACCCACCTTATATTCATCTCTAGTTCTGGGATTAAAGGTGTGTGCTACCACTGCCTGGCCTATATGGTTAACTAGTGTGGCTGCTTTGCATTGACCTTCAGGCAAGATTTATTTATTAATACACAAATAATGTACCACTATATTCCCCCTTTTATCTAAAATAAAAAATGTTATAACTAATACAATAAAACTATATACAATATGTACAATAACTATACATAGTATATGCAAGTAATAAATATGTCAACATTGTCTAGTACATTTTCATTTGACAAATCCAGAGGAAACACTCCATAGCTATCCTATCATGACTTCCTATCATAACTTGCTTTCAGTGTCTGGTAAACAAGAAAAACTATAACTATCTAGTCTTCAACTCCCTCAGAGACCCAAGCAGGAAATATTATTAACTGAGTAACCAGGAAGTACAAGCAAGTAACTTCTAAAAAATGTGAGAATGACAGAAACAGCTGGCTGCCTGGGCAGTCACCCAAGGTTCTTCTGCAATGTTGGAGCATCCATCTTTGGCCAACAGGTCTAGAATAAAGAACTGTTTCATCTTGTATGGGCAATGCTTTGGCAGTCACTTTCTTTTGTGTCCTGCTTGTTCCATTAGGACAGCATACTGTCAGCAGCTGAAGCAAGGGCATTTTCTTGCCCAGTGACTTACTTTTGCCACAAAGAAAACAAAATCCATGTGGAGTTTCTTCAATGCCCATCATCTTCTCTGAAGTAGATTGGTTTTTTTTTAATTTTGTAAAAGATTATTTTATCAATTCTATTTTTGTAAAAAACACAAGAGAGAAACCTGGCCAATCAACACATGACCATGACCACAGGGAAAGGGATTTATCAAACTTGGTGAGTCTAAAAACATACAAATGTTTCTTTTATCTTTTTTGTTTTGTTTTGTTTTTTCGAGACAGGGTTTCTCTGTAGCTTTGGTTCCTGTCCTGGAACTAGCTCTTGTAGACCAGGCTGGCCTCGAACTCCCAGAGATCCGCCTGCCTCTGCCTCCTGAGTGCTGGGATTAAAGGCCTGCCCCACCACCGCCCGGCTCTATTTCTTTTATCTTGTCTACAGCAATTGTCTATGCTTTTCCACTGAACTGTTCTTAAAGTTTCCACACAATCCCACAGGTGTCCACTGTCGAGCTACAGACAGTAAGGGGGAGCAGGTTAAATCACTTTTTAAGCAGTTTTCTGCTGCCCCTTCTTTCCAATCAGAGATTGGTGGATGTGTGGGATCACATCTCCCCCAGCTATGGTAGCCTTGATGAGTGAATCCAGCTCTTCATCACCTCAGATTGCAAGCTGCAGGAGATGCGGAGTGATGCGCTTTACTTTGAGATCCTTGGAAGCATTACCTGCCAATTCCAGCACCTTAGCTGTGAGAATCGCGGTACTGTATACCGCAGCAGAAACTCCCACCCATCCATGGCTTGTGGTGCGAATCTTTAAGTGTCTGTGGATCCCGCCCACAGGAAACTGTAGCCCAGCTCTCTGTGAGCAGGACACTGACTTAGCCTTGGCTTTCCCACTGTCCCTCCCAGCTTTGCCTCCAGCCGTGGTCTACACCACACGATGCCCACTGCCGTCCTGCGATGCCCACTGCTGCTCTCGCAGCTCCTGAAGTAGATTGTTGTTCCCAGGAGTGGGCCTGTCTCATTGTCAATTTAAAAAAAGAAAAAGAATTGGTGTTATCAAAACATCTTAAATGCCATATTCTATATATCTCTGAAGTGTTTAAAGTCTGTCTAATTAAAATATACCTCTGTTTGACCCTAAAACATACTAATGTGACTACAATTTCTATTGTCATAGGTGACTAATTAGGCCATATGTGGCTAATATCACAATTTATGGGGTTGTGACCTGCTGTGGAAATGGAATACCCAGATTAACATTCCTGCAGTCCCAGAAACTCATATTTCTGCAAACAATATTATAGGGTACTCTAAAAAATGGTCACCATTCATTCAGGCTGTGCAAGAACACAAAACAACTAGCAAACCTTCAGAGGTACCAATGGTCCAACTTTTAAAATGGTTAATTGAAGAACCAATATGGGTTAAACAATGGCCCTTAACAGAAGACAAACTGCAAACTTTAGAACAACTGGTACAGGAGCAACTAGATGCTCAGTATATTGAAGAATCAATGAGTCCTTCTCCTGTATTTGTTGTTAAAAAGAAATCTGGAAAATGGAGAATGGTGACAGATCTAAGAGCTGTCAACAAAGTAACTCAACCTATGGGCCCTCTACAACCTGAAATTACTTTGCCTTCCCTATTGCCTAAAGGATGGCCTCTTATAGTTACTGATTTAAAAGATTGTTTCTTCACTATACCCTTACAAGAAAATGACTGAGAAAAACTTGCCTTCATAGTGCCTACTTATAATAATTCTTAGCCTACTAGGGAGTACTAATGGGCCATCTTTCCACAGGGGATGCTCAATAGCCCCATTCTGTGCTTATACTTTGTTAGTTAGCCATTGGAAAAAATAAGCAAACAATTTCCAAAGCCTATAATTTATCATTAAATGGATGACATTTTGCTATCTGATTCAAATATAGATACTTTGGAAAGAACGTTTAAAGAAGTAAAGAAAGTTTTGCCTAAATGGGGATTATAAATTGCTCCTGAAAAAATACAAAGAAGAGATTCTATCAATTTCCTTGGTTATAAAATAGGTTTACAGAAAATTAGAACACAAAAGGCTCAAATTAGGAGAGACCGATAGCAGACTCTTAACGACTTTCAAAGATTTCTAGGAGACATTTCTAATCTACAACCCACTGTTGGGATAACACTTGGTCTAATAGTTCATTTAAACAAAACCTTAGATGGTGATAAAAACTTAAACAGTTCTAGGGGATTAAAAGCTGAATCTGAGAAAGAATTAACTTTGGTTGAAGAGATATTACAGAATTTCCCCTTTCCCACATAAGTTTTTTAAAATTTATTTATTTATTAAAATTTCTGCCTTTTCCCCTCCTCCCATTTCCTTCCTACTGCCCCCACTCCCCCTCCCTCTCCAGTCCTAAGATAAGTCAGGGTGCCCTGCCCTGTGGGAAGTCCAAGGCCTTCCCTTCCTCCATCCAGGTCTAGGAAGGTGTGTATCCAAACAGACTAGGCTCCCAAAAAGCCAGTACATGCAGTAGGATCAAAACCCAGTGCCATTATCACTGGCTTCTCAGTCAGCCCTCATTGTCGGCCACATTCAGAGAGTCCGGTGTGATCACATGCTCGTTCAGTCCCAGTCCAGCCGGCCTTGGTGTGCTCCTATTAGATCAGTCCCACCATCTCCATGGGTAGATGCACCCCTCATGGTCCTGACTTCCTTGCTCATGTTCTCCCTCCTTCTGCTCATCATCTGGACCTTGGGAGCTCAGTACAGTGCTCCAGTGTGGGTCTCTGTCTCTATCTCCATCCATCGCCAGATGAAGATTCTATGGTGATATGCAAGATATTCATCAGTGTGGCTATGGGATAAAGCCAGTTCAGGCACCCTCTCCTCTGTTGCCCAAGGACTTAGCTGGGGACATCGCTACATAGGTTTTAAATTTCTTACTCAGTTTATGTGGTAAAAGATCCTCTCTAAGATAATATCTTCCTTCTGCATTAAAATTCCTTTAGGGGAATGTTTGGAGGGTAATATGAGCAGAATACAGTTAAGATTTAGATCCACTTGATCCAAATGTGCCTTCTGTAATTTCTCTTCAATCAAAGCCAATTCTCTCTCAGCATCAGATGATAAATCACTGAGACTATTTAAGTCCTTGCCATCATCTAAGGTTTTGTTTAAATTTAAATTAATCAGGTCATAAGGACCTCTCCCAATAATGGACTGTAGGTAGAAAATGTCTATTAGCAATTTTTGGAAGTTATTAAGAATCTGCAATTGGCCGGGCAGTGGTGGCGCACGCCTTTAATCCCAGCACTTGGGAGGCAGAGGCAGGTGGATCTCTGTGAGTTCAAGGCCAGCCTGGTCTACAAGAGCTAGTTCCCCGACAGGCTCCAAAGCCACAAGAGAAACCCTGTCTCGAAAAACCAAAACAAACAACCAAATAAATAAAAAGAATTTGCAATTGATCTCTCCTAATTTGTACTTTCTAAAATGTAAATTTTTGTAGACTAAATATTTTGTAGACTAATTTTCATAGACTAATTAATTAATAGGATTTTTTCTTTGTTTTTTTTTTCAGGAGCATTTTGTAATCCCCACCAGGGTAATTTTTCTTTTTTTTTTTACTTCTTCAAACATTCTTTCTAAAGTATCCACATTTGGATGAGATAGCAAAATGTCATCCACATGTTGGTAAACTATAGACTCAGGAAATTACTTATGTATCATTTCCAATGACTGACTTACAAAATATTGGCACAGGATGGGTCTACTTAACATTCTCTGTGGGAGAACCTTCCATTGATATCTCTTAGCAGGCTGAGAATTATTATAAGTAGGCACTATGAAGGTAAATTTTCTCTGTCTTTTCCTTGTAAAGGTATACTGAGGGAGCAATTTTTTAAATAAATAACTATAAGAGGCCATCTTTTGACAATAGAGAAGGCAGAGAAATGCCTGACTGTAGGGAACCCATTGGCTGAGTCACCTTATTAACAGCTCTTAGATCTGTTACCACTCTCTATTTTCCGGATTTCTTTTTAACAACAAATACAGGAGAATTCCAAGGACTGGTTGATTCTTCAATATGCTGAGCATCTAGTTGTACTTGCTGTTCTAAGACCTGCAATTTTCCTGTTGTTAAAGACGACTGCACAACCATACAGGTTTGTTGGTCAACCATTTTAAAGGTAGGGCTGTTGGTGCCTTTGAAATATCAACAGTTGTTGTGCCCTGTTCTTGTGCAACCTGAATGATCAGTGACTGTTCTTTAGAATATCTTGTAATATTTTTTTTTTTTACCAGAAACGTATGTTAATTTATGGTTTGTTTCTAAGATTAGGGGAATGTTAATCTGAGTATTCCATTGCTGTAACAAATCACGTCCCCTTAAATTCATTGCTAGTTAGCCACATATAGTTTTAATATTCCTCTCCTTCCTTCTGGTCCTATACACTCAACCCATCTTTTTTTTTTTTATTGAAAAAAAAATTTTTCTGCCTCCTCCCCGCCTCCCATTTCCCTCCCCCTCCTCCCGCCCCTCTCCCCCTCCCCCCACTCCTCTTCTCCTCCCTCTCCAGCCCCAAGAGCAGTCAGGGTTTCCTGCCCTGTGGAAAGACCAAGGTCCTCCCCACTCCATCCAGGTCTAGGAAGGTGAACATCCAAACTGTCTAGGCTCCCACAAAGCCAGAACATGAAGTAGGATCAAAACCCCATGCCATTGTCCTTGGCCTCTTGTCAGCTCTCATTGTCCACCATGTTCAGAGAGTCCAGTTTTATCCCATGCTTTTTCAGTCACAGTCCAGCTGGCCTTGGTGAGCTCCCAATAGATCAGACCCACTGTCTCAGTGGGTGGGTGCACCCCTCGTGGTCCTGCCTTCCTTGCTCATGTTCTCCCTCCTTGTGCTCCTTGTTAGGACCTTGGGAGCTCAGTCCGGTGCTCCAGTGTGGGCCTCTGTCTCTATCTCCATCCATCGCTAGATGAAGGTTCTATGGTGATATGCAAGATATTCATCAGTATGGCTATAGGATAGGGTCATTTCAGGTTCCCTATCCTCAGCTGCCCAAGGAAATAACTGGGGACATTGCCTTGGCACCAGGTAGCCACTCCAGGTTCAAGTCTCTTGCCAACCCTTAGGTGGCTCCCTTAACTAAGATATGTGCTTCCCTGCTCACCTATCCAACCTTCCTTTATCTCCAATCATCCCGTTTCCCCAAGTTCCCCCCATCCTCTCCTTCACACTTTTCTCTCCCCATATCCCCTTACCCCCATCCCACCCCACCCCCAAGATTCCAATTTTTTGCCAAGGAAAAACATATAGTTATCCTCCTGGCTATGGGAAGTACACTCAACCCATCTTATGCTCTGCTTTATCTGAGATAAAGTTCCGATCCCTAAAAATTGAACATTTACATCCTGAATAGGCCAATTTGGTTGCCAAGGTCTTAACACAGCCAAAAGGTGAAAAACCACACTCGAGAGACAAGTCTTGACTCATGGGAAACGATTAGAGGTGGAGAAGAGGTGACTCACCCATCATACTGGTGTTAGATGGAGGGGCCCAGGGATCCATTAGTTGGAGAAGCAAGGCTATTGTATGTGGACCGGGTTCTAGGGTTCTGGTATGCCTCAAACTGCCAGCAGACAGGAGGAAGCTTCAGAAGGGTCTTTCCCAGTCGGGGGAGCAATGTTGTAATTTATTTAAAAACTATGCAAAGAAAAGGCTCACATGTACGTTTATTGGAAGAGGAGAGAGAAGAGGCAGAGAGGGGGACAGAGATCGGTCCCTGGGGATAAGAGTGACAGAAGAGAAAGAGAGAAAGGGAGGGAGAAAGAGATGGGAGGTGGGCTTTAAAAGGAACACAGTGAATGTACACAGGGGGTGCTCTTAGTGTCTGCAGCTGAGGATGTACCCTGGACTTTTAATCTAAAGCCCCAAGCTCTTTCACACCCCTCCTTCAACCACTTGCAAGGCCTCAGAAGGGCATGGCCAGGTTTCTCATAGCAACGACTCTACCTCCTCATTAATTTCTGCATTAGCTGACATTTCTTGATGCTGTGACAAAGACCAACAAAGGCATCTTAAGGATGGGAGAGTTTGTTTTGTTACAAATTAAAGAAGGGAGAAAGCTTGTTATGGCAGGGATGGTAGCAGGAGTTGGACATTACATCTACAATCAGGATGCTGAGAGAGAAAAATGTGGGTACCCAGTTTGCTTTTCGCTTTTCAATCTGAGACCCCAGAGCATGGAATGGTACCACCCGCATTTAAGGTCTGTGTCTTAGGGTTCCTACTGCTGTGACAAGATACCATGACCAAGGCAACTCTTATAAAGAAAGCATTTAATTGAGTGTGGCTCGCTTACAGTTTCAGAGGTTCAGTTCATCATCATCATGATGGAGAGCATGGCAGTGTGCAGGCAGATGTGGTGCTGGAGCTGAGAGTGCTACATCTTGATCAGAAGGCAGCAAGAGTTGACTGGCCAACACTCTGAGGGAAGTGTGAGCAAAAGAGACCTCAAAGCCCACCCCCACAGTGACACACTTCCTCCAGCAGGGCCACACCTCCTAATAGTGCCACTCTCTTTAGGGGCCATTTTCTTTCAAATCACCACAATAGGTTTCTTACCTCAATTAACTTGATTTAGAAACTCCTTCTTAGACATGCCTGGAGATTTGTCTTCTAGGTGATTCTGGACCCTGTTGGGTTGACAGCCACTACTGGCCATCACACCCACTGGTAGAACTAACATAACTTTCTGTTTTCCAACATTCTAAAGATACTACAAAGATCAGTTGTGAATTTGTGCCTGATTCTTTAATTTTTCCAGATTCCCAGAAATGGAACTGCTGAGTCATAATGCACACAAATAGACAGTTCTAGAATATATCACCAGCTGTTCTCCAGTGGGTGCCCCAGTTTACCTCCCCATAGTCTGAGTTTGAGAATTCCCATTTTCTTTTGTTCTTGACACCTCTTACCCCTGTCAGATATTTTGATTTTTGCCAATCTTAGTGCTAAAAATATTTTCTCACTGCTTTCTTTCTTTCTCTTCCCCACCATCTCTGTTTTCTTTTCTTTTTTCTTTTTGGTTTTTCCTGACAGGGTTTCTCTATGTAACAGTCCTAGCTGTCCTGGAACTCACACTGAAGACCAGTGCAAACTCACAGGGATCCACCTTCCTTGCTTCCTGAATGCTGGGATTAAAGGCTTCTGTCACCATCCCCGACTTTCATGGTTTTCCAATGGATGGAGTTTCAGCTTGTCAATTCAATTTCTTTATTTATCTGAAAAATCCCCTCGAAGTTTTCTGCCTTTTTCTAATCCATCTCCCGAGTACTGTGGTTCCAAATGTGCAATACCACACCTGTTATATGGAGCATAAAGGATTGAACTTAGGACTTCATGCATGCTAGGCAAACACTTTACTAACTGAGGTAAACCTCCAACCTTTGTGAATTTCTTGAAGTTTTTTTTATTTCCCTCTTTGGAATTCCTCTTCTTCTTCTTCTTCTTCTTCTTCTTCTTCTTCTTCTTCTTCTTCTTCTTCCTCTTCCTCTTCCTCTTCCTCTTCCTCTCCTTTTCTTCCTCCTCCTTCTTCTGGTGTGGGATAATTGTCTGTATTCTGTCAATCATGTTTTAAATAAACACTGATTGACCAGGCAGGAAGTAGAGGCAGGTCAACCAGACAGGAAATAGAGGCAGGGTGATGAGAACAGGAGTATTCTGGGAAGAAGGAAGCTCTTTTGGCACTCCTGCCCAGACCACCAAAGAAGCACGATGTGACCTACCCCTCTGAGAAAGGTACCGAGCCATGTGGCTAACATAGATAAGAACAATGGGTAAATATAAGTTACAAGAGCTAATAAGTAGCCTGAGCTAATGGGCCAATCAGTTATAACCTAATGTAGACTCTCTGTGTGATTTTCTTTGGGGGCTTGCTGGCTGTGGAGTACCAGGAAGGACAGAATCCCCAACAAGCAGGCTCCTCATGTTACATTCTTTTTAGTTCTGACTCTCCTTTACTGGTTTTTAAATAGACAGTCACTACTCTGTTATCCTATCCAGAAGTTTGTTTGTTTAGTGCTAGGATCTTACTATATTGCCCATGCTTGCCTGGAACTCCAAATGAGTCTAAAATGACCTCAAACTCAAGATCTTCCTGCATCAGGTCCCTGACTGCTGGGATTTGGGATTATAAACACAGATCACTAAATCCATCTAAAAGGTCTATGTGCTCTATCATAGCAAAGTTCAATGTTAACAAGCAGCACTATTTTCTCATAAACACAGCAAAGACCTTCAAACTCTTTAGCTGTGGTTGTCTTTCCCCAGGTATCTGGTGCTTAGGATTATAATTCCACCTTGTTTGCAAATACCTCCTTTCTAATACTGCTATTCCTAGTTTATAAACAACAGCCTGAGGTTCAAAGAGATTGAGTGATGTACCTAAGGTCACGTGTCTACTTAGTGGCAAAATCCAGCTAGAACTCACGTTCATTTGGCAATAATACATGTGCAAACTTGAACTCATTGGGATATGCTGATCTTTCCATTGTGTAGGTGACTTCAAGGATGATATTTGCACCCCAAAGAGTGGGGTATCCCCAGAATCTCAGTGGTCATCTGGCTGCAGAGTTCCGATCTTCCTTTTGGTGTGTCTTGAACATTGGTTCAAGAACGTTGCTGTACCTTGTTTCTCGGCATGCTTGCATCTCATCTTTATTATAAAGAAGTTGAGACACTTTCCAGGAAGCTGATTGCTCTTTGTTGATACCTTTGTCCCTTAACTGACACATTGGGCATGATCCCAACTGCTTCTCTGCCAGTGGTAGCTACTGCCCTTGTCTTTTTTTTTTTTAAATATTTATTTATTTATTATGTATACAATATTCTTTCTGTGTGTATGCCTGAAGGCCAGAAGAGGGCACCAGACCTCATTACAGATGGTTGTGAGCCACCATGTGGTTGCTGGGAATTGAACTCAGGACCTTTGGAAGGGCAGGCAATGCTCTTAACCGCTGAGCCATCTCTCCAGCCCTACTGCCCTTGTCTTGTTTGTCTCTGTGTGTGTCCTGCCCCAGGGCGGCGTCCTGCTTCTGCTTAGATGTCATGCAGGCTCCTGATAATACAATATTCAGCATACTTCCTACAGAATTGCTGCAGCTCCCACTGCCCCTTGGGCTGTGCAGAGCCTGCCCAGTGCTGCATCTGGGGAAGGGGGCCTAAGTGCAGCTGCTGAGCCTGATGGGACGGCCTTGGTCTGTGCAGAAACAGAGCGCCTTGTGCGGACTTGGATTCGTTTTTCACACAGCTCTCACCTGTTTGTTACGTTCCCCGTTCTGTGAAGTATTTGAATAAGCTGAGGTGAACAGAGGATGACATAGCATACTCTCATCCCCAGGTAAGCTGGTCCTCCTCCAAAGGAAGGATGCCATTCTTGAGGTTTCATATTTCAAATTTCAGTCCACATGTCCGCCCCCAGAGCCTTTGATTTGGGCTAGTTTTATGGCTAAGCTTGGAACTGAAACTGTCCAGATTTCTAGCCCGCTGCTTCAGCCTTCCAATCACGTCTCCCACTAAGAAGGTTGAGCTCCCAAGGGAAGCAGTTTGTGGATAACTTCCAGCACCTATTGGTGTCTCAAGAAAGCTCACAAGGCCCGCTGAAGGCGGAGAGCATCAGTATCATCTCTGTACTGAAAGAAAGCCCAATTTCCCGTGGAAGAACAAAGAGTATACAGAAGGATAAGTTACTGGTGGAATAACTCGGCTAAACAAACACCCCCGCTACAGTGATGACTGCCTGCTCACTCAAAGGTGAAGCAGGAGGGAAAATCACAGCACAGACTGTATCAGCCAGGTAGCAGATGTGAGCGGGGAGAATGCAGGTCAAAAGCTAGCAAGGAACCGCGTGATCGACTGGCTCTGAAAAGGAACTTTACACTAATGTGGAATGATGCAGTCACCCAAACACTCTCCTCCCCTCCCCATTTTAAAAGCATGATAAAGCTGGACAGTGGTGGTGCACGCCTATAATCACAGCACTAGGGAGGTAGAGGCAGGCAGATCTCTGAGTTCAAGGACAGCCAGGGCTATACAGAGAAACCCTGTCTCAAAAATTCTAAAATAAACAAACAAGTAAATAAAATAAAAACATGATAAGGTGTGGTGGTGTTTAGATGGGCCAGGAAGAAAGCACATGAATAACACATCTCTGGCTAGCATCAAAGAAAGAGCAAAGAAGGATTTAGGAGCTTCCTGTGTCAGGATTACTTCACGATTACCTTCAATTTTCTTATCAATCCTTTGATTCTTTATTGAGTGTAGGCAATAAGGCATGGTGGCATTTAATCCCAGCATTCAGAGGCCGAGGCAGGCGGAGCTCTCTGAGTTTAAGGCTAGCCTGATCTACATAGCAAGTTCCAGGCTAGTCAAGGCTACAAACAAAAACAAACAAAATGCCTCATAAGACTGTAAGAAGAGGAGCTGGGATCTGAGCCCAGGTAGGCTTTAGGTATCACTCTATATTGCTTTAAAGGGGATTGATGTCTTTAACCATGCAGTTCAAAGGCTGGAAATGTGATTGCAAGCTATCTGTACCAGGTCCCTTCTCCTCTCACCTCCCTGGTCCAATGCAAAAGACAACCATCCTTCCTTGGCTTTGCTGTGGAGATCTGCAAGAGGGCACAGACGACACTGTTGTGGGGTATCCAGCAGAGAAGACTTCTAGGACACGGGTTTAAAACAACAGAACGTCTTTATTAGCTGGCTAACGACTGCACTGGGTGTTCAGGATCTCAGTGTAACCCCGGGCCTTTCTCAGGATGAGCTTTTAAGCACAAAACCATGCTCTAGGTTGACGTATTTCAGTTAACAAGAACAGTTAACCAGAAGTGGAACTACAGAAGTTAAAAAGCTTGAGGCTTTCCCAGAATTATATAGACTCTGATGGATTAGGACTTTGTTTTAGTTTTGGCAAGTGGTGCTTTGTGTGTGTGTGTTGGGTTTTACAGCCTGAATGGCACTCTCATCATGGAGTCTGTTGTGCTAAGATCCATGGGCCCACTAAGATCTAGGGCCCTGTTACAGATACCATTTAACAATAAAACAGGACTCCTGCCCTCTCTCACAAATGTAACAAATCTTTCTCTGTTTTGTCAGCCAACTCCCAAATCATGACATGGAGACTCATTGTAAATTATGAAAGCTCAGCCAATAGCTTAGGCTTGTTTCTAACTAGCTCTTATAACTTAAATGAACCCAATTCTGTTAATTTACGTGCTGTCAGGTGGTCTGGCTGTTGACTCCTCCCTTCTTCGTCCCGGTGTCCCCTGTGCCTGGAAATCCTGCCTAGCTTTTTATTGAACCAATCCGAATGACACATCTTCACAGTGTACAAAAAGATTATTTGACAGCACAGAAGTTTGTCTTGAATGTTGGTCCTGCCCAGCTTTGAGGTCCATGTCCTACCCTTTATTCCATCTCCTGTCCTTCCTGGAGAGTTCCCATCATCCTCCTTTCTCTCCCTTGCTTGCCTCACTTGGCTTTTCTGCGTGCTAGGCACAGCTCTCCTGCCGGAGAGCATAAATTCCATCTCCTTCCTGACGGTGTTGCTTCTATATCTTAGACCTCTCTGACTCAGCTCAGTCCCTGGGATAGTCTGTCCCCAGCCCTTCCACTCCAACGCAGGGCAGTCACCTTTCTACCTTCCTTCAGTGTCCAACACTCTTGAGTGAGAAAAACACTGATCAGTGTCTGTGTGACCCCACATCAGTGTGCATGCACCAGGGTTGCAAATCTGACACTCCTGAGTGGGAAAAACATTGATCAGTGTCCGTGTGACCCCACATTCGTGTGCGCGCACCAGGGTTTCAAATCTGACACTCCTAAGTGGGAAAAGCACTGATCAGTGTCCGTGTGACCCACATCCGTGTGTGCACACCAGGGTTGCAAATGTAAGGCAATAAAATAGAGTTTTTTTAAAAAGTTTATTACATGCATTATGTACATGTGTGCATGCATGTATGCATGCACATGATACAACACACTAGTGGCAGCCAGACGACAATTTCTTGCAGGAGTCAAATCTCTCCTTCCACCATGTGGGTCCTGGGAATCGAACTCAGGTCACCAAGCTTGATAGCTGGTGCTTTTACCTGCTGAGCCATCCTATTATTTCCCTCAATGGAGTTCTGAGACTATGAGACAAGAGGCTTCGTACGACATGCGTGTGATTTCAGTGCAGTCACAGTGAGATGGCCTCCTCTGAGGCTGGGGAGGGCGTGAGAGGTGGCCTCATGGCTAAGGTGAAGTCTTACCTGAATCTAAAAGAATGTGTAGGAGTTTCCAGAATCTCCCACCAGCTGGGTTGCTATGGAAGTGAAACTTAAGGAGTAAGAGGGCAGGAGAGGTGAGAAAGAGCAAGGGAGGCTACTTTAGGAGTTTCCTAGTCTCGATGTTCACAATCTTAAGGCGGAGGGAAAGTTCTATTTTTCACTAGTTCTTCCACTAACAGGGAGTAACTTTTCCTTTTCATAATATGAGATTATTGTGTAAATATTATTGTTTCCCATAGCAATGGCTGTGTATCAAAGGTAGTTACAGCAAGTCAGTGGGTATTGTGTGCAATGGTTCCTCTTACCGGATCCAATCTTCTGTAGGCTTCCAGGCTCTGTTGTTCGAGGCTCCCCCTGCTGGTTATAACTGGAAGTTCAGAAGTCTGTTTCTCCTTGTTCGTAGGGCTGTATCCATCTGTGTATCCTTAAGTCTCCCGGAACCCAAGGGCTTGAATAAGTATTCTAAGATAGCAAAGCGCAGGCTGTCTTGGTTCTGTTTCGCTGGGTTGACATCAGTGAAGGGTGCGGAGCGTGGAGGAAGCCGGTCATTCTAGACCGTAGCCAAACTGAGGACGGGGCTCCTGCTCTCTGCTACCGCAGGAACCATTGTGGTCGGTGAAATCCGCTGCAGATGCGGTGGTTGACTCTGACAGTGGCTTGCACTCCCCCCTCGCTCTGCCCCCAGGCCATATCCACGGAGCGGACCCACAATAGAGATTCTCATTTTATCTTATTCCTTCCTGGAGTCGTGGCCTCAGAAAGCTTGCCAGACTGCTCCAGAATGGGAATCTGGTCCCCATTTCTCTTCCCAACTGCACCAAATGGCAGCCTTAGGTGCTGGCATGGAGTTGACCCCAGCTCCCCAGCTCCCCACTAGTGGTTTTCCAAGAGAAGGTGCTGCTTCACGTGCGTTCTGTCGCGAGTCCTTTGTCACTGCTAAGGAGCAGGGTCACTGGGGTTGTTTTAACCACTGGCTTATTTATCAAATGCGCTAGCTGTCTTAGTCAGGGTTACTGTTGCTGTGATGAAATACCATGACCAAAAGCAACCTGGGGAGGAAAGGGTTTATTTGGCCTACATATCCGGAATCACCATCCGTTGATGGAAGTCAAGGGAGGAACTCAAACCAGGCAGGAACCTGGAGGCAGGAGCTGATGCACAGGCCACGGAGGGGGGCTGCTTACCGGCTTGCTCATCTTGGCTTGTTCAGCCTGCTTTCTTACAGAACCCAAGACCACTAGCTCAGGGGCACCGCCCACAACGGGCTGAGTCCTCTCTCATCAATTAATTACCAATTAAGAAAGTGTTCTCCTGGTTTACATATAGTCCAGTCTTATGGAGACATTTTTTCAATTACAGCTCCATCTTCTCAGATGACGCCAGCCTGTGCCAAGTTCACAAAAGACTGGTCAGCACACCGACTTTCAGAGATAGGCCAGAGCCAATTCCAGCGTCAAGTATTTGAGTGACCCAGAATCTCCAGGATACACTGTCCCTTCTGAGTTATTGCCATGGCTGGCCATGCAGTCTGTGTCTCCCTACCTTCTTGGATCTATTGCTTTCTGTTTGTTTCTTCAGAGTCTTTCCGGGTTGCCTGCACTTACCTTGATAGTCATGTCTCACTGCAATTCTCAGTTAGGATGTTTGGGAGTATGGGAATGGACCAGTCTTTCCCTCCTGGAAGACTCCCTCTGCAAACCAGCCCTCACCTCGGCCCCCAGATCCCTATATGCTCAGCTTCAAGCACAGGGGAGATGGCTCATCTGTGCACCCAAAACCCCCTTCCTTCTTTGTGTTAAACTTGTCAGAAGTAGCTAGAATAGAAAGCTGGTCTGAGGAACAGAAGCCATTGCTGTGGTAAACCTGACCATGTGGTTTATAGGCCAATGGGACTTGTCTGTGGAAGAGTTTGGAACATTGTGATTTTTAAAAAAGTTCTCAAATATCATAAACAGAACTGAATGAACCATCCTGGTGGGAGTCGGAAGACCAGAATGCCGAGAGAAATGCAGAAAATCAAGGTTTGGCTTGTGAGGTTGCGCAGGCAAACTGAACTCTCTCAGGAGCTAGATTAGTAACCACTGCTGTGATCGTCCGGTGAGGAACCTGCCTGTGCTCCAGCTGTGCTCTGAAAACTCGACCGAGGATCAACTGGGGGCTGGAGAGATGCCTCAGGGGTTAAGAACACTGGCTGTCCCAGAGGACTGGGGTTCAATTGCCAGCACCCACATGGCAGCCCACAACTGTTTGTAGCTGTGGTTCCATTTCCAGGGGAGCTGACACTCTCACATAGACATACATGCAGGTAAAACACCAATGCACATAATAACAAAGATCTTAAAAAAGAAGTGGACTAGCTTGTTGGGTGAAGGACATTTCAAGACAAGGTAGCATCTAGCAATAGTAAGCACAGCTATTGCTTACTGCTTCCTTCCAGGCCTACTGCGAGAAAGAACAGATAGCCATACGAAAAATGTTCAGTTTGGCACAAAAGAGTGTAAGCGAGTTTAAAGTTATAGGCAAGGCAGAGTCAAAAGCAGCGGTAATTATTAAAGAGTGTAGCAGCATTAACAGAAAACCTGTCCTGTACTGGGACAATGGAATGAACACCCCGAAGGGAAGACATCAACACTGCAGGCTCTAACTTGTGAAAATGAGAATTCATTCAAAAGAGAGAGAGAGCTCAAACTGAGAACGTCCCTCAAGAGGCTTCCCGTTCTAATGTAATGCCCCAGGCAGGTGTCTCCAGGGCCAGTGCACAGAGCTGATAATATTGCGGTCCAAAGGATGCTAGACTCCACCCTGAGCTGGTGTCTGAACTTGCTAGCATCATCACGATGGTACTTGTTTTGCAATCCTGAAAGATACAAGATCCAGGGAATCACAGAGCTTTGTATCATGGCTCCAGAGACTCACAGAGGGGGGCAATATGTGGCAGAGGGAGTTTCTGCCAAAGGGTCCTGAAAGGTTACTGCAAGAAGCTGTGAAAGAAAGAGTCCAGGTTGCAATGGAGACCTCAGGGTGTTGGAGAGGCCAGGTCCTCGGGACATCCACTGAGAAAAGCTGTATACAGAGAGGAGCCAGCTCACAAAAGCGGATATGTGTACTGCCAGAGGTAGGACAGGAGGTAAGGGGCTAGGTATGCCCTAGAGCCCAGGTAATTTCATCATTACAGAGCCGCCAGATTTGTATTTACCCTGCTGGGTGTTGGTGTTGCTTTGTTTCTACTTTCCCTTGCTGTGCCCTAGCTCCTCCCTTTTGGAATGAGAACGTCTATTCTGTGCCTCTGTATATTGGAACAATGTGACTTCAGTTTTCATTTTACATGCGTATGTATGTGGGGGCTGGCATGAGTGATTGTGTGCCACAGCACACATGTGGAGGCCAGAGAACACCTAGTGGGAGCTGGTTCTCCCTATTCTCCCTGGGGATCAAATTCAATGGTCAGGCTTGGCAGTGTGTACTTGCCCAGTGAGCTGTCTTGCTAGCCTTACAAGGGTTTACAGTGAAGAGACTTCATTGAGGATGAGAAAAAAAACTTTGGAATTTTGAAGTCAAACTGAATACATTTTGCATCAATATAGCCTTGAGCCTGCGGTGGACAAAGCAGAAGTCATAGCTTCATAGTGATACGCTTGCATGCCCAGTTGCCGAGAACTAGGTTTGTCATGGTTAATATTGATTATCAACTTCACAAGCTCTAGAGTCACCAAAGAGCCAGTCCCCAGGGCCTGTCTTCAAGGGGTTATCTACATTAGGCTAAGGTTAACTTGTCCTGATTGTGGGTAGCATCATTCTGGGGCTAAAGTCTCAGACTGCATAGACGAAAAAAGCTATGGCTGGAGAGATGGCCCAGGTGTTAAAAGCACTGGCTGCTTTTCCAGAGGATCCGGGTTCAGTGTCCAGCACCCACATGGCAGCTCACAACTGTCATAGCTCCAGTTCCAGAGACTCAGAAGCCCTCTTCTGGCTTCCCTAGGTACCAGGCAGGCAGGCGGGGTGCAAACACCTATGCAAGCAAAACACACACTCATGTATGATGGAGAAAGTTAGCTGTACATGAGCATTCGTCTCTTTCTGTAGATGTGACCAGCTGCCTCCAGCTCCGTGGGCACATCTTCTCCACGGTGGGAGCCAAAAGAAATCCTTCTTTAAGTTTCTTTTGCCACGTCTTTTACCATAGGAGCGAGAAAAGTCGCTGACGCTTTCCTCACCAGTCTTTGAAGGGATGCTTTATGGCCTGCTTAAGTGATTGAGCACTACTTGTTTTTTACTTGTGTCTTAAGAGAGAGTGATAAAGGGGAATTTTAGTTACTCTAAGCCGGTTATCATTCCTGCATCCTTTGTGTATACAAACCTAGACACAGCTGCACTAACCCTCAGGAACAGCTGGCAGCTGGCTGCTCTGGCACCAAGTGTTCTTCGTCTCGTCCACTAGAGGGTACCTTAGAGTTGTCCTACAGAGGCACGCAGGGAATTCACCCTTTAAAGCTGAGCTAGAAAGCACAGACTTAAAATACTGACACAAACACACACTTCTGGCACATTGTCAACAGAAATCAGTTTGCTGAAAGACAGTCAGGTTCCCACTGCTTTTCCTAATTACAGTGTCTGACACTCTTCAATTTTACACAGAAAGCCAGTTTTGGAGAACAATTTTTTTTTAAAACATTATCTTTTTATTTTGAGATAGAGTTGTTTTTTTTTTTAAATTTATTTATTTATTATGTATACAGTGTTTCACCTGCATGCCAGAAGGGGGCACCAGATCTCATTAGAGATGGTTGTGAGCCACCATGTGGTTGCTGGGAATTGAACTCAGGGCCTCTGGAAGAGCAACCAGCGCTCTTAACCTCTGAGCCATCTCTCCTGCCCCCTTGGAAATTTTTTTTTTTATTGCTGAGATAGAGGAGTGCTCTATGCTTTACAATAAACTAACAAATATTTTTTCTGGTGGAAATTGTAATATATAAGCTTACTAGAAAATACTGCTAATTTTATTATTACCATAACAAAGCTATTTCTCTCATTTGTGTAATTAGTATATTATTGAATTGATTTCATTGTGTATAGCCCCATGAAAGACACAAAAAGTTACTTTTCTTTCATTAGCTTAATCTGTTTCTTCCCATTCTCATTTTGTGTTTCAGTGAGAGAAAGTTACAATGCTGTGCATTAAACCTAAGCATTGGAAATAGCTCAGATGGCCAATGGTAGACACTAGGAAGCCCGCCCCGGTTTGAGAACTGTGAATATCGATATCAATATATTTGTTAGATTATGTGCAGTTATTAACCCTATTTTAGAAGTATTAGGGATGCATTTATAAAACAGTTGTCTCCCTGTGCTGCGTGGATGATGAATGAGAAAAAAACAAACACCCTACCTCTTGAGAATTGGTATGCGCAGAGTATAGGGAAGAACTTGGGGCCAAATAATTAGAGGGGCAGGATTATGGCCATGGGCATCTCTTATACATTTATATGGTCTTGAGCAAACGAGTTCAACTTCTCTGGGCCTCGGTTTTGCCATGTGTTAAATGGGAGGCAATCACCTACATCATCATCGTCATCATCATCATTATTGTTGTTAATTTTCTTTTCAAGACAGGGTCTTGCTGTGTAGCCTAGGCTGGTCTTGAACTTGTGATTTCCCCTCCTCTAGCTTCTCAAGTGCTGGGACTACAGGCATACCCCATCACACTTGGCTCACATGACCTAATTTTGTTGGGAAAGCTGAGACCAGAACAGCAAGCTGAGCATCTGGCGTTAAGTACAGATCTGGGAACACTTGGCATTCCTGTGTGCTTTAGCTGTGTCGATTGCTGTGACAAAACATCCAGACCAAAGCAACCTCGGGGAGGAGAGATCATCTCAGCTTGTGTGTCCCAGGCCCAGGCTGTCATCATTAAAGAAGAGGATCAGAGCAGGAACTCAAGACAGGAACCCGGAGTCAGAAACAGAAGCAGAGTCCATAAGGAATGCTGCTTATCAACTTGCTCTTCGTGGCTTGCTCAGTCTGCTTTCTCAAGCCATCCAGCATCACCTGCCCAAGAATTGTACTGCCCACAGTGGGTGGGACCTTTATACATCAATCATTAATTAAAAATGCGTTACAGATTTACCTTTGGGCCAGTCTTACGGAGGCATTTTCTCAGTTAAGATTCCTTTTTCCAGATTTGTCTAGGTTTGTGCCAAATTAACAAAAACCAACCAGCAAACTATGTCTCAGGGAAAGGATTACAGCCCATTAAGATCCTTCATGGCTGTCCTAATTACCTTTCTATTGCTATAACAAAACACTGATCAAGGCAATTTATAAAAGAAAACATTTAATTTGGGGCTCATGAATTCAGAGGGTTAGAATCTTAAGACCATTATGACAGGAAACATGGCAGCCACAGGGAGACGTAGCTGGGAGCTTATGTCTTTCTCTGCAAGTAAGAGGCAGAGAGAAAGAAAGAGAGAGAGAGAGAGAGAGAGAGAGAGAGAGGAGAGAGAGAGAGAGAGGAGGAGTAGGAGGGAGGGAGGGAGAGAGAGAGGGAGGGAGGGAGACACTGAGAATGGTACCGGATGTTTAAACTTGAAGGCCCGCCCCCAGTGGCACTCCTCCTCCAATAAGGACACACTTCCTAACCCACCAGCTGGGAACTAAGTATTCAAACATGTGAGCCTGTGACAGCCATTCTCATTGAAATCAGCACAAAGACACACACACACACACACACACACGCATGCACACACAAATTGAAAGAAGCATCTTAGAGAATTTATTGTTGGTTTGCTTGTATTTTGAGACAAGTTTCTCTGTGTAACAGTCCTGGCTATCCTGGAACTCACTTTGTAGACCAGGCTGGCCTCAAACTCTCACAGAGACCCAGCTGCCTCTGCCTTGTGAGTGCTGGGATTAAAGGTGTGCATTAGCCCTGCTTGGCTTGGTTGGTTTTTTTTTTATTTATTTTTATTTATTTAGAGAGGGTAGAGGAGAAGAATAATTTGAACCACAAATTATTATTTTGTGACAGAACTGGTTATTTCGAAATATAACAGAAATAAAAAGACTTATAATAGCTAAATTAATTAAGTGTCCACCCCGGGCGGGAGGTTTTCTAAGTCTATAGAGAACAGTGTGGACACAGAACTCTTTCTCTCCCTGCCATGTAGTTAGGAGGGTTTTGGTTCTGGGTCCGAGCCGTGTGGATCTCAGGATGCAGTTGGGTTGCAGAATATTTATTTGTCTTCCTGTAAGCCCATGAGCTTCAGGTGCAGCCATTATCTACAGGGGTTCACGGTTGCATCTAGAGCAGCGGTTCTCAGCCTTCCTAACGCTGCAACCCTCTAATACAGTTCCTCACGCTGCGGTGACGCCGGCTAGAAAAGGATTTCGTTGCTACTTCATAGCTGTAATTTTGCTACTGTTATGAATCATAATGTAAATATCTGATATGCAGGATATCCGAGATAACGACCACCAAAGAGGTCATGACCCCCAGGTTGAGAACCACTGACCTAGCGTGTTCTCAAAGATTCACAAGTTAAAGGTTCCTTGGGCTTGGTGCCGTTGGGCAGGAGTGGAAACTAAATGTGGGCCTAAATGGGAGTTTTTCTGGTCATTGGGGGTGTGTCTTTGAAGGGTAGCGGGGACCCCATCCCTCCTTGCTCTCTCTTCTGTGTCCCAGCCATGAGACAACTTTCTTGTTCCTCGCTAGGCCCCAAAGCAACAGCCCTCACAAAGCACCCGCTGAAGCTCCCCAAATCAGGATCCAAAGCATACCCTTCCTCTCCGTAAGTCCTTTTGTTTCAGACTGGCTGAGTCATGGAATCAGGATTTGAATGCAGGGCCATCCAACTCCAAAAGTCATGGTGAAGCCGTTCTGCACAAATCGTGTGGACACAGTCCTCTGATTGAGGATATGGGCTGCCGTGGACGGGGACTTGGATTTGAACGGAGTTCACTGTTTATTAGCTATATTGTCTAGGGCTGGATATTTAATGTCTAGAAGTTTGCCTCTCCACGTCGAAGTCAGGCATAATAATAGACCCTTAATCAAGGGTTGCTTTGGGGACCACGTGACTCAATATCTGGGAGATGTGCAGTGTGGCCGCAGCAAATGGGAGACCCGTGTTGGTTATGCTAATGTGCCAGGCTGGCCTCCGGAAGGGTCACTTGGATGTCTGTCTGAACCAGTCCGGTGCTAGCACTAGAGACATATATGCTGTCTTGGAAATGTCTCACGTAATGGATTGTGCCCGCTTAACTCTTCTCACGGCGCTTCCAACCAGGCATCTGAAGTGTTCGGGGATGGCGCTATTACCCAACTGCATGAGTGGGTTTGATAGCTTTTCCAAAGGGCTGGTATTTCAGTCGAGCAACTGTAACTGCTCTGTGGCAGTAGAAAAGATTTATTTTTGGACCCTAATCAACCCTCGGTCCATTCCTCAAACTCCAGCTCCATCTCAAGATGTCAAAGTCACGCAGTATTAACGTTTGGTCAAAGGTGCTGGTGGCATTTTTCAGTTGTAATGAAGAACACATTGTCTAAGATTGCTTTGTGCTGCCTTCTGCCCCGAGTCTGGCTCATTCTTAAAGACCCAGCCGGTAGAGAAAGTCAGCGGCGAGCTCACCTAGAATGCAGTGAAGAGACGGAAAATCTGCTCGACTTTGCGGAGCTGGAATCAGGGGAAGGGTTGGTGCACTGGGGTACAGGGCCTAGCGGCCTCCCTCCTCTTACCAGGAGGCCAGAGAAAAAGATCTGTCATTAGAGAATTAAGCATAATGAAGTCATTTCCCAATTTGAATAATCGCTCAATTCCTAAAGAGGAAACAGGAATGGGGGTGAGAGAGCAGAGAAACAGGAGGAATTTTCCATTAGGGGAGCGTTGCTGTCAGAGGGGCAAATAGATGAAGCAGTGATTTCCTTCCTTCCTTCCTTCCTTCCTTCCTTCCTTCCTTCCTTCCTTCCTTCCTTCCTTCCTTCCTTCCTTCCTTCCTCCCTCCCTCCCTCCCTCCCTCCCTCCTTCCCTCCCTTCTCCCTTCCTCCCTTCCTCCCTCCTCCCTTCCTCCCTCCTCCCTTCCTCCCTCCTCCCTTCCTCCCTTCCTTCCTCCCTTCCTCCCTTTCTCCTTTCCTCCCTCCCTCCCTTCCTTCCTTTCTTCCTTCTTCCCTTCATTTCTCCTTCTCTCTCCCTCCTTACCTCCTTCTCTCCTTCCCTCTCTTCCTCCCTCCCTGCATCCATTCTTTTCTCTCTCCTTCTCTCCTCTCCTCCTTCCTTCCCTCCTTCTCTCCCTTCTTTGCTTCTTCCTCCTTTGCCCCCTCTTTCCCTCCCTCCTTCCCCCTTCTTTCTGTGTTTTCTTTTTAAAAAACTTTTTCTCTTCTTTTCCTTTCCTTCTTTCTTTATTGCTATTATTTTTAGGCAGAGCTCACTACATAAACCCTGCCTGGCTTACAACTCACTATATAGACCAGGCTGGCTTCTGACTCACAGAGATAGATCTACCTATCTGTGTGTGAGCCACCACACCTGTGACACTGGTTTTCTCATCTGTCTAATAGAATTAATGAAGGAACCGGTGGGAATCAAGTGCGTGGGACGGAAAGTAAAATAGTATTCCAAACCAAAGTGCCAAGTGAAGGGAGGGAGGGATGCTTGGTATCAGTGAAGAAAACTCCTCCGCCTCCTCTGTGCTTAGGTCCAAGGCTGTTGCTTGGCAGAGCACAGTGGTGGTGTCTGGCAGGTAGGGAACGGGACTAAATACAGGTGGAGAGTAAGGAAAGTCAGAATTCTCTGTCCAACCTAGTGGGAGGAAGAAATAGCAGTGGTCATCGAGGAAGGGCAAGGGAGAGGTTGTCCACGCACTACATGCTGCAGAAGGCAGGTCGTAAAAGACCAGGAGGGCCCGCTGTTATCAGCTTGTATCCATGTATGTCAACATGCAGAGTAATTCTTAGCACACGTGGTAGTTTAACATGGATCGTCAACATGTCAGGGTCTAGAAACACTGACACAATAGACCTCTGGTCCTGATCGTGAGGGACTATGGAGATTAAGGTGGTCTCTGGGTATCTGTGAGAGATTATCTAGACTAGGGTGACCGGCATGGAGAGACCCATCCCATGAGCCGGGTCCCGGACTGACTAGGAAGGAGATGGTACAGGAGAGGGTACTCTGGGCACAGTGTTCTTCTCTCTCCACACCTTGGCTTCAGACACAATGCAGCCAGCCCCCTCCAACTCTTGCTGTGGTGAGGTCCCTGCTGTCATAGAGTGTGCCCCTTAAGCTGGGAGCCAAAGGAAAGCCTTCCTCCTTTAAAGCTGCTGTCGTCAGGCATCTGTCGCAGCAACAAACTGAGCATTTGCTAGGTGACACTGAGTGCCCTCCACACAGGTCATCTTTTTGTTGTTTATTTCTCTCTCCCCGGGGGAATAATCTCATCTCTCTTGGTAGTGGTGGTGGTGGGAGAGAGTGTTGTTGATGGGGTCGGTGGCAAGAAGGGACGTATTCACATTCGGACTCTGTGGTTTATTTTTCTGTTTATTCATTTTTATCCAAATTTAAATTGGGACAAAAGTGCTACCTTAGCTCATTTGATTTATGTGTCGTTTAAATAATCGAGGGGATTCACAGACAGTTACCTCCCTAAGTGATAGTACCGACTACAACTTTATAATAATCTTATGAATATAATATGCTCTCCTACAACATGTGTCCTATGGTTTTATTTTGAACATCTACTTATTTTATGTGTTTGAGTGTTTTGCCTGCATGTATGTTTGTATGTATACCACATGAGTGTTCAATACCAAAAGAGGCCAGAAAAGGGTTTCAGATTTCCTGAAACTGGTGTTACTAATGATTGTGAGTGTGCTGGGAACCGAACCCAGGTCCTCTGCAAAAGCAGCAAGTGCTCTTAATGAAGGAGTCATCTCTCCAACTCCTGTGGTTATTTATTATTATTATTATTATTATTATTATTATTATACAGGATCTCATTTTGTATTCCTGAATGTAGACCAGGCTGGCCTCACACTTGGAGATAGAGATCAGCCTGCCTCTGCTCCCCTCCAAGTCCTGAAATTAAAAGTGTGTGCCATCATGCCTCACAATTTATTTTTATTTTCTGTGCACAGGTGTTTGTGTCTGCACATGCATCCCTGCAGCTCTCCGAGGCTGGAAGAGGGTGGTGCGTGTCCTGAACTGAGTTATAGACAGTTGTGAGCTGTCATGTGGGCACTAGGAATTGAACCTGGGGCCTCTGCAAGAGGCGGAGCCATCTCTCCAGCCCCATTATTTTAAAGTTTGCGTATGTGCTCACATAGACCACAGAGACACAAGAGGCGCACCCACAGGTCGATGTCACTGATACTTCGTGCCTTTTTCATGGCTTTTCTCCTTCTCATGTGTCATATCTTTTATAAATAGGACACCATATTATAATCTATGTTTAAAAAGTCAGTCTCAGCAATAGACTGAGGCCCTCCCCTGTGGACAAGCTGTCTCTTAAAATGAGTATTTTGTAGAAGTAGCCGCACCCTGGGCCACATGATTCATTACTTAAAATTACTCCGCACCATTTCTTTCTCGCTCTGGTTTTAAATGGGAGGGGTGGAGTTGGAGGAGGGTTGCCAGTCGCCGGCTCGACTTGGGCAGCTTCGCACAGAATGGCATAGAGAATTAACAGCCCTTATTAGCATGCAGATGGGGGGCTCCCCTGTAACGATTCCTCTTACTTTGATTAGATCAATGTTTTCTGAGCTAATTTGACTCTGTGGAACCATTTATCCACATGGCTCCTACTGGTGTCTCTGGCTCATTTGAGCCCACACTGTTGCAGGCTCCCGGCTCTCAGCAGTAGGGGACAGGTTTTCGCCGTGTGCGTTATTTTAACACTACTTTACAACTGGGCTTATAAGAAATTATGAAAAATAAGCTTAGATTGATGAAGCCACTTCCTGACTCAACAGCCACACCAACGTGGCTTGGGGGCCAAGGGTAAAGACCAAGGCTGTGCTGCCAGGAGTGTCTCTCAGTGCTAAGCTAATTGGTCCCTCTGGGGATGAGCCTGTGAACTTGGCCTCGTTAGCACAGCCCAACGGCACTAACAGCTGAGTTAGTTTATCTGGAGCCCTGAAATCATTTTCTCACCCTGGTTCTCCTGCTGTCCTCCAGGTGGCGATGCGGGTTTGTCAACCTCCTGAGATCTCAAAGCCAGGGTCAAGAGCCTCAAGGTAAGGAGCCGCAGTGGTGGACGCAGTAATGGAGGCATGGGGACACACACAGGTCTGCGAAAGCACAGCTCAGGTTCTAAGTGTCCAGACAGGCAGGTTTTTGATGAATCAGTAAGCCAAGAAAAAAGTACTGCTAACCTTTACTATAATTATGGGGCCAGCAACATTCCACGTGTGTGTGTGTGTGTGTGTGTGTACGCACGTGTGCCCACATGTGTGCACATGTACTCCCGTGCAGGTATGTGCATGCATGTGTGTGTGTGTGTGTGTACTTGTATGTGTATGCATGTGCGCCTGCACACGTGTGGAGGCTAGAAGACATTTTGAGGGAGGTGGTTGTCTCCTACCATGTTGGACTCGGCTCTCAGGCTTGGTGACAGGTGCCTTTATCCACTGGGCCATCGTGCCGGTCCTAATTTTCATTTCTTTAGATGGGCCTTATAGAAGTTCATCAAAGGAACACCGGGGTTCCTTTCTTTGTTAACCGCCTGCTACATGAATTATAGCTGCTCTTTTGTTTCCATGGGTGGTTGGTTCTAGTGCTTGCTGAATGTATCAGAATCCCTGTGCCTTCAGGTCTTCACGTAAAGAGGCACAGCGTTTCTGCATAATCCATGCACACCTCTGCATGCTTGCTCCTTAAACCGCCTCTACTACAGAACACAACTGTAAATAATGGGGGGGGGGGCTCTCCTGTATTTTTAAAAATTTTCACTATTCATTTTGTATTTTGTTTTGCTGTCATCTTGTTGTTGCTGTTGTTTGCTTTTTGAGACCTAGGTTTCTCTTTGTAGCCCTGGCTGTCCTGGAACTTGCTCTACAGACCAGGCTGACCTTGAACTCAGAGATCTATTTGTTTCTGTCTCCCATTGCTGAGATTAAAGGTGTGTGCTGCCACTGCCCGGCTGGATGTGTGTGTGCACATATTTTTGTTGTTTGTTTGCTTGTTATTTCAAGACAAGGTTTCACTGTGTAACAGCCTTGGCTGTCCTGTAGACCAGGCTAGTCTCAGACTCACTGAGAATTGCCTGCCTCTGCTTCCTGAGTTTTGGAACTAAAGGCGTGTGAAAATTATATATATATATATATATATATATATATATATATATATATATATATCATAAAGTTTCATATATCTAAGGCTGGCTTCATGCTAAACATGTAGGTGACGATCATGTTGAACTCCTGATCTTCTTGCCTCTGCCAGTGCTGGGATCAGAGGACTGTGCCACCACACATGATCCGTGTGGTGTTGGGGAGGAACATGATAGCTCATCCCTGCTACATACACTCCACTCCCTTGGTTTCTCGCACTGTCAGGGTTGGAACCAAGGTTGTGGAACACACAGCTCCAGGATGAATATTTATTATAGTCCTGAGCTAAAGTTGTTAGAGTTACAGCTTGGATGGTACCGGGTTCTTAACGCCTCTTATCTTCCTATGCCTGGTGGACATTATGCAAAATTGGCAGAACCAAAATTGAATGATTCTGAAGCCATGACACTGAGGGACTCGAGAACCAATGTTCTATTACAGCATGTTCTAGAAACATGTGGACTGGACACTCTTTTTTAAATGTTACCTTTCCCTAGTGAACCACACTGCTTTGTAAACAAACAAACAAAACAACAACAAAGAAGTCATTATTTTTAATTTTGTGAGTGATGGTTTTCACAGAGACCAGAGATGTCAGATCTCCCTGGAGCTGGAATTACGAGTAGTTGTGAGTCACCTGACCTAGATGCTAGTACTCGGGACTTCTGCAGTCACATACTCTTAACTGCTGAAGCATCTCTCCAGTCCCAGAACCACATGCTTCTTGAGGGAAGGATTTATTGACTTCATTTCTTTATTCATCGGGCCAGCAATGTACCTGCTATCTGGTAACGCTTAAGTGGCTGAGGGCATGAGCGAATGGAGGGTTGTTGTTGGCAGAGACGAGGTGAGGGATGAAGTGATGTCAGGACCAAGGGGAGGAGACTGGAGTGAGACATTAAGAAAGGCTGTCTCTCTATGGTAACAGACACAGCTGTACCTCTTCAGCCAGAAGCCTCATGGAGGCTTGAACAAAAAGGATCAAAGACATATCCAAGAAGGAAATTAATTACTCTGGGTGGCGTTAACCTTCTTATCTCCTGAAACAGAGGTAGGAATGAAGGAGAAGGGGTTCTGCTGTCAATGGAGAGACTGAGCATCTGTGTTCTGCTGGCTTTGTGTCCAGAATGGTGCTGAGCACACAGAAGATGCTTAAACATTTGCTAAACAAGTGAACAACCATTTTCTATTAGTCAAAGATTCAGATTTCTCAAAAGTATCTATGTGTTAGCTCTGAGTGAAGACCGTAGTTCAGCTCCCACCAAGGCTGGGGGGAGCCTACCTGTCTACATTTGAGGCTTGGCTCTGCCATTGATTTTAATTGGTTGTACCTACCCCTGTTTTCAAGCTTGTAAGGTGGGGGACAAGATAGCACCTGTTTAAAGGAATTATTTTGACAGCTAAGTGGACTAGTGCTTGGTATCAACAACTTCTGTGCTAATGATGGTTACTATGGTACCATGTAGGTCTAAGGGATTGAACCCATGTTGTTAGGTTTGGCAGCAAGCACAAGACATCTTTTAGGCCCCATAGCATACTATTTTGAGGGGATTCTAAGGCCAGATTTCTTTTTAATCTCATATTTCGTATGATTTTTTTTTCTTTCCTCTACCCTGGTTGGTCAGTTGACCACCCTTTAATTCTCCTCTGTTGTTGATGGTCGCTGTTCAGGATGCATAAAGATGTTTTACAGGCTGCCTTGCCCCCACCTGGAGGGTTAGAGAGGATGTGCAGGAGTTAACCAGGCACAGTGGTGGAGGGTTAGCATATCGTATGCAAAGGCCCGGGATGTAGAGGGAATGGTGGCTGTTGTGTGGCTGACACACAGGACACAGGATGTGCACATAGGGAGGAAGAAGAGGTGGGAGAGGGGCCAAGATAATTAGAACTTCAGTTCAAGGGTATTGGAAGTTGCATAAAGTAGACTTTCCATTTGATCCTGAGCATAACAGGGTCTGTCTGTCTGTCTGTCTCTCTTCTTCCTCCCTCCCTCCATTCCTCCCTCCTCTCTTCAGAGTTTAACTATGTAGCACTGACTGGTCTGGAACTTGTTATATAGATTAGACTGGTCTTTAAGTCACAGAGATCCTCCTGCCTCTGTTGGCATTAAAGCTATGCACCACCGTGTCCAGCTTGCAGCAGCTTTTATTTATTTTTTCTTATAAATGAAAACATTTAATTACAGTGGCTCATTACAGTTTCAGAGTTTCAGTCCATTATCATCATGGCGGGGAGTATGGTGGCATGCAGGTAGACATGGTGCTGTAGAAGCAGCTGAGAGTCCTATATGTTCCAGGCAACAGGAAGTCAACTGAGATGAGACACTGAGCATAGGAAATCTCAAAGCCCGCCCCACAGTGACACACTTCCTCCAACAAGGCCACACCCACTTCAACAAAGTCACACCTCCTAATAATGCCACTCCCTATGAGATTATGAGGCCAATTACATTCAAACCACCACATGCCACTCCCTGGCCCCCATAACCTTGTGAAAGTATCGTAATGCAAAATGCATTTAGTCCAACTCCATAGTCTGTAACAGTCACACCAATGTTTTACAGCCCAGAGTTCAAAGTCTCTTCTGAGATTCATGCAGTCTTTTGACTGTAATCCCCTTTAAAACAGCAGCAACAATAACAAACAGATCCAACATCTAGTGGCACAGGATATACATTATGGTTCCAAAACACTGCAGCAGTTTTTAGTTTGGTCACTTGGCCACTTTCTCTGTAAAGTTGTCAAGTGGTCTTTGTTCTTGTGGTTGGTTGTTTATTGAGCTATAATATGAAATACAGCTATTTATAAGTCAGTGCTTTTTTTAAGTTAATCTATTTTTTATTGTGTGTGCACTGGTGTTTTGCCTGCATGGATATATGTCTGTGTGAGGGTGTCAGATCCTCTGGACCTGGCATTACAGACAGTTGTGAGCTGTCATGTGGTCCTATGAATTGAACCCGGGTCCTCTGGAAGAGCAGCCAGTGCTCTTATCTGCTGAGCCATCTCTCCAGCCCAAGTCAGTGCTTTTTAGTACATATTCCCCACAGTACAGGAAAATCATTGATTGTGTGTGTGTGTGTGTGTGTGTGTGTTGAGACAAGGGCTTGCTGTGGAGCACAGGTGGCTTTGATCCATGGTAACCCTTTTGCCGGAGTCTCTAGTGCTGGGGTTGCATGTGTGAGCTACAGTAACTGACTCACTTCTCCTTTGACAGTGTTTTAACCTCACCCAGTGAAGGTACACACCCATGACAGTTGTTCCCTATTGCTTCCTCCTCCCAGCCACTGGAAACCATGAGTCTTCTTTTTGTCTCTGTGAATTTAGTTATTCTGAGTATTTCATGACGATGGAATAAGCCCACGAGGTCTTGTGAGGTGGCTGCCTTTCACTTGGCAATGCTATTTCTCAAGGTTTGTTATAACTTACTCGAGCTGTGCCATGTTTTTAACTTGTGAGGTCAGTACGATTAAGTGATTTTCTCAGATAGTAAAAGTTGTCCACACTCTAGAATAAACCAGTATTTATTTTCATGCTCATATATTAATTTGTATACATTTTTTTGTTGTTGTTCGCGCATTGACTTGTGGACGTAAGCTTTTAAAAAATGTTTACTCTTTTCTAAGTTTCTGCACATTTGGGGGGGTGTATATGCTTCCCGTGCGTACTGTTCATATCCTCAGGAGTGGGATCATTGGGTCCTGTGAAAGCATGTGATTTTTATATGTATACGCATCTGTTTATTTTCCAGACAAGGTCTTGCTCTGTTACCCAGTTTGGTCTTAAACTTGTGAATCTCTGGCCATTGCAGAGAATATGTGTGTGCTACCGTGTCCGAGTATGTTTAATATTTTTGAAGAGTTGCCAAATGTAGCATGAATTCTAATTGTTCTTTTTTAAAAACTTTTTATTTTTTATATTCTTTATTATGTATACAATATTCTGTCTGTGTGTATGCCTGCAGGCCAGAAGAGGGCACAAGACCTCATTACAGATGGTTGTGAGCCACCATGTGGTTGCCGGGAATTGAACTCAGGACCTTTGGAAGGGCAGGCAATGCTCTTAACCACTGAGCCATCTCTCCAGCCCCCTCTAATTGTTCTTAATAATAAAAACCTGGAGCCGGGCGGTGGTGGCGCACGCCTTTAATCCCAGCACTTGGGAGGCAGAGGCAGGAGGATCTCTGTGAGTTCGAGGCCAGCCTGGTCTACAAGAGTGAGTTCCAGGACAGGCTCCAAAGCTACAGAGAAACCCTGTCTTGAAAAACAAAAAACAAAAAACAAAACAAAACAAAAAAACCTGGAGTTAGCTCTCGCAGCAAAAGCTGAAGGATCAGAGAAGCAGAGCAGTTCTTACCTCTGCCAATGCTCAGACCGAAGAGGTGATTCTGTCTCTATGAATCCTCAAACTGCATCTCAGACTTGTAGTGATGAGGTGAGCAGGCCTGCTTTTCATCCTGTCCAGCTCCCGCATGGCTAGCTTAGCCCCGGAAATAATAACACAGAAACTGCATTCATTTAAACACTTTCTGGCCCATTATTTCTAACCTCTTATTGGCTAGCTCTTACATATTGATTCAACCCATTCTAATAATCTGTATTGCAACTTGACTGTGGCTTACCGGGATGAGTCTAACAGGTGTCTATCTCGGAGAGGAGAGCCATGGTGTCTACCTGAGTCCGATTTTTACCCAGCATCCTATTCTGTCTACTCCCTACCTAATTTTCTGCCCTATCAAAAAGCCAAGGCAGTTTCTTTATTTAACCAATGAAATCAACACAAAACAGAAGAACCTCCTACATCACAGACTGAATCCTCAGACTGCCTCTGGGCTCCTGTCTCCTCCTGCCTTACATTCATCTCTCCACCCAGCCATATCACTCCTGTCTCCACCCTCCTAGAGCTGGGATTAAAGGCATGTGATCCCAAGTGCTGGGATCAACTTTGTGAGAGCTCTGCTTCTCTTTTAAACAGATTCGGTCTTGTGTAGCCCAGGATGGCCTTGAATTTACAGAGATCCATCTGCCTCTGTCCCCTGAATGCTAGGATTAAATGTGTGGCCACCACTGCCTGTCCTCTATGGCCATTTAGTGGCTTAGCTCTGCACTCTGATCTTCAGGCAAGGTTTATTTGTTAGAACACAAACAAAATATCACTACAGCCAAGTTATTATTCAAGGTGACCACAACCATTTTACAACCCACCAACTTCTCCATATCCTTGACAACACTAGGTTCTGTCTGTCTTTTCTAAAGCAGCTATGCTGGTGGGTGTAATCGTGTCCCATTGTGGTTTGACTTGAATTCCCTAGTTATTAGTAACACAGGCATCTTCTGATGTGCTGCGGGCTATTTGTCCATCTTATACCCTTTGCTCAATTTAAAATGAGGATGGTCTGAATATTTGAGATTTTATTTATCTTGGGTACAAGTCCCTTATCTGATACTTGACTTGCAGATATCAATCATCTCTCATTCTGTGGATTCTAGTTTTACCTGCTCTATGATTTTATTAGTTCCTTTTCTTGTTGCCATGAAAACAAAAACCCAAACCAACCCTTACAGGAGAAGGGCTTATTCTGGCTCACACTGTGAGGATACAGTCTGTTGTAGTGGGGATGGGAGCGGGAGGTGGGTGGTCACATTGCAGCTGCACTCAGGAAGCAGAGAGGCCGGGTACTTCTGCCCCACTCACTTCCTCTTCTTGTTCAGTCTGGAGAACCAGCCTAGTGCTGCCCACATTCTGAGATGCTCTTCCATCATCAGTGAAAGCTCTCTGGAAACTCCCTCAGATGTAGCTGGAGGTGCCTCTCCTAGGCGATTCCAAATCTAGTTACCATCCAATTGATAATGAAGGTTGATCATCATCACAGCGGTGCACTCTGAGACATAAACTCTTTCATTTTGAAAACCCAAATCTGTCTTCTTCTTTTCATTCTTATTCAGGGGTCATGCTTGATAAACCATTGCCTAAACCAAGATCGTAAAGATCAATTTCTTTGTTTACTTCTGAGTACCTGATAGTTTTAGCTTTTACATTTAGGTCTATAACCCATCTTGAACGAACTGTTATATTTGTTATGAGGTATAGCCAAGGCAATCTTTCAAAACACAGTCCATGACACTCTTGTTTAATTTTTTTTTCTGCTTGCTGTTGCTCTTAGAACAAAATCCAACCTTCTCTCCTCTTCCCTTGTAGACACTGTTGCTTTCCAACGGTGTGAGCCATGGGAACCCCTTCTTTCCTCAGAGTTCTGCACAACAGCCCCTTAAGCTCCAAACACAGAGTGCTTGGTGGCTACTCTTGCCCTTCAGGTTTAGGCATTCTTTCTTTTGTGGGATCTTTGCACCCTACCTACAGCCCTTTCCCTGATGTCTGCGCATTACATGTATGCAATGCCCACGAAGGCCAGAAGAGGGCGACAGATCCACTGGAACACGAGTTACAGGTATGTGTGCTGGGACTCAAACCTAAGACCTCTGGAAGAACTTATAGCTACAGAATCATTTCTCTAGCCCCTATATTTATATTTCAGTGACCATGACAAAAGGTTCTTTTGTACCCAGCATTATTTCCCACTTTTTGCTATTTGTTTTGTCCTCTAACCTCTCTTTGACATCACTCTTTGCCTAGATTTTCTTCATTCCTTATTTTCATAGGGCAGAATATTCATTCTGGCTTTTTAATGTCTTCTTTCTTTTCATTCCTTTTTTAACTCTTTTTCTATAAAAATGCATGTTGAAGCCTGGCAAGATAGCTCAGCAGGTAAAGACACCTGTTACCAAACCTGCCAACCTGAATTTGATCTCTGGGAACTACAGATGGAAGGTGAGAATTGACTGCCTCCCACTGTCTCCTTACAGCTACATGCACACATCTGTCTGTCTGTCTGTCTGTCTGTCTGTCTGTCTGTCTATGTCTCTGTGTCTGCCTCTCTCTCTCTCTCTCTCTCTTTCACACACACACACACACATACACACACACACATTGGAATTCAACTTTTTTTTTAAAAAAAATTATTTATTCTTATTTTATGTGCACTGGTGCTCTGCCTGCATGTATCTCTGTGTGAGGGTATCAGATCTTGGGGTTACAGACAGTTGTGAGCTGCCATGTGGGTGCTGGGAATTGAACCCAGAGCCTTTGGAAGATCAGTCAGTGTTCTTAACCCTTGAGCCATCTCCCCAGCTCGGAATTCAACTTCTTAGCTCACATATTTTTTTTTTCCTTAAACTTTCTCAATAGAAGCTCACCATGTTTTCAAACAAGTAAGACCTTTCTCCTAACTAAAGAAGCTTACTCTAAGAACCAAATTTCTTTTTTAATGCAGGGAATTATTGGCTTATTTGTGGGCAAGAAAATCTCCATAAACACCAGAAGGCATCACCGGACCTTTAAAAAGGTTCACTGAGACTCCGATAGGCTTTAAAAGTCACAAATTCCAAGTCGATGGATTCAGAAATTGCTGCGGCCATACGCTATGACAAATTTAATTAGTTAAACAGTTGCGTCTGTGTGTGTGGAAATGGGCTGGAGAGATGGCTAACCAGTCAAGAGCACTTGCTCTTCCAAAGGACGAGAGTTCAGTTCCCAGCACCTAACCTGGTGGCTCACAACCACCTGCAGCTCTGGCCCCAGGGGATCTGGTGTCCTCGCCTGGACTCTGAGCACCTGCACTCATGCATGCGCATTGCCCATCCTCTAAACTAAAAGGCCTGCGGAATAATTCCTTACAGGTGGAGAAGCTGAGGTCCTTACTTACTGATGCCTCTCTGCACACATTTACGCCGCTATCAGTTCAGTAGGATTACCATCCTAGGAAACACACCTTCATCTCTGTGTTAAGCTCCCTCCTTCATGCTGATAGGAATTCTTTTGATGAAGACCCCGGTTAGAAACACAGCAAAAGACCAGCTCACCCGAAGGCATCTATTTTGAAACGTTCTCCCCCCTCCCCAGCTTGCCATCTTGCTCACCATTTGCAGCTGTCTAAATATCGAAGAAACAAGCCCCAGAGATGACTGCAACTTTTGATCCGAGAAATAACTCACACGTTTGTTTTGCTTTGCTCTAACCTTCAGCGCTGTGTATCATGCTGACAAGTTCTCAGGGTTTTTATTTTTATTTTTTTAAAGATTTTTTTTCCTTTGGGCTTTCTTCTTCTTTCATTGTGGTAATATTTCCTATCTTCCATCTTCAAAAGAAATAGGGAAAGAAAGAAAAGTAGGTATCAGCTAATTAGCTCTTACCAACTTCCCCACAAGAACAAGGCAGAGAACGTGAAGACATAAATCAAGAATTGTTGGTATTGTTTATGTGGTGGTGATGTATGGTTCCCCTGAGCTCTGCGTTTTACATGGCTACTTTGAAAACACAGGACTCTGCTCGGGTATGAGCAATTTGTTCCTGTGCCCTGTCTGGATATTTCTAATAAATATGACCTGCCTCTGATTTTATGGTATCCACAAGATAGTCACATAACAAAATATTTTCAGATACCTTGTATTAAGTCTGTATTATCAACAAGGAGATAATGACCCAGAATTTTCAGAAGAAGCCATTAGCTATAGCATAGTGAAAGTTTTGTGGACTGCCACTGCTGTGGTAACGTCATGCCTAGGACATTTTCAAAGGGTGACTGACTATACACTGGGTAAGCTGATCTGCTTCTAGATGGAAAATTATGGGTGATTTGGATAATATTTTACTTTTATGACATATCTATACTCATTTTTTTCATTGCAAATATACGTTAGTCTTGAAATGAAAAAGATTCTTTTCAATGATTAGTCCCTAGGAAGAGCTGATAAAACTAAACCTAAAAATAGAATGAGTGGCATTAATGGGATGCGGGGATGTGGGTTCCGGAACGTGGAGAAACTGATTATCTTCTAGCTGTTTCTGAGCTTGTAGCATGCCCGCTCTCTGTTAGCTTTGAGAAAGTCCTGGGCGCCGGCTGCCCTCTGCATCGCTTGTCTAAGCCAGGCTAATAGTCCACTTGCTCAGGAGAGCAGGAGCAGACTGCATTCCCAGAGGGGACTGGGATTGTCGTCCATTCCTAACCCGCACCCACATCCTGGCCCGTTTCTGTCCGGCTCCCAATTCCTGGCTTTCTCTTTCAGCTGAAAACCTGTGCTCCCTTCAGAACGTCCTTAAGGTTGGTGTGGGCTCCCACAGACCCACGTCAGGGCCCCTCATCTCCCGCTTTACACCCACCCACTGCTCTGAAGTTCATCAAGGGAGGACACTGCTCCTTTGTTTCCAGACTCAGCTTTGCTTAAGCGCTTCAGCTTGCCTTATTTGGGAACAGACGAACTTAGGGGAAACAGCCCAAAAGCATAGGCTAAAAGACTACCACTTCAGAGTGTAGCGACACACTATTTCAAACATCGAATCCAGGAGACATTCAGGTACAAGAACCAGAATGGTCACATCCACTGAGTATGACCATGCTTGTCCTGACTGGCATGCCCCATGCCTCATCCGGTGTTAAACGTTCTAATAGTCTCAGAGTAAAGTTTTAATGTTGTACATGAAAGCCGGCTTTGTGCACCGTTTGCCGCCTGTAAGCTTTTGTTTACACTCTGGGAAGTGGTCAAGGCTTCTTCTGCCTTTCCCACCTCAGATAGTTAAGTGTGATGATCACATTGTCGTGGCAGATGAAGAAGTTCTCTGTAAGCCGTGAGGGATGGTCCCCGGGCAAGGGACGAGGATAAATGTGATAGATGACGATAGCCGTGTTGACGGCGAAGGTCAAGGTGGTGGGGATAATAAAGAATAAAAAGAAGACAAACTTGGGAACACTGTGGACTACCCTCTTCCAGCTCAATATGCTCCTAACACTGCTCCCTGGCTCGCAATTCACAGTAACAGGCAGACAGAAACACATAAACCGGCTGCGCCAGCCCTCCCCGCTTTACGCCATTGTGGCTCCCAGGTTGTTTGCTGGCCGAGTGCCGATAGGCGCTTCTCTTTGTCTGAGGGCATTCATTCCGTGATTTATTTCACATCCGGGCTGGGAAATCCTTCTGCCCTGTTATTTCCAACACTTGGGACGCTCTTGATGTTCATTTAATGGTCGGTGAGGACCCGAGCCAGCAGCATGGAAGAGCAGAATGACCCCAACCAAGGTCTCGCACCCTCGGCACTGAAGTTTGAGCAGGATGCTTATGCGCCCCCTTCTGCGTCATGCTGCATGGTTCCCAAGCCCACTCTGCAAAGTGTCTCGGATGAGCGATGGTTTGGGCAGGTGGGGACTAGCATTCAGCTTCCTTTCTTCCACCTTTTCTTTCTTGTTTGTGGCTGCCCACCCATCCTGATGTGAAGACCCTAGGACTTCATGGAGTCACAGAAGACATCCCTTAGCACCAGCCCTTGCTCTGGCAGGAAGGCACAAAACATCATGGAGTCACAGAAGACACCTGTTAACAAGAGCCCTTGCTCTGGTAAGAAGACACAGAACATCGTAGAGTCTGTTCCACAGAGGAAGCATGTACTCCCGGAATTCCAGAGAAATGAATTTAATTTTTGGGTGGCATGGTCTGAGGATCTGGTACAGGTACCTGGAACAGGGACTCTGGAAAGGGGTGTGATTGCTTAATGTGCAATAAAAGCCCTTCCTGCAGAGGGCTCTCCCATCTGTTGAGATTCCACTGTCCCTTCATGAACCTCAAAGGAGCCTGGGGGATTTTATTTTCCTCCCTCACTCATGCTTTGGGATCAAATTTTGTAATTCATATGGCATAGGCTGGAGATGTAGCTCTGCTGTTGAGAGTGCTTTCCTAGCATGCAGGAAACCCTACACTGGATCCATAACTAGTAACACACAATCAGGTGTGGAGGTGCGCACCCCAAAGCCCAGGACATTGGAGGTCGAGACAGGAGGATCAAAAGTTCACGGTCATCCTGCTACATAGCAAGTTTGAGGCCAGCCTTGGATATGTAAAATTCTGTCTAAAAAAGAGATACCGTATGTAAAACAGCAGGGTGAGGATATGAGGAGCCAGCACTACTATTGCAAAAGCCCTGTTATATACACAGGGTCCTCGCTGTGAAGAGGGGCCCTTTCCGGTGCTGTCACATAGCCCAACTTTATACACTACCTTCAAATGAGGTTTATAATACAGCCACAAAACACAGAATAGAATCTAGTTATCAGATATCATGATTTCTCTTTGACCCTTTTTTTGAGATTTCTTTTAAAAATTGAAATGTGTGTCCATGTGTATGTATTTGTCATCTTATGCTTTGTCTACATGCATATCCATGCATCATGTACAGCCTGACGCCTGCAGGGGCTAGAGGAGAGCACTGCATTCCCTGGAGTTGGAGTGTAGATAACTGTGGGTTGGGACTCAAACCTGAGTCCTCCGGAAGTGCCCTTAACTAGTGAACAATCTCCCCAGGCCCCACGGTATTTCTTATTATACAGAAGGCCTTGCTTGACCTCTGACAGAACTGACTGTGAAATAAGAGGGGCTGGTTTGAGGGTCTATTTTTTGGAGGAATTCTATTCGGTTCGGTTGTTATAGTGACCTTATTGACAGCCCAGTGCAATTGGAATTACTATCTGTCCCTTTGCATAAATGGGTGAACTGAGGCTCTCTCCAAAGTCGCTCCAAATGACGAGAGAGAAAAGGAGCTGGGGTACAGTCCAGACTGTCTGAATGCTAGAACATCTCCACACATGGGCACTACAGTACCTTGTTTTATATTATTTACTTTGTGTGTGTATGTGTGTGAACATGTATGGGCGTGTATGAGTGTGGCATATATATGTACGGTGATGGGCACATGTGCAGGAGGTTGGGTATCCTGTTTTCTCGCTCTCTGGCTTATGCCCTTGAAGCAGGGTTTCTGACTGAACCTGGAGTGCAGCTGGTGGTCAGCCGCCCCAGCGATCTTCCTGTGTCCATCCCTCCTCCAGAGTGGTGTTACAAACCTGTGACACACCCAGCTCTTTAACAGGTGTCGGGATCTAAAGTCACATCCCCATGCATGAGCAGCCAGCACTTTTACCCACTGAGCTATCTCTCCATCCCCCACTGCATCATTTCCTGGCTCATCCTCCTGCTTGCAATGGTGCATCGAGAGAGACCTTGGCACCTTCTTCAGGCGGCCCCGCTCCTCCCAGGTGCCCCTCCCAGGGTTGCTACTACAGGATTATCAGAAGCTTGGGGTCATATCTGAGAGAAAATCGTCTCAAGTTCTCCCCTGAGTGAGAAAGTCCAGGACATCATCTGCCCTGATTGCCCAGACATCATGGTGAAGTTCAACTGACCTCCAAGCTCCTGCCTCTGTTCCGAGGCAAAAATAACGGGTTGCTGATAATCTGGCCCTCTGCTCTCCTGCTCAGATGGCAGACTTGGGATCTGCACTCAGAGCCGGCCTCTCAAGTCTAAAGAGAACCCCTGTGCTCTGTATTTTGACAGGTTGAGAAATCCAATTCATTTATTTTGAAAACCCATTAAACCCAGCCAACGCGGGATATTTAGAAAGGCCAGAACTTTGCTTTTGGTCAGAAGGTCACTGCTGTCATAAAGGAAGTGAAACAAAACATATTTTATCGTTGGGCTGTAATTCCCAAACATTCTTTAAAAAATACGCTCTCAGTAAAATGAGACAAAACAAAAGCACACCGCGTTGAATTGCCGGAAATCGCCACCACTGTAAGCCCTCTTTGTTCAGGCGGCTTATTCAATTTTCCATCCTCAGTTCTCAGACCCCGTGAGAGGCACACAGTCAGCGCTTAATAAATGCCTGCTGAGTGAGTCTCAAAATGGTTTACATTGCTGCTTACATTGTTCTCGGCCTTGGTAGCTCTGTTCCCGGTGACAGGGAAGGATGGAGCTTGTGATTTCAGGGTCTTTTGAAAGCGAGTTCAGAAATATGTGATTGACTTATTCCTGCCTTCTTGGGTCACGCTATCCATAATACAGGTAACAGGCCTTGGTTAACTGGATTCTCTAAAGATAATCCGATTGGTCTTTTTGACCTTGGGAAGAGGCCAGGGGAGATGTTATTATTTTTGTGTTACCTTCAGGAAGGGTGCCGAGGTATAGATCACTACTTGAAAGAAAATAACCTTATTACAGGTGATCCCGAGTGTGTAATGTTCAGAACAGGATATAAAATCTTCTTTGATCTTCTTACCACAAATCTTTTCACTTCGTTGTCCTCCTCTAATGGGTACCTAGAGGTCTCTCTCTTTAGTTCTCTCCTTATTCTCTCCCTGCATCGCCTGGATCTTTCCTCTATTCCTTCAGGCTGCACCCTGGAGAATTACTAGATACCAGCATGACTGCCTCCACCATGATGAAATGGCAATAAGTCCTGACCAAAATCCAATATTTCACTGGTTGTCACAAGGAAAAAATTTGTTTTTATTTTTTATTTTCTTGAGACACTCACTATATAAACCCCAGTTGACTTGGAATTCACTATACAGACCAGGCTGGTTATAAACTTGTGGGTAATCCTCCTGCCTCTGCCTCCCAAGTGCTGGGATTATAGGCATGAGCCTCCACACCCACAAGAAGAAAACTCAAGACCTGAGACCAGAGCACATTTTTAGAGTCTGGAGAGAGACCCAATCAATAGAGTTCCCTTTCTCTGCCTGAGTTGTGAATGAACTCAGAAATAAGACTAACAAGCCAGCGGAGGGAAGGGCTATGAATGAGACATTAGAGAATATGGTTTGTAGCTGTAGACAAATAGCATTCTTAATACAGAATCTTGGAGGCAGGCTTTCTTTTCTTTTTTTTTTTTTGGTTTTTCGAGACAGGGTTTCTCTGTAGCTTTGGTGCCCGTCCCGAAACTAGCTCTTGTAGACCAGGCTGGCCTCGAACTCCCAGAGATCCGCCTGTCTCTGCCTCCCGAGTGCTGGGATTTAAAGGCATGCGCCACCACCGCCCGGCAGAGGCAGGCTTTCTGATAGTCAACTAGGTCAGGCTGGGTCAGGCTGCCCTTTGTCGGGCAGGCATCACCCAGATAGTACTGCTCAGTTTCTCCCCTCAAACCACCAAAACAATGCTTTTTCCCATGACAGGGGGGCGGAGTGGGGAGCTGGAGAAGTCAGTGACGCTGCCTTTACAGGGTCCCTTCTCATGAAGCATCATCATCTGAAAGAATAATAACTCTTTCTTCCCTGTAGCCCATGTTTTATTGCCTCATTTTGTGGTTAAGAAGGGGCCAGCGAGAGGGCTCAGTGGGCTAAGGCACTTGCCACTAAGCCCGCCTACCTGAGTTCAAGTCTCGGGTTCCACGTGATGAAAAGAGAAGAGAAACTCTTGCGAGATGTCCTCTAACCTGCACATGCATGGTGTGGAAAGGTATGCACACAAACATACAAACACACACATACAAACACACACACATACACATACAAATAGATACAATAATTTAAAAATAAAATCCCACACTCATAAAAATAAGAGTCCAGTTTTTTGGACTTTCTCGGAAAGCTAGAATGGCCTGAAGACCAGTGCCAAGCCCAGTTTCTCCACAGCACTGAAGTCTGGGAACTGAGCAGATGGTGTATGCACCTTCAGAGAGAGAACGGTTTCTCGGGTAAGTTGCTGGCTGGGCACACAGATCAACTGGTTTCACATTTCCCTCTGGTAGAGCCTCCCCACTTCTCACCGGCATGTCCCTTCTAAGCATTTTAATTTCCTACCTGTACCTTTTCTTGTTCAGATGCAGAGTGAAGTTTCTTACTGGACCAACAATGCTATCTTTGTCAGTATTGCCCATTTCTATGGATTATTGTATCTTTTCAAGCATGATTTAGCTTATCAAACTTCCAATCTTTTTTTAAAAAAAAAATCCTACTTATAACAAGCCCTCTTCCCTGGCAGAGATGAGGCTTTTTTTTGCGAGAGGACAGAGGAGACGAGGTACGGGGACTCCCAACCTCCTGGCCTACTAAACAAATGAAGAAACCAAAGCTGGGCATTCAGGAGTTGGACACGGAGGTGTGCAGGTGAAAGGCACCTTATGGTCCTGTGATGTCCCCTGCTGCACGGCACCCGCAGTCGTTTCTGCTTTACTGAGCACCACTGATCCACTTGAACAACAGTTGCACTCCGGAGTGTGAGTTTCTGAACTATACTTTGCCTCCCTGGGGTGACACACTAGGTGGAGGTTCCAGATGATCACACGGATGAAAAGGAGCAGTCAGAATGAGAGGAGGCAGCCAGGAGCTTTGGTCTTCAGCATGCACCATTCTGGTTCTTGCAGAATTGCAAAGGCAATGGTTCAGGAAAGAGAAGGCCACTCAGAGCAAGTCGGAACTCACTCAAGAGTTCCCCTATCCTGTCTGCCATCTGCAGGGGGTACCCACGCTTTCCTCAAAAATTCTGGGTACAACTGGGGACAGCAGCTCATAGATATAAACCCAGCACTTGGGAGGTGGGGATAAATCATGATTTCAGGGCCAGCCTGAGCTACATGAGACCCAAGTTCATAAAACAAAACAACTCTTTCAGCCAGAAACACTATCTTCCAGCTGTTTGCCAAGATGACGGCAAACACAAAAAGAGACAGCCATCTGATGTGTGTTCTCTTGGCCTTTCAGAGAACACAGAGTTATTCTTTTAGCCACACACATCTACAGGAAGGATGAGGTTGTAAACATCCATGGAATGGAATGCCCTGGAAATGTTACCATGGCAAACCTGGAAGAGTCTACAGTGTCACCACCCGTCATGCTGTTGACATTGTTGTAAACAAGAAATTTAAGGGCACAATTGTCAGAAGAATAAATGTGCACCTGAACATACGATGTACTTTGAGAGCCCAAAGAATGTCCTTAGTCAGAAAACAGGGAAGCGGAAGGAAAAGGGCAACCCTGCTCAACTGAAGCACCAGCCTGCCCTGCTTTGAGAGCTAACGGGGAGCGGCCCGAGCAGCGGGAGCCTCTGCTTGTGGCTTACTAGATACAGCAAATAAACAAACCCAAGGATCTCTAGACTGCAAACAAAGCAGAAAAGGATAAATAGAAGTGCAGATGGCTGCGAGGTTGAGCGGACGGGTGGACAGGAGATAAACAGACGGCTAGATGGGCCTGCAGATCCACGGAGTCATCTGCGGGATCATGATCTCCTCTCTGATGTGCAGGGAAACACTAGGTTGTTTTTAGAGTCCTCCTTGTAACACTTGAAGTTCAAATGCCCAGGCTGAACAAACACAGATACTCCAACATGGAGGAAGTGCCGCAGATTAACCCTGGGCTCCACGGTCGCTTGCTCCTTGTAAATGCCTTTGAGCTTCTGCCTCTTCGGGTCTAAAGTGATGATAGTACCTTCCTCAAAAAGCCTACCAAGAGTTAATCAAATTACTTTTTGGAAAATACCAATTACCCCATACCGGGCAGACAGGAAGAAGGAGGGAAGTCGCAAGAGATTGAGTGGCGAGATTTCTGTTTTCTATCAAGCATCTGCTTAGCTTATCACAGGAGTTAGCTTGCAATCAAGTTAGCTAGCAAACTCAGGCCAGGGAGAGGCCTCTGTTGAGGGTGGCCATGCTGTAAAGTACAAGGACACACACCTGTAGGCGCGGTTAAGCATCCCGGTGGGTGCTGCGTTCTGGTAGGTGCTGCATTCTGGCAGGTGGCTATGCAAGGAGAGTGGCCTTCTGGATGAAGCTGTTGAGGAAGGCATAGAGCAGAGGAGAGGAGAGACGGTTAGGAATGATTCCAGGGAAGGGATGCCCCACCAAAGGGAACAAAGGGAGTGTGGTTATGCCATCTCTGGCCACAGCAAGGAAGGAGATGGCCAAAATGGGAGCTGCTTGTCAATTTCTTCCCAATAAGACGCTCTCCTAAGAAGACACTGAATCAGGAATTTTTCATCAGGCCTCCCTTGGGGCTGTTGTACTTGTCACCTCCACCTCTCAGAGCCTCGTCTTTTGATGGAGGAGGGTCATCTGTCTATGCGCTACTTTCATTGGTTAATAAAGAAACTGCCTTGGCCCTTTGATGGGACAGAATATTAGGTAGGTGGAGTAAACAGAACAGGATGCTGGGTAGAAGGCAGTGAGGCAGTCGCCATGATTCTCCGACCCAAGACACACGTAAGCTAGAATCTTTCCGGTAAGCCACCACCTCGTGGTGCTACACAGATTATTAGAAATGGGTTAATCAAGATGTGAGAATTAGCCAGTAAGAGGCTGAAACTAATGGGCCTGCAGTGTTTAAATGAATACAGTTTGTGTGTTGTTATTTCGGGGCATGAGTAAGCCAGGTGGCCAGGAGCCAGGCAGTAGGAATGCAGCCCACAGCTCCTCACTACAGTCTTTCATTTGTAAAAGAGGAAGAAAAGGCCAGGTGGCGGTGGCACATGCCTTTAATCCCAGCTGTTGGGAGGCAGAGGCAGGTGGATCTCTGTGAGTTTGAGACCAGCCTGTCTACAGAGTTTCCAAAGCTATACAGAGAAACCCTATCTGGGGCGGGGCGGGGTGGGGGGAGTAGAAAAAGAAAAACGGGAAGAAAAATTTTATTCGTCTTTCTAGCATTGCAATAGGAATGGCTGCAGGACAGCTCAGTTTCTCAAGGGCTTGCCCCACAAGCACAAAGACCTGAGTTCAATCCCCAGAACCCACATTTAAAAAGGAAAAAAAAGCCCTGCCCAGTGGGACAAACTTGTAATCCTAGTGCCGAAGAGGCAGGGACGAGCAGATCCCTGGAGCTTACTGGTTGTTCCCAGGTCTCCACATGCACGCACACATACATGCACGCACACATACATGCACGCACACATACATGCACACGAGTGCCCCGACACTCACACATGCTCATAGACAGAATTTAAAATATTAAAGAAGATCTTTGTAAGCAATAAAGCACTGGTACACGTAAGGTCCAGCTGCTGACTGATTTTCACCCGGCAACAGCAGAGAGCTTAAAGCTCAGAGCAAACCAGTTCCCTGCATATATTCAATAGTCAGGGTGTGGTAGCTCATGCCTATAGGGCCACCTACCTGGAGGTTGAGGCAGTAGGCTTGCTTGAGCCCAGGAGTTCAAGGCTAGCTTTTCAGCATCCTGAAGGCTCTATCTTAATCAAATGACCCAGTCTTCTTGTCTTGATCCCCGAGATCCGCTACAGTGAACTTGGGGCACCTGTCCATCTCTCCATTTGTCATTTCAGTCAATGACCTGACACACTAGCTCTGCTCAGGGTCAGACCCTTCCTGCCCAGCACCTTTGCTCTTTCTGTTACTCAGGAAGAGAGTCTTGACCATGGTTGGCACCCTGTTTTGATTCAGATCTTCTCTGGGATGCTATCTTCTGAAAGAGGCTAATTCTCCTGTACCAGCTGATGTAAGGAATTCTTTTCGTTTTCTTTATTTTTACGTAAATGAGTGCTCTATCAACTTTATGCCAGAAGAGGGCATCAGGTTCCACTAGAGATAGTTGTGAGCCACCATGTGGGTGCTGGGAATTGAACTCAGGACCTCTGGAAGAGCAGCCATTGCTGTTAACCGCTAAGCCATCTCTCCAGCCCCAGTATTGTCCACTCTTACACCAACCTCATCTGTCCAGTTATGGTCTCTCACTTTCTTCCATTTTTTTTTTTTTTTTTTTTTTTTTTTTTTGGTTTTTCGAGACAGGGTTTCTCTGTGGTTTTGACTTTCTTCCATTTTTACCATGGAGTTTATCACTTTGAAAATGTACCTTGATCAGTTATCATCTGTTCCTTCATGGTCTCCCTCTCTCCTAATACAAATTCCTTCAGGAAGAATCGGGTGTGTCTGAGCCATTGACCCACCATGTCATGGGTGGGTCTGACACCGAGATGTGCCCTGCAGACACTCGTGGCTGAGTTCAGCACAAGCCAAACATTTTCTTGCTACAGGAAAAGTCTCCAGCTGTCCCCACAAACCAGGAGCTCTGACTTTAACTCCTGCTGCTTCAAAAATTATGAGTAAAGGAGTCAGAATACCACCAGGAAGGAGCCCAAATCACAAGCTTGGCCTGTCCATTGTGAGACCAGTCAAGGCGGAATATGCCAAGCTCATGGGCACTGCAGAGATGGCTCAGTGGGTAACGTACTTGCTGCACAAGAATGAGGACCTGAGTTCAAATCCCCAGAGTCCCCACAAAGTGGATCATGGTAGTGCATATTCCCAGTGCTCCTATGGCAAGATGGAGCAGAGACAGAAGAATCCCGGAAGCTCTTGGGCCAGCTAACCTGCCGACTGCCACAGTTAACAAAGAAAACCCCGAATCAGTTCAAGGCTAAGATGAGACTGACACCTGAGATTGTCCTCTGACCTCGCAAGCCGGCTATGGCATATGTGTAGCTGAGCTTACATACATGTAAACATGTCATAAATACCCACAGCTCTCTGTCACACATGCAGCATGCCAAGTTCACAGCTGTAGGGCCAAACAAGAATGAGAACGATTGCTGTTCAAGAGGAAATTGGGGGTTGGAGTCAAGGGGGACTCTCAGCAGATGGGAGCTGGGGGTGCAGTGGGGAGCAAAGCTTGTGAGACCTTTGCTAAAGCTGCCTGTGGTGCTGTTTAGTGAGGCAATTTGTGCCTGGCTGGTCCTGCGGTAGAGATCCGCACGGTAGGGAGGTGCCGGCAGAGCCCTGACCCCAAGCTTCGCAAACTGCTGCTGCTGCTGCTGAGGCCTAATGAACCAGTCAGCCATTCAAGTGCCTCCTACCTGTGGCAGCACTTGCAAATTGCGCAGCTAAAGGAACGGAACGTACTGGAGAGCAGGGGAGCTGATCCTTGACCAAAGTCTTCACTTCGGTCCACTCCACACAGCTTTTTTTTTGACCTTAGTGTCTGGCACCTGTCACTGCAGCTGTGCTGGCTTCTTCGCCGTTCTTCTAGTTGACTGTGTCCACACCTGCCCCAGAGCCTTTGCACTGGCTGTCCCCTCTGCCTGGGACCCTCCCCCAACAGATATTTGTCTGGTTGTTTCCTAGACTTACTGGACTGCAATGTGACTTCTGGGAGAGGCTGTTGCTGGCTACACAATCCACAGAGAGAGTGCCTGCCCTCAGTCCCCAACTCCCTTGCACACTTTCTGCTTGAACTAGTCTAGTGTGAGTTTCTGAAAAGTGGGAAAAGTTTGTCTTGCTTACTGCTGAATTCTTACCCACCTCCCAGAGCTACAACTACCTTAAAATGTCAAGGAAAGCAGGAACCAAATGGATTTATTGACTGAATGTTGAAGGCATAGCAGGGTGAGCCACAGAGATATGGAGGGCTCAGACTCCAACTGTGGGTGTGGATGGGCAAGGCCAGCCGGGGTGGGGCCAGTGTGGGAGGAGTCAATGAGACGGGACATAAACAGGAAATGGTCAGGGCACAGGAGAGCATTCTAGGAGTGGTACAGGACCTGACCATGAATATATACTTTTCAATAGAAGAAAGCCTACTGAGTAATGATGGATGTCTTTATCCCATCGCTCGGGAGGCAGAGGCAGGTGGACCTCTGAGTTCGAGGCCAGCCTGGTCTGTAGAGCAAGTTCCAGGACAGTCAGAGCTACACAGAGAAACCCTGTCTTGAAAAACCAAAACCGAAGAAGAGCGGCCTGTGTTGTAATGACTGTTATTCTTGAAATTACTTGGTTCCAAACACATTTCTTTTAGTTAGCCACAGTGGCTCAGCAGCCACCAGGCACACACAAACTTTCTTTGTAAGTGACAGAAAACAGAAACTTTTCCCACTGGGTTGGAACTTGCAGACATATAGCTTAGTAAATGAGCTTTTCACAGCTTTTCATATTAATTTTTTGTGTGCACAAAGGTGTGTGTATTCTTGTGGACATGGACATGTGGAGGTCTAGTGACAATCTCCAGAGCTGGTCCTTGCCTTACTTAGAGCAGGATCTTCCATTGTGTAGCCCTGCACTGAAGAGCCCAGGCTAACTTGGCCCCTGAGCTTCCAGGGGATTCTCTCAGGCCCTCCTCCCATTGTGCAATAGGGAGTCCGAGATTACAGACAAGTGCCACCGTACCTGTGTTTATAGAGAGACCTTATGATCTGAACTCAGGTTACCAGGCTTGTATTGCCAAAGGGCTTTACCCATGGAGCCATCTCCTTAACCTCAAATTTGTTTTTAAGACATTGTCTAAACATTTATTAATTTCAGTTCTTCTCATGGTTTGAAACTCTTCTCTCTTCACTATGTCTGAGGTCCTTGGGGCTAGAGAACCCTGGGTCTGGGTCCCATAGCTTCCAGTGGCTAGCAGGCCTGGGAGAGGGGACTTTCAGACAGACACAGTAGTGAGATCAGCAGGGTCTCCAGGCATGGGAACCCCTCGAACAATGCTCCTTCCACTCAGGGAAGCTGAGGACCCAGTGGCAGGAATTGGAGGCAGAATGAGAGAGTGAGGGAATGCATAAGAAAAAAAATGGAGATTCGGAGATCTTGGAGGTAAGCGAGACAGAGGGAGGCCAGGGGGCTGCAAGGGTGTGTTGGTTAGGAGGTAAAGTAGTGGGCTGAGTTTGGGGTGTATTCCTGAGAAGGGGTGGAGTCTTCCTTTCCTTATCTGTAAGGAGGATGCAGCAGTTAGGGCTCCCTGCAGAAACAAAACTGTGGAGAGATATGGATACAGAATTCTCTCTCTCTCTCTCTCTCTCTCTCTCTCTCTCTCTCTCTCTCTCTCTCTCTTCTCTCTCTCTGTCTGTCTCACACACACACACCACATACAATTATAAGGAATTGTTATTCAAAATTATGTAAAGGCTCAATAAGTGGTATCCATGTTTACTAATTTTATCAACCTAGACATGTCTGAAGGTGATTGCCCTTACTAAGGTGTAGCAGACTGCATGTGCCAGGGTGGTACCTGTCTCTAGGACATACACAGTAACTATTAGTTGAATTTGGAGCTTTGTCAAGAAGTGAGGAGTGCCAACTTCCTTTCCTGGGACAATGACATGGATCTGAGAATTTATTCCATGAATCATAGGCAAGTCTTATGTCATAGGACCCTAAGAAAGCCCCAGTCATTCCTTTGGGTGTTAGAGTGAAGCTGTTGTATCCCCACCTGCTCAGGGCTCACTCAGGGCTGCTAAGAGACCAGGCTTCTCTCAGGCTAAAGGGCTCAAGCAGCAAACTGTCCTCACCCCACTTCCTCCCCACCATTGTTTTCATACTTCTCTGACGCATCAAAGATGGAGACTAATACACATCGTTTCCACTCCTTGGGGCACACTGAGGATCAAAGCCTGGCGCACATGGAAACACTACAAATTCTAGGAAGCTCCAAAGGGACCCCATTCAGTCTAGTGTCCAATCAAAGACCACGTGGTCAGCACAAACATCCATCAGGTGTCTACTACATGCTGAGAGCTGTGCTGGACCCCAGGAAACACAGGGCATGGGGAGCAAACAAGGCCCACACTGTCTTCTTGGGGGCTTTCTTGGGCTCTTCCAGAACTTTCCTCTCTCATGATTTGCCTTTTTTATTTTTTGTTTTGCTCTGTGTACGCCCTGAACTTACTAAGTAACGTTGGTCTTCTGTCTTGTAGAGATCTTAAACTTGGTCAAGGCAGAACTCTATCTGGTTTTGGTTGCTATGATAGTTCCATATCAACCACAGTGCCTAGTACACAGTAGGGATTCAGAGACATGTTACTGATAGATGAATAAACGGATAGATAGATGAATGAATGAATGAATGAATGAATGAATGAATGAACATTTTGTAAGTGGACAAGAATGCAAAACATGAAAGTAACATCAGACTCAAATGTACACCTTAGCAACGCTGGTTCAAAAAGACAATGACCCAAGCAAAGGCTTTATTGTATTAGGTAGAACTCAAAGCCAAAGTCAGCCTTCCATTTGAACTCAATGTGACAGAGTCGAGATGGACCATTACCTTCTGAGGCAGCTAGCAGTTGCAGAAGAGAGGCTGGGGGAGGGCCTCTGGCCCAAATCAAGCGCTTCAAAGGCTATAGCATTCTCTTCCAGATCCCAGATGCCCACACAACCTGGCCTGAGAGATTAGAGCAAGTCTTCCTGTGCCTCCTGCTGTTATCTGACCCCACCTGCTGCCTGACCTTGAGGCTGAGCCTGGGCCCCACCTCAGAGGGGCCCTGCATTTCTGCAGTAAAACTACCTCCAGCATTTCCCAGGGGTTGGGGTGAAAGTGTTCCCCTGGCTGTGGAAGAGGAGAGGATTGGTCTCCAGGATGACCTCTTGTCCACAGCCTACCCCTGATGGTTTAGGTGCCATTGGAGTGGAGAATTGCCCTCATCCCCAAAGATATGAAATGTGCAATGTATTTCCTGTTAACTGGCTGAGCCTTCTGATGTCTTGGATCTCAGCCTCCTGTGAAATTGCGTGGGAATAACTTTCACAGTCTATGGCCCACTTCAGGGAGGGACTCTCAACTATTCTCAGTGAACTGCTATAGGGTGTGCCAATTCTGTTAAAGAATTTGAAGGATTTCCATGTAGAACAAAGACCAGACTAACTGTGATTCTGCTCAGCAAGCTCTACAGAGTGGTGGCCTCTGACTCGGTGAAAGGAAGAAATACCTGTCAACCATAGCTATCTGAAAGCTAGATGACCCACACAGAAACCCGGGTCGCTTCATTCCAACCCCCGTGGTGTCTAAGACGGGCCTGGGTTTGAGCTGTGTGTTCTGCATTAGCACACGTGTAATGAGAGCTGTGTCTGCTGTCCTCAGGAAGGTCTTGACCCAGGAGCATGAAGGGATACTTTAGCACAATTTAAAAAGCAAAAGTCATTTAGTAGCTCCGTACGTCGGCTATGGGCATCTATGTGCATTGAACTACACAATCCTGTAGTGGGGGGAGGGGGTCTGGTAATTGTCACTGCGCTCCAGATGAGGAGACAGGACTGAAACAGTGACTTATCCAAGGTCACACAGTCGGGAAGTGCAGAGCTGGGACTCAGCCCCTCACAGCTAAATTGCTTTTCACCCTCCTCCCCTGAGCTTCCACGCTACCTCCCTTCCATTCAAGCGTGGAAGCTAGAGCTTTAAAAAGGGACTTCTACCAAGAACATTCAGCAGAATGAGCCCAACATAGAATGACAACTCACCGCGACACAAAGGGCCTGGACCAGAGGAAATTACCTCTGCACAGTTTGCAAATCACCTCGGCAGAGTCTTCTGGGCAAAATGAAGGCTAATTTTAAAACATCCGCATCCTCTGGGCCTCGCCCTTCCCCCCTAGAGGTTCTCGGGGCTATTCAAGCAAAAATCCCTCTCCTGTCATTTGCATTGTTCTTGGGAGGGGGAAAGTAAGAGAGCTCGGAGGTATTGCTCCCCTGAGAGGGGCAGCAGGCTCGGACCTCATTTGGTATAACCAGACCAGCCGTGAATTCGTGCGAAGTTGGCCTGCAGTCCAGAGGAGTTAATTAGTCAGCTTTCCCCCCAGAGAAGGTAACAGCTCGACCTTTCGTGAGAAATGAATGTGCTCCACCCAGTGACAAGAAATGAGGGCGCTGGTCACCCTATATAAAAACGCAGGCCTGGGAGAGCTATGGTGAGGGCTTCTACCACGCTGCCCCTGTGCTGTGGGGGATGCTGGTCACCGTCACTGAGCAGAGGGCATGCCCCTGGGTGTCCAGGGAAGTCCTGGCTTGTTAAATGTGGCAGTGGACAGTATTTGAGAACCATTTCCACACGCTTACACATCAGTTCACTTATTATTGCATAATTATGTTTTCTTATTTATATGTGTGTTTGTGTGTGAACATCTGTGTCACAGTATATGGATGTCTGGAGGTCAGAGGACAACATTGGGAGCCGGTTCTCTCCTTCCCCATGTGCCCTGGGGACTAGACTCACTTGTCAGGCTTGGCATTGAGTGCCTTTCCCACTGAGTCATCTCACTGCCCACAGAGCCGTTTATTACAGTGATTACGGATGTCCCAGCCCCTGAGGTCACTGTTTTCATATTTTCCAACTCCTTCTCTTGGGCCGTTTCGGGATTCACCTGCTTATCTCTGGGTCTCTGTCCTAGGCTGCCAGAGCTCTAGTCAATCCCCAAACTTCCATTTGTCACTGAGTCCTGGGGATGGCTGGATAATCATGACTTATCATGAGACTGAAGGTAACTTTCACCTCCAGGACATCTCCAAACCAGTCAGAATGTTCGCGGTTTTCCATGACCTCCTGGGGACCCTAGGCTCTGTGTCCCTGAGCAGCAGGAAGGGGTTGGATGCCTGTGCAGCCACCCGGCTACTCATCATTAGAACAACAAGGCCGGCAGCGGCGTGGCTCTCACCTTATCAGAGCGGTTGGCCTGGCTGGGTTCTATTAATTGCTGAATGCTGTTGGAGCCGGCAGATACAGGAAACAGTTTACATGGCTACGTGGTGCCCCAGCTCGCAGCCTCTCTGGAACCGTATTATTGTAGTGGCATAGTTGTGATTAGGGGTAGTTCCCTGAGGAAGACCAGGCCTTTGATGATTGAGTCACTTCCTCTCCACTTCACTTGAGTGTGATAGTGCGGCTGGCCCCATGGACATGCTCACCCTATGCTGAGTCCCATAGTTAAGCTCTCCAGCAGGGACAGCTCAGCCCCTCCTCAAACCAGGATCTGGGAGGAGGGGAAGCAGACAGAGCCGCTCCCGTTTCTACTTTTGGTGGCAACAGACAGGTACCTGTCAGTCACAATGTGTTACTCCAATAGCAAGTGCTTTGGAAGCAGGAAGGTCACTCACAGTCACCGACTGTGTGGCTTTGGTAGGTCTACTCTTTGAGTCTTGGTTTCCCCACTTATAAAATGGGGGAGTGATAAGAGATTATCCGAAACGTTAGTTGGGAAAATTAAATGGAATTATCTTAGTGTTTATAAACACTAAATTAGCTATTGTTATTATCGTAGTTCTTGTCTCTCCTCTCCAAAATCAGCTGGGCTGCCCCTCACAGGAGAAGCTTCCGAGGGATGACGTGCCTGGCTGTAAGGGCCTAGAGGAAGGGAGGTTTCAGTCTCTGGGACCTCTGGGGTGATTCCCCATGATTCCCCGGCCACAGCATCCTGAAATAGAGCCCATCTGTCTCACTTGGACCTTGGGGTGCTTCTCTAGAACTCCTAGGTGCTGCCCTTGTCCACCGTTCTGTTTACCCAGAACAGCCCCACACGAGCTGCCGTGAATCAGGCTTATCTCAGCCTCCGTCAGGCTTCAGGGAGAAAAACACCCTCCGCGCACAAGGGTGGGAACCAAGTCTGTCAAACAAAGGGCTCTGCCCTTTTGACTGGAACTGGTGTGAGTGGGGGCCCCCTCAGCTGCTTTCTGAGGGGCCTAGGGTGGAGTGTGCCAGGCTGCGTAACAGTGTTCTGTGGCACCACCCAGCAAAGGACATAACGGGGGTACGGGTGACAGCCCGGCGGGCTCCAGAGTCTGCTTGCCTTGGGTTCACATCTGTCAGTAGCTGCATGCTCTTAGGAAAGTCACTTTTCCTATCAGAGCCTCGATTTATTCATCTGGTAAATGGGGATAAAAATATCCTTCTCAGAGTCCTGTGGCCAGGATGCAATTAGATACCTATGCAAAACGCTTGGTCTAGAGATACATACAGCAAATAGTCAATAAACGGTAGCCACTTAGGGAAGTCTTCTCTCAGCCTTAACATAGCAGCAAGGAGTTAGGGATATTCCAGCAGCTAGCAGACCGTCTTACTCATGGTGGCTGATGGTGTCGGGTAGGAATGCTCATTTGGATGCGAATTTTCCAGTTTCAACTTTCCAGGGTGGGGTCAAAGGGCGGCCTTTACCCTGACGAATCCTGATCACCTCTTCCTCCAGGCCAACCGTTTGACCTGAGGCAGGTCATACTTTCCACAGTGGACCAAACCTCTCGGTGTTCCTCATAGGTCTCAGGTGCCAGATTCTAAGGGTGGGGATCTGAAGAGCCAGCAGCTCTGGAGCCACTTTGGAGGTTAGGGTAGGGGTCCTGGATTCCCTAGGGTAAGGTTCCCTTTGACCCCTGTCGTCTTTCATCATAGATTTGGAGACACCCTTCTGGATGCCAGCAACTTTAGCCACCCTTCTTTAACCCAGCGCTAATGGCTGATGGGTAAGCAAACATGTCGCTGTCAGAGGCTGAAACAGGCATTTTCTCCGTGGAGGTGCCAAAATGACCCTCCATCAGACAGGAAGTTCTATTGCTTGAAAGGAACCAATGCTATCAGGAGAAAGCACATCAGCTTGTCCTCTCCGGAAGGGACCTGTGAGCAATCAGCAAGGCTCCTCTCCAGCTGGCCTCAGGGGCTTTTGTTCAGCCCCAACAGGTCAAGGAAAGTTTGAGCAGGCCAGAGTTGTAACAGGGCAGTTTCAGAACTTTCCCTTCGTTTTTCCAACCCAGGGACCAGGACAGGAGGCTAACCCTGGTAAACTGAGCCAAAGCCATCAGGCAGATTTAATGATATTTTCATCCCACTCGAAGTGCATCGAGGGCATCCTATCGCCCTTCTGGTCAAGTTCAGCTGCTTAGTGTGCTCAACCTGATGGCTGAGCTTGGTGGCCCGACTCTGCCTTCTGCCTCGTCTGTCATCCTCCCAAACTGCATTCTTCCTTCTGTTCCTTCAGGGCCTGGGCTGTCGCCATCAGCCTGAACTCTCGACTCCACCCATTATGTCAGGCTGGGTCTGGACGGTGCTGCTGGGCCTGGGAGATCAGAGCTGCAGACCTGAGAAGGGGTCGTGCAGAAATCAGAAATGAATGAGATGGATTTCTCCAGCCAGTCCCAGCCCAGGTAACTACTGTCAGAGTGGCTTTCTTTGCGTCCTTTTCCTGAAGACAGGGGACCTGTCTGAGACCTCAGGGTTTCAGATAACACTCACGGCGGTCACCACGACTGTGCTAAGAGGCCTTCCATTAGTGATGGAAGTACCATCACTAATAAGGGTCATTAACTGAGACGTGACATGTGTCACACTGTGCCAAAGACTTCATGTGCTTTATCTTATAATAACTCTGGGGCAGGTGTTTGTTTTTTTTTTTTTATTTATTTATTATGTATACAATATTCTGTGTGTCTGCCTGCAGGCCAGAAGCGGGCATCAGATCTCATTACAGATGGTTGTGAGCCACCATGTGGTTGCTGGGAATTGAACTCAGGACCTTTGGAAGAGCAGGCAATGCTCTTAACCACTGAGCCATCTCTCCAGCCCTGGGGCAGGTGTTTTGTCCTCACATTATAGATAAGAGAGTTAAGGTCCTATACTCATTAGGAAGTGGTTGGGTAGAAAACAGAGCCCAGGCTTTTCAGAGCCTAGATCTGTCCATAAGTCAATGGTGTATTGCTTCCTACGTGTGGGTACATACGTGGAGCTGCTGCTGGCTGATCTATTGCCAAGTTTGGGGACTCCAGGAAAGGCAAGAAGATGTGATCAGGTTGGGACCTCTGTCGTTTGGCCTTACTTCAAACAAAGATGACAGCAGGGAACTAAAGCCCCTGACTTCCCTCCTCTGAAGACCAAAAATAGGAGAGACAGGAAGCATTTGATCCCTAAGTGTCACACGAACACATCCTGCTAACTCCGCCACGAGGGAGTGGCTGAGAGCAGCTGCCGGACAGGGGCCAGCTAGGAGGTCAGCTCGCTGGGTGTCGTCGGCTAGACCTTCTGGGACTGACACGGGTCTGGGGTAGGCTGACGGTTGAGCATCTGAACATTTGTGTTGCAGAGAAATCGCTATGGCCGAAGACATTCTTACTGCAGCTCTCCACAACAGATGATAACCGCCCGCCGTTGTCATTGCCCCAGCCACACCCCACTGCTGAGCCCAGATGATGGCACAGAAAGAGGCCTTGGGTGCTTCGGGTGGCTGACTTTGGCTTAAGGTCTCTTGATGCCCGTCCTAAACCTTTCTAGGGCTTCTTTGCACCTACTTCCCTCTCTCTGCTTGAGACCATCAGGTTCTGACATGTCCTCAACTTCCTGTGTATTTCCCTCAGTACAGCCTTGCATGCTCAGTCTGCTCTCGGTCTGAGCTTCTTAGAGGGCCTGGGCTAACTGTGAGAACATCTACTGATTCCTCATTTCACAGCTCAGAAAAAACAAGTTCTGAGAGACAAAGGACTTTTTTTTTAAAAGACTGAAAAAAAAAAGATTTATTTTATCTTATGTGTATGAATGTTTTGCCTGCATGTACCACATGTATGCCTGGTAGCAGTGGTCAGAAAGCTTTGGCTTCCCTGGAACCGGAAGTACAGATAGTTGTGAACCACCATGTGGGTGCTGGGAACTGACCTCAGGTCCTCTACAAGGGCAGCAAGTGTTCTCAGTTACTGAACCTACTTTCTAGACTTGACAAAGGGTTTTTCTGAGGTGCTAAAGAGAACTCTTGGAGATGGGCTTTCCAGTTAGCAGGCCACACCTCTGCCATCATGTGTGCTTGGGAGGGAGGAGAAGTGAGAAGATTTGTGTGAGAATTTCTTCAAAATAGCCCCTCCCACTTTCATTCAGTGTTCACCAGCTTCAAGGCTTCAGAGGTGTAGACGGTACCTGTCCAATTTACGTCTGCCCTAGGTACTCCAGTCCCCAAAGCTTGGGCCTCTGACCGCAATGTTGAGAGTGCCATTCGAATGAGAGGGCAGAGGCAACGTGAACAGACACCAGCAAATGGATCTGTGTACAGCAAAACAGAAGATAGCAAGGATCAAGGGGGCGTTCTCCCCGGTTAGAGGAAACAGCAGCACCATGTGTCCAGGCACTCACCCCACGGAAGCTTTGTGCTAATTTCTCCGGCACCTGGAAGGAAACATCACTGCCTCATGCATGGCTTCCAATCTGCTAATGGCCACCGTCCCCCAGACGACCCTGAGCACAGGGTCCTGATAAGGTGCTCCCTGATAGTCGCCCATTTCTGACATCAGAAAACAGCCCTGATGGGGTGAGTGTTCTGCGCTGAGCGAGGCATAGCTGTCCCTGCAGCCCCCGGCCTGAACCATTAGTGGACCAGAATCAATAGTGCTCGAGCAACTCGGCTCCTCGGAAGCATTCACTCGGCATATTTGTCAGGCGGTTCCTTTCTTCAGCATTGCACGGTCTATGGCCCCGATGCCAGAGTCTTCCCTTCTCCCACAAAGTGCCGAGGGGAGTTTGCAAGTTCCAGACAGCATCAGCTTTCTTTCTTTGGAACTTTCAAGGAGAAAGGGAATTTTACGTTTGTGAGCACCCAATGGCAGGCCTTCATGGTGGCCTATTGATGGCAAGCAACAGTCTTCAACTGTGGGGAACAGAAGCAAAGGGAATCGCAAGACAAAGCCTGTTTGTTTGGAACTCAACAGTGGGGCAAGATGATCACTAGCCAAGCTGCCTGAAGTCATGGAGCAAGGACATTGTGTGGGTCTAGTCTAGGCCACCTGCTTCCTGCTTGCTAACAGAAGTGAACCAGCTAGCTGGACTATATATCTAAGATATGTGAGTGTGTCCATTCTGTAAGAGGAGAGGATGCGGTGGGCCAGGAAAAAAGAAAAGTTCACCGGCCAGGCAGACATCTAGGGAAGTTGCAGGGCTCATTGATGCCTAGTGTGTGGTAAATCAGAGCCTCAGGCCTTTAGACTTCTCTGTTAGGATTGTGTGAGAAATAAGATCTAGAAGCTATGGAAAGTGCCCGGCACTGGATACAGACCAGCTCACTGAGTGACAGCTAGTGGTGTTCGTGCTTGGAGAAAGGCTGGAGGTGTGACCTCAGTGACACTTTGAAACCTCTGGGAAACCCTTCCCAGTGTTATCACCGGAACTTTTTGTTTGTCTGTTTAAACGAAGGCTGCTAATTTTACCAGCTCATGGGAACAATGTGAGGTTTCTGACGAACTGGAGGACATACAGAAGATGTCTCCTGAGGTGAGGTGCTGGAGAAGAGCCTTGTGGGCCTTACTTCTGGACAGATACTGGGAAACAGACAGAATGGCATCCATATAGGATGCCTTAATCCTTCTAGACTTCCAGATCCTTGTGTAAGGAAAACAAAGGCTAGGGTCTGTTCTCTGCTGGCTTCTTGGGGGCTAGCACTGAGCCTGACATTTGAATCGGCTCAAAAAACATTTTCTGAATGAATGAATGAATGCTAGGAGGCCAGTCAAGGCTAATTCTAAAGGGTTACACCTGCTGTCCATGTCTACTTATAGAACCAAAGCGAAGTCTCTTGGTGTGGCTTTTGGGACTATGGGAGCTGAATGACCTCCCAGGTTGACCTTATCTGAAGCACTGATGTTTGTTTGGAGTGGAGGGGAGAGCAAGAATGGAGGAGCCAGTGGGAGAATTTCATGATTCAAAGGTGGGGCCTGGAGGAGAGGACACTGGGGGTGGGCAGGAAAAGCCTGTAGAGATCCAGAGGTGAGACAGCGGCCAGGAGCTTCATTTAGTCCTGACTGGGGCTTTCCATGGGCTGGGGTGAGGTCGGCCCTAGGCTGCTTCTCTCCACAAGAATGTGAGCTCGGTAGCCCTGTGGAGCACGCAGAAGCGGTTCTTATCTAGAGGTCGTGTGCAGGCTGGAGAACCTGCCTTTGGCGGGCAGATGGTTAGAAGACCATTGTGACCAGAAAAGGGGCAATCAGAGAAAAGGTGAGGCCGGGAGACTGCAGGGAAGCCAAGGAGAGACCTTAACGTCAAGCGAATATATTATTTCTGATTCATATTTTACTCTTCTCATGGAAGTAAATGAATGTAAAAATGAACAGAGGATGGGCGAGAAGGAAGTAGCAGGCTGTTTGACTCTGTCCAACCCAGTGATGACAGAGACTGGAAAGTGCCACCCTCCCAGGTGAGCCCTTTGCCTCAATGCCACGGAGCCACGAAGGCATCTGTGAGCAGCAGGCAGGACCCTGGCAGAGGCACGCCAGAGCTTCTGGGACAATGTCGAGATCCTTGTGAAGATCTCCAGAAATCTCTCTCTCCATCAGACAAAACAGTTTAGCCACTTAGGTTAATAAGATAAGCTAAGTAAAACCAAGTGTTTCCCCCGAGTATCATTGTAGGGGTGTCAAGATTTCTGTTTCCAAACTGCTCACTGTACTCCTTGACCCCACTAGATAACATCTGGAGTTCCACCAAGTTTCATCTCTAGCAAGCAGCTGGAGGCGCTGACATCAGCCCTGGATGCTACTGTAAGTGGAGGATGGGAAGGCAGGCTTCGATAGAAGAGATCTAACCTGAGCGCCGAAGATGAAAGATTTTCAGGGACCTGGTGGTGGGGAGAGGGATGTATGACCAGAGGAGCCAGAGTTGCAACCAAGTCGCCTGAGGGCAGTTTTGCAGAGTTCTAACACATTATTAGGTGTTTGGCTATTAACGGAAATGTCTCACACATGATGCTGACCGTAGCAGCATCGTCAGCGAGATGGCTGCATCAGACGGCTAAATCCGTAATTGTTGGCCTCTCACATCAGGGAGCTTGGCTAATCCTAACATTAACAGGTTGCAGGACCTCATCAACAGTGCCTGCTGCAGAGTGAAGGATGCTGTTCCCGGGATCTGGAGGAGACCTGGGGAGCTCTGGAGGATGGAAGTGCTCCTTCTTACTGTAAAGTCCCCTGAGAGCAGTGGACCGTTAAAGGATCAGCGTGGGGCCATTTTTCTTCAGTCTTACCGGCTGCATATTTCCTGGTTATAATAGTTCGGAGGAAAATATTGCTAAATGGCTGCATAAACAATTTTAATTGGCCTGGGCTCCCAAAATGTGCTATTTTTGTTCTGTTGCCAAGCATGCTTTTTTACTAGCTAATTATGCCCAGCGTTTAACTTTCGACAGAAAAAAAAAGAGAGAAAAGAAAAGAAACAGGAAACAAGGCATTCATTATTGGAGTGACAGCTTTTCGACAAGCCCACATTTCAACATCCATTGTGTAATTTCCTCTCCCCAGCTTACAGTTAGCTGTTCCGTGAGGCCACTGGAAACAAACACCTCCCTCAGTGGGGGCTGGAAGGTGCTGTGTGCAATTCAAAATGCCTGTTTGTTTTCACCTCAGGCGGAGGGACAGGTTCCCTCAGGCCACTGGAGCCCACCTTCTGAGTCTCTGCCTTGTTGGGCTCCTGGCAGAAATTCCCCAACTAAGGTTTCTGCTGGGTGGTTTGCAACTAAGCCTGGGCTCCTCCGCTGTCAGGGCCTGGGCTCCGCCTGTTGTTGGTGCAACACTTCAAGGCTCCTGGGAATTTAGGTAACTCTCAGAGGGATATTTTTTTCCTTCCAGTGAAATTATAAAACACGGCTAATTCCAGTTTGTTAGGTACTTAGTCTCAGAAAGTGAAGTTAGGCTACTTTGTGAGGCTCATTTTCAACTTACTATATGATAATTATCACAGTGTCTGTTGTATATGCGTAGAAAACACACAGATGATGAAGTATATAACTCAAAAACCGTGTGGCTCCCCCAAGGGTCAATAATATAATTGTTTCCAGTGCCCTGGGACCCTCCCTATCACCCTGGTCCAATCTCTATTTCCCCTTCCTCTTCAAAGATTCTAATGTTATTTAAACTTCATATAAATGGAGCCATATAATATGTGGTGTGTATATTTATATTTTAATGTATGGTATCTGTTATTCTACTTGACTTTATGCCTTATAGCTGTACCTCATTCAGTGTCATTACCACACACACACACACACACATATTCCATATATCAATATAATATGGGTTATCCAACTAACTATAAAGGACATAGAGGCTATTTTTTCTGTAGTCATTCTGATTGATGCTTCTTTGAATTAGTGCACATGTTCACATATTCTGACTGAGCATCAGTGAGAAGCTGATATGTGGGTCATGCATATAGTTGGGGATCATGTTCAAATTTTATGACTTAGGTCTAAAAGTTTGCAAAGTGGTGCATGCACGTGAGTCCTATTCCCCTTCCCTATAAACACTCCGTACTATACATTGTTTTAATTGTAGCGGTTTTTAGTTGTATCTCAGTGTGTTTTAAGTTGCCTGCCGTCCCTAGATATTAACATGGAAGAGCACATCTTTATGTGTGTATGCATTATTTCATTTAGAATAGTAGTTGGAAAATAGTTACAAGTAATTGGAATCAGGAAAATGTTACTGTAGAAAGAGATTGCTCTGAAGTGCTCTATTGAATCAGAGAACTTCCGAGCCCTCATGGCAGACCATAGCTGTGCTGGTAACGTGGGGGACTCACAAACGCTCATCACTGGTTCGCCAGCAATATCCTTTAAAGAAATAAGTCATTGATGTCTTCCTAGGTCTTGAGTGTCAGTATTCTTCTTTGGGTGCTGGGGATGAAAGCAAGCACTCTGCCCCTGAGCTGCATTCCAGGCTGCACATCATTTAAAGGTTTTTTACTGCATTTATTTTATGTGTGTGTGTAATGTACATGCCACTGTGCATGTGTGTTTGTGTGTGTGGCTCAGAGAATCTTCTAAAGCTTGTAGAATTTATTAATTCAAGCATATACTTTTGAATTTTTCATTGTTATTAATAATACATTAAAACCCCTTATGATTTCATGTTTGGGTACATCTGCAAAGGTCAGACTATTTCAAAATTATAGTACCTTAAGGGCAAACCTGAGGACACATAAGGACATACAGTTAATTAATTAATTAATTAACCAGAAGGTTTGTGATCAATTAATTAATTAGAAGGCATATGGTTAACTAATTAATTAATTAAAAGGCTGATTCTTTATATCTTCTTTATCCTATTGTGGTTGTTAGGCCCAGTCTGTGATGGTGTGGGAGGTCCTTCTGTCTATGTGTTGCTTTTATTGGTTAATGAATAAAGAGACTGCCTTGGCCTGTTGATAGGGCAGAACTTGGTAGGTGGGGAAAACTGGATGGAATGCTGGGAGAAGGAAGGTGGGAGGGAGAAGCCATGGAGCAGGTGGAGACAGACACTGGGAATTTTATCCAGTAAGCCATAGCCTTGTGGAGATACACAGATTAACAGAAATGGGTTAAATTAAGATCTAAGAGTTAGCCAATAAGAAGCTAGAGCTAATGGTCCAAGTAGTGATTTAAATAATACAGTTTCTGTGTGATTATTTTGGGACTAAGTGACCAGGACAAACAAGCGGCCTGCTGCTACAAATTGGCACTCACGTGGCCAACTGAATCCATGTAAAACTTGAGAGGGCTTGAAAAGGAATTCTAGACACTAAAAAACAAAGTTTAGCTGCACCCCTGCCCCCGAAATGGGCTTTGCTTGCTGGAGGCATGCTGCAGCTCCCTTACAAGAGGCTTTCCTAATTCAGCAGTAGCAGAAGGAAAAAACAAAGCCGTGGCCATTTTGAAATGCTGGCTTTCTGGGCTTTGCTGCCAGCACGACCTCTGGCTCTTCCAGAGCAATGTGCTGTGGCTTGCTTAATGGCAATGTGGACTGGCTGTGTGCCTGGAAGTGGGGTGGTGTGTGTGGCTCTCAGAAACAGCAAGCAGCTCTGCCATGTTGGAATGGGCACTGCAAAGCAGGCAGCATCATATGTACCCTGCCAATGTCACAGCTTAGATTCTTAAGTGCTTAGCATTTTAAGAGTGCTTAAATTACAGATATACAATACAGAGAAACCCAGATAAAGGGTCACAGTGTTGGATAAATGTATGTAGGCTTGGGAGAGAGAAGAAAAAGAATATAGACAGTTATAAAAAGATATAAAGTTTTTAAAGAGACAGAGTACAGACATAGATTAAAGGAGTAAAGATAATAAAATAAGTATTAAAAAGTAATAGAGTAAAATCAAGCCATGTAAAGATGAAATATGCACAGAGAGTCTGGATTATGTATATTGTGTTTTCTTTGAATTTTTTGACTGTGAAGGAACTAAATACAAAGTGACATTTCATTGTATGGGCTGCTAAGCTAAACCAGCATGTATATCATAAAGGTATCGTGACTTCCAAATTTGGGTCTAAGAACACGTTACTTTGGAGAAGAGGTTCTTCTTTTGTTTCCACAGAGGATGAGAACCTATGGATTACTTCCAGACTGGTGTGGTTTGATGAACTAAACCCTTCTGAAAGGTCACTGTGAACATTCTCAAAAACTTACTTGGTCCAACTGCTGACTGAGATGAACCTAGCACACAGGATACACCATAAAAGACCTGATTAACAGTGCCCCTAATCAGCAGGAAGAAGTATGGACAAAACTATGCCCATCTTCCCAAATATTGTTTATAAATGTTTGTTTACATTTTAAGGGAGATTTGATATAGACATGAATAATTTGGTATGGATCTTGGTTTATTGATACAAATTTAAGGTCAGTTTTGTTATATGTATATTTCTGCTCTTGATTAAGGTATCATGTTTGTGTAGCTCATTTAAAAATGTAATGCATAATTTAAAAATATAGGTTGATAGATAATCATCTATAATAGTCAAGTTTGTAGTCACATTTGTTAGACTTTCTAGATGTACAGAGACGTATTTCAGATGGATAGGTACTCTTCAAATCTTTTAGAAACCTTCAGAATATGGCATTTAAAGTGTTTTAATAACTTAGGACTTTTCATGAAAATGAGACATGTCTGCTCCTGGCAGCACCAATTACTTTGAGAAGGTGATGGGCATTGAAGAGGCTCCTTAGCCATTTGGGCAAGAAACTGCCCTTGCCTGGACTGCTTAGCTGGACATGAAGGACTCACAGAGAAATGACTGCTAAACTTGCCTAAAGTTGAGATGATCCTTCAGGGTTCCTGCTTCATGAAAGAGTCTGCTAGACATTCTATAGGATGCAGAAGAAAGTGACTGACAGACTATCAATATAGGTGGAACTGTCTTTGAAATTTCCTGCTTCATGGAAAAGTCTACTGGATACTATGGGCCAGTAGGCTGTAGATGGATACCCCAACGATACAGAAGAACTTTGGGTGACTGTCTGGGTAGTGAGATATCTGTCAATTCTAGAGTTTTGGAAGTTGCTTCCAATGTGCTTCCTGTTTACTTAGGTAATAGTATATCCTTCTGTTCCTGGGTAGTCTCAGTTTATGGTCTTTCTTGCAACCAGATATTGCCTTAGGGAAAACTACTGAGACTCAGGCCTCAATTAAGCTTGTCTTAGCTGGGTCCTACAGTGGTCTGTTCTTGATGTTTATTAAAACCAAAGATGAGCCAAAAAAAAAAAAAGAGTTGAAATAACCATGTTGGCAGGGAGGATCCAGACCCTCCACATCCAATTGGCTCAAAATTACAAAACTAGTGATAATAGTTATTATTACCTATTGAATATTTTAAGCACTTCATATCAGATGCCACCATTTAATCTTTATAGCTGTCTTGGTTTCTTTTCTGTTGCAACAAAATGCCCTCTACAAAAGCAAGTTAAAGGAGAAAGATCTCACAATCTCAGGTTACAGGCCACATGGCAGGGAAGTGACAGTGGCAGGAGCTTGGTGGCTCTTCTCACATCACATCTGCAGTCAAGAGCAGAGAGCAATGAATCATTCGTGCTAGTGATCAGCTCCCTCTATCTTTCTTAGATGGCCCAGGATCAGAGAATAACCCTCCCCACACTTAAGATGGCTCTTATATCAATGAATGTGGTCAAGAGAATCCTCCACAGGCATCCCTGTCAAGATATTATCTCACTGAGACAATGCTAATCATCACAACAACCTTACAAAATGAATATTATCATTGTTCCAGATTCTTAGGTAAAGGAGCTGATCTTGGAAAGGTTGAGAATCTCACAAACATCATCGAACAGGTGATAGAGGAGATGGGGCCCAGCTATCTGATCCTGGAGTCTCAACTCTTGACCAACACGTCAGTGATTTCTTGGGATTCTGGCCATGCTTCCTGATTGTACATATAAATATGTTTCACTGCCAAGAGCAATGCTGCTCAGTGGGATGATTGCTGGGGAGAGGAATGAGATTCCTCTCCATATTCGTTCTTTTATGGTTTCTTTTGTGGCTCCTCCCATTGAGAGTCGAAGATTATTTCCTGTCTCTGATGATCTGATTTTGTGACTTGCCTGGCCAACTGGAAAGTGGTGGGAATGACAATCCTGAGCCTAGATCTTCAGAGCTTGCTTTTGGTCTCTCTTGATTGTCTGATGGAAGATGAGATGTCAGGAGGAAGGCCAGGATGAGTCCCCAGATATGTGAAGATGCCCAAGGACCTGAGGTCAGCCAAGCCTCCTAAGTCAGCCTGCCTTCAGGTGTCGATGCCTGAGTGAGCATCCTAGGCCCAGTGAAACCTCCCTGCTGACTCAAAGACTCATGAGCCGAGCATTAATTATTATATGCCACTGAAGTTCTGTGTCATGATTGTGTTGCTAGCTAACACGTTCTGTGGTAGCTATGTACAAAGGGTGGATGGTTTATACTGCAGTTTATATGATACCCAATGTATAGGATGTTTACTGCAGTGGCTATGTCTAATGGATGGAGTATTGACAACGAGGTCAGGAAATGCTTTGTAGATCTGAGCATAGTTTGGCCTCCCAGTATAGTCAAATATCAAGTTGCTACTGTCTCTTTCCTGATGCATGTAAGATCTATGTTCCTGAAGCATATGGAGACATGGCTTCATGCAAACAGCATCCTTATACCATTAAACCTCTTAGGAGTACTGTGACGGCCATTATATCTTATTGTACAAAGATCTCATAAGCTATGTACCACTGTGTGTGTGTGTATGTATTTATGTGTACTGGTCATACAGTTTAAGTTAGATTTTTGTCTTTCACTCCTCAACGAGTCCAGAGTCTGTGTGCAGGAACATTTGAAAGACTACAACCCATCCTGGGCCATCTGATGGTCATGCAATGGTCCTTCTGTGACAGACAGGGCTTGTAACATGAATGGGGCTGGCTTGCTTATTGTTGGGGGTTTTGTCCTGCCCCACAACTGTTTAGCTCCAAAGAAAATCACACATAGGTCTCCATAAATTATAAGCTGATTGGCCCATTAGCTCCAGCCTCTCATTGGCTAACTCTCACATCTTGATTAACCCATTTTTCTGATCTATGTTAGCCATGTGGCTCAGTACCTTTTTTCAATGGGGCAGATCACATCCTGCTGCTTCGGTGGTCTGGGCAGGAGTGGGAGGAATCAACTTCCTCCTTCCCAGAATTCTTCTGTTCTCATTACATCATTTCTACTTCGTGTCTGGTTTTCCTGCCTATATTTTCTGCCTGGCCAATCAGTGTTTATTTATAATATGATTGACAGAATACAGACAATTATCCCATACCAAGGGCTGGGCTGGTGTTCTCTAATGACTCAGAGCATCATTGTCTTACATAAAGATCTCCCACTGCTGGTCCATGTGTCCATCAGAGGAGACGTAGTCTTTCTTCAACAAGCCAGCTCTACCAATGTGCCAAGGCTTCCAGCCTCAGAGTCTTCCAGACTGCTACCAACGCTCCAGTCTCCCCTGCTGTACCTCCAGCTGAACAGCTCTATACTCTTGATCCTTTTCTTATTCCTTTCTGCTCTTCTGGTTCAGTTGTGTGTTGCCAGGTAACTAATTACTCACATGCTAGCACCATGGCTAATGCTCATGTAATCTGCAGGTCAGGGAATTGTAAAGGACATGGCATATGCTTGCCATTGTTCTCAGGTTTCTGGGGCTTAGAGTGGGATGACTTGAGTGGGAGGTGCTGAAGTCGTTGAGAAGCTTCTCTGCACACTCTTGGCATGTGGACTGGGTTAGCCCCGGATGGAACAGAATGTCCACAGTATGATGCATTCGATATGGTTGTTTTTATGGCTAGTCCTAGCAGTATAAGGCGAATGCCTCATGGTATTTCGAGACTTTTCCTTGGAACTCAATGTATGGCTTCATATCTCCCTTACTCCGAAGGTTAAGATAGCCACAATCCTGCTCAGAGTCCTGGAGAGGTGGGACATAGACATTATTTCTTGATGGGACAGTTGTTAGGAACTTTGGAGTCACGGTTTTAAACTGTCACACCTTAAAGTTGTCTACCAATTTTTCCTAGTTGCTAAGATCACTTCCCGTGTGTGTAAGAATCTTTTCACTGTGGGGCAGATGGCTCAGCAGTTAAGAGCCTTGGTTGCTCTTGTAGAGGATCTGAATTCAGTTCTCAGTACCCATGTGGTGGCTCACTATCATCCACAACTCCAGTTCCAGGGGAATTTGGTGCCTTCTTATGGCTGTGGCAGGCACCAGGCACACATATGATCATATATATATATATATATATATATATATATATATATATATATAATCATTCCTATTCATAAAATAAAATGAATAAATATTTTTAAAAAGAATGTTTTCATAAAAAGACCCCCAAGCTTACATGATACGGGAAGCATCCAAGTTTTCATAGAGTCACTATAGTCCTGTCGTGTGCTCTGGAGGTGCATGCTGAGGTTTTGTGAGATCAACCCATCCTTGCTGGGGTCTCACTAGACCTGGAGTAGCTAAAATCTTGCAAGCCCTCAGGGAGGGTCACTGATGGAGAGAACAGAACACTGTTGCAGGCTTGCCACAGCATAAGAGAGGTCCCAGTGTGATGCGTCTCTTTGAGCTGGGGGCTGGGGAGCTGAGAATCAGGAGGGGAGGAGGGGGATGCTTAGAGCATAACCCTATGTTCCCGAACATGTATAAATTTATTCTAGATCTTTCTTCTTAGATCTCTCTTCCTTCTGACCTTCAGGCTGAGTCTGGCTGCCCCTGGTTGAAAAGTCTCAGTCTTCAGCCTCTGGATACACTCCACACAGTGCAGGGAACAAGGCACTCAGGGTCAAACTCTATTACAGAGCCTCAGTGTTGAAAACAGCTTGGTATTGGCATAAAAACAGAGAAGTCAATCAATGGAACTGAGTAGAAGACCCTGATTTTAACCCACAAACTTATGAACACCTAATTTTTGATAAAGGAGCTAAAAGTATTCAATGGAAAAAAGAGAGCATCTTCAACAAATGGTGCTGGCAGAACTGGTTGTCAACGTGTAGAAGAATGAAAATAGATCCATATCTATCACCATGCTCAAAACTCAAGTCCAAATGGATTAAAGACCTCAATATTAGTCTGAACACACTGAACCTGATAGAAGAAAAAGTGGGAAGTACTCTACAACATATGGGTACAGGAGATCACTTCCTACGTTTATCCCCAGCAGCACAGACATTAAGGACAACATTGAATAAATGGGACCTCCTGAAACTGAGTAGCTTCTGTAAAGCAAAGGACACTGTCACTAAGACAAAAAGGCAACCCACTGACTGGGAGAAGATCTTCACCAACCCTGCAACAGACAAAGGTCTGATCTCCAAAATATATAAAGAACTCAAGAAACTAGACTTTAAAATGCTAATGAACCCAATAAAAAAAATGGGGCACTGATCTGAACAGAGAATTCTCAACAGAAGAAATTCAAATGGCCAAAAGACACTTAAGGTCATGCTCAACCTCCTTAGCGATAAGGGAAATGCAAATTAAAACAACTTTGAGATACCATCTTACACCTGTCAGAATGGCTAAAATCAAAAACACCAATGATAGCCTTTGCTGGAGAGGTTGTGGAGAAAGAGGCACACTCATTCATTGCTGGTGGGAATACAAACTTGTGCAACCACTTTGGAAATCAGTGTGGCGATTTCTCAGGAAATTTGGGATCAACCTACCCCAAGATCCAGTAATACCACTATTGGGAATATACCCAAGAGATACCTCATCAAATGACAAAAGTATCTGTTCAACTTTGTTCATAGCAGCATTGTTTGTAATAGCCAGAACCTGGAAACAACCTAGATGCCCTTCAATGGAGGAATGGATGAAGAAAGTGTGGAATATATACATATTAGAGTACTACTCAGCGGTAAAAAACAATGACTTCTTGAATTTTGCGTGCAAATGGATGGAAATAGAAAACACTATCCTGAGTGAGATATCCCAGACCCAAAAAGAGGAACATGGGATGTACTCACTCATAATCGGTTTCTAGCCATAAATAAAAGACATTGAGCATATAATTTGTGATCCTAGAGAAGTTTAATAAGAAAGTGAACCCAAAGAAAATCATATAGTCATCCGCCTGGAGAGGGGAAGTAGACAAGATTGCAGGGCAAAAACTGGGAACTTGCGGGTGAGGTAGCAAGGGGCAAAGGGGAAATGGGATGAGAAACATGAGAAGGGGAGGATGGGAGGAGCTCGGGGGATTGGGATGGTTGGGATATAGGAAGGGAGGATATGGGAGCAGCGAAGTATATATCCTATCTAAGGGAGCCATCTTAGGGTTGGCAAGAAACTTGACTCTAGAGGGGTTAGCAGGTGTCCAGGGAGAGGTCCCCAGCTGGTACCTTGGGCAACTAAGGAGAGGGAACCTGAAATGACCCTATCCTATACTGATGAATATCTTGCATATCACCTTAGAACCTTCATCTGGCGATGGATCGAGGTAGAGACAGAGTCTCAATTTGGAGCAACGGTCTGAGCTCTTAAGGTCCAAATGAGGAGCAGAAGGAGGGAGAACACGAGCAAGGAAACCAGGACCACGAGGGATGCACCCACCCACTGTGACAGTGGAACTGATTTATTGGGAGCCCACCAAGGCCAGCTGGTCTGGGACTGAATAAGCAGGGGTTGAAACTGGACTCTCTGAGCATGGCGGACAATGAAGGCTGATGAGAAGCCAAGGACAATGGCACTAGGTTTCGATCCTAATACATGAACTGGCTTTGTGGGAGCTTAGCCTGTTTAGACGCTCACCTTCCTGGACATAGATAGAAGACCTTCGTCTTCCCGCAGGGCAGAGTATTTGGACTGCTCTTCAGTATCGAGAAGGAGGGGGAATGGGGTGGGGGGAGGAGAAGAGGAGTGGGGATAGGGGAAGGGGAGTGGGGGGAGGGGGCAATATTTGGGAGGAGGGGAGGGAAGTGGGGAACGGGGAGCAGGTGGAAATTTTAATTAAGAAAGAATAAAAATAAAAAAATAAAAAAAACAAACAACAACAACAAAACCCAGAAAATGCTCCAACCTGGAATCCAACAGCCCTGATCCTGTGGGCTACTCTCGGAGTGACTTTGGACACATACTCAGTCCACTAGAACTCAGTTTCCCCATCAGTCAAATCAGGACCCTAACCTTGAAAGACCTCTAAAATCCCTTCCGAACTCCCTGAAGGAGATGATTCTAGCACACCAGGCACTCCTAAAATTTCAATCTTCAAGCTCAAGTTTATTTCCTGTCTTTTGCCTTACTGCTGTCTGCCTTGCTCTTGGTGTAATTTATTTAACTGAGCCATGCTGAGCAGTTTGGAACTGAGCTTGCGTGAATCACCGTCCATAAAATCAAGTTAAGTGGATTTCATTGCACACAGCGCACCTGTGTAGATACGCCGCAAGAAGAAGCCGGATTTTCTTGGCTCTTCCAGACCCCTGTTAGAATTGCTTCTCCACTGATACAGCGTTCGCCCTGTATTTATTGTCCATTGTTATAACAGCTTCCTTCAGAAAGCTGAAAGCAAAGCGTTGGAAGCAATTTCTCCTACAGACAATTTTATATAGCTGTCCGGGTTACCTATCTCGCCAGGAAAACTGACATTGATTTTCCCTATTTTATCAGAGTCGACAAATATCATCAGATCCACCTCCAATTCAGTCACCCTACAAATTTTTATTGAGTGTTATAGGAAGTCATCTCGAGTTAGGTACAGGGCTGAAGTTCAGTGTTCGAAGACCCTACAAACTGGGTCGGTCAAGTGTCCAGGAACAACTCGGGGTTAAACAATGCAAGAGAATGTCGCTGGGTAGAAAATGGCATATTCAATATTTTCTGAGCGAGGAGAAGTCAAACACAAGGCACACGATACTGGGAAGGATTATGGGGAGTCTGGGAAAGAGGTTGAGTGTGTGAGACTGGTTTCAATTTGGACCATTGCCCAGGTTCACCCCCTCCCCCACCCTCGTGCCTCATTGACAACCTGGACAGGCGTCATCTGAGTTCATCATGGTCTGTACAGGATATGGTGGGGTGGGGGTGGAGATGGCATTCATGGGAAGAAATGCCCCTAAGGGTCTGCTCTGGTGCTTGTGAAAATATATTTGCAAACCAGTGTGAAGGATTATAAAGGGATTTATTTCATTTTGTAACACAGCCAAAAGCACAGGTAGGTGGCTGAGGAGACAGCGGTTTGTATTTTGTTCTTGTCTTCTATCGTGATCCAGGAAATGTCTGCTCTGCCACAGAATAAACATTTCGCTTTTCCAGACTGATTTCTAATGTTTTTGAAAACACAATTCCATTTGCCCTCTCTGGGTGCCAGAGAGACATACAGGGGATGTTGCGGAAGGGTGTGGTGGCCTTGCTGACAGTTTATTTATGCAGTCCCTTAGGGAAAATCAGGTTGATTAAAGTGACTAAGTTCTGGACGGACTTCCTTGGATTTGTGACCTAAGCAACATTTGACTTGCTTCATTTGTTCTGTTGGTGGTGCTGTTTGGGATAAGGCATGCCCACATGTCCCCAGTGCCCATTTGGGACGCTACCATGCTTAGTCAGCACCCTTCTGTCCTGGGGGTGTGCTCTGGTGAGCAGTGTTGTCTAATGCAAATACAGCACACATGCAACTTAGAAATTTCCTTTCAAACTCCAAGACCTTTAAACATTTTTTTATTGCAAGGCTGGTGCATTGTCACTGGCTACTCTTCCAGAGGACCAGGATTTGGTTCCCAACATCACATTGGGGTTCATAAACATTGTAACCCCAGTTTCAGAAGAGCTTATCACCCTCTTCTGACCTTTGAGGGTACCAGGCATGACACGGTACACGTATATACATATATGCAGGGGCAAAACACATATACACATAAAAGAAATAAAAAGAAAATTTAAAAATTATCAGATTTTATTTATTGTGTATGTAGGGGGCTATGCATGTGTTACTGTGTGTGTGTGTGTGTGTGTGTGTGTGTAAGTCAGAGGACAATTTATGAGAGTCAGTTCTCTCCTTCCACGGGGTGGAATCCAGGAACTGAACCCAGGTCATCAGGCTGGGGGCACCTGCCATTGTCTGCTGGCTCAGTAAGATCCTTTGAACTCGGGTGTTAGTTGGTTCATCCCGACACCCTGGAAGACCACCTCGGTTTATTCTCACCAGCAGATCTTATTATAATTTTTCCCTCAAACCAGGTCGATAAGGGACAAGGAACCCTGGAAAAGCAAGTGGGCAAACAGAAAGATCCCATGCATGAAGTCTGGACAAGTCGTAAATGTGGTACAAACAAACCCAAGGAATGTATCATATACCGTCACAGGGAACGAAGCAGAAAATTATATAGTTGAACATTGGATAATAACTGGTCCTTGTCAAGCCTAATACTGGGTTCTTCATTGCCTACAAGAGTTAAAACAAGGGGACTGGAGAGATGTCTTAGTGTCTTAGTACTTGTTGCTCTTGCAGAGGACCCAGGTTCAGTTCCCAGCACCTACTTGGTGGCTCTCAGTCATCCCTAGTTCCAATTCCAGAGGTCTGGTGCTTTCTTCTGAACTATAAGGGCATAAGGCACTCACGTTTTGTCCATACATACACACAGGTCAAACATCTATACATAAAAAATCAAATAAATTAATCTTTTTTAAAATCCTCTATAAATGAATCTACAGCAACAGTAATAACAACAGAACGAAACACCCTCTGTGGAGCCACGAGGCCTAGGGAAGGACTGAGAGTCACAGAGGCTTGTGCCAATGTTGTCATCAGTAACCAGGTGTATCTATTACACGCTCCTAATACATCTTGTCTCAAGTGAGATTTGCTATGACCTAAAGCCCATATCTGGCTTTGAAGACTAAGTATAGAAAAAGAAAAAACAGAAAAAAAGAAACACCATGTGCTAATGCCCATAAGTCATTGTAACAATACCTACACTGCGTGTTAACTATCTTTTTTTAGCTTTTAAATCTTATTACACTGTATGGGTGTTTTACCTGCATGTACATCTTTGCAGCACTTGTATGCCTGGACCCTGACCACGGAGGCAAGAAGAAGGAATGGGATCTGTTGAAACTGGAGTAACCGATAGGAGTGAGCCACCAAGTGGGTACTGGGAGCCAAATCCAGGTCTTCTGGGAGAGTAGCATGTGCTCTTAACCACTGAGCCATCTCTCCAGCCATGTACACTAACCATTCATGAGCGTGAACACCAGAAGGATTTAGTACACCCACAATGCTGTGCAACCTTCTCCCCTTCCTAGTTCTACACCATCTTCATCATCTCAAAGGAACCCCCTCTGATCCCTCAAGAGGCTGCCCATCCTCATTTCTCAGCCTCTTTTAAACACCACCCTGCTTTCAGGATCTGTAGATTTGTCTGCTCTGGAGATGCCACTTAAATGGAATCACACATATGTGACTTTTTGCTCCCAGAGTCTTCACTTTTCATAATTTTGAGGTTTATCCATGGGGTAGTATCTATAGGTTCTTCACTCTTTTTTTAAAAAAATCTTTTCTCATTTTACATACCAATCCCAGTTCCTTCTCCCTCCCCTCCTCCTGCTCTCCCCACCTTCCACCCACCCCAATCCCCACCCACTCCTCAGAGAGGATAAGGCTTCCCATGGGGAGCCAACAAAGTCTGGTATATCACATTGAGGCAGGACAAGGCCCTCCCCCCTATATCTAGGCTGAGCGTGGTATCCCTCCTTAGGGAATGGGCTCCAAAAAACCATTTCAAGCACTGCGGGTAGATCCTGGTCCCACTGCCAGTGGCCCCACAGACTGCCCCTCCGCACAAGGGTTCTTCCCTGTTTTTCATTGCTGAACAGTTCCTCATTGTATTGCATACCACATTCTGTGAAACAGGTGCGCTGTTCGCGGCTACGGGAGGGCAATAGCAAGACATGTTAATTCGCCGACCTATCTGCTGACGAACACTGACTTATTGTTTCCTTTGTTGCTGTTGTTTTTGAGACAGGGTCTCACTATGTAGCTCAGGCAGGCTTTGAACTCATGATTTTCCTGCCTTGGTTTCCTGAGAGCTGGGATTACAGATATACATCATTATACCTGTCTCCATCTTTGGATTATTGTCCGTAGTGATACCATGAATATGAAGGTTCATGCACAAGTTTACATTGCAATGTCTTTCTTATTTTTTTTCTACTTCTTTTGGATCTACTTAAAAGGGCTGACCTGCTGGGTCATGTGGTGATCCTATATTTAACTTCTTTAGAAATGGCCAACCTATTTTTCAGAGTGGATGAGCTGTTTCCGTCAGTAATGAACTTAGGTTCCAACCAATTCCTGCACATTCTTACCAGCTCATATTATTTTGCATTAATAACTGTAATTGGGGCCATAAAGACAGCGCAGTAGCTAAATTCTTCTGCAATGCAAGTCTGACAACCAAGTTTGATCCTTGGAACCCATTGCAGAAGGATATAACTGACTCTTGAAAGTCTGGAAGTTGTGTCCTGACCTCTACAAACATGGCATGGTGTCCACACCAAAACATCATATTCTCTCTCCCTCCATTCTTCCCTCTACATAAGACATATTTTTCAAAAACTGAAAAAACTACTTATATCCACTCTAATGGGTATTAATAGATATCTCATTATAGATTTTTAAAAATTAACAATGAGCTATTTTAAGAGCTATTTTAAATTCATTAAAAAATTAATCAGCGTAAAGAGAGTTCCCATTTACCCTCTATCTCCACTCATGTATGACCTTTCCTAGTGTCAACACTTTGAGCCACAGTGGAACATTTGTTTCATCGATGAAGCTATGTCAGTGTACCGTCATGTCCCCAAGTCCAAAGTTGACTTCCAGTATTGGACAGTCCATGGCTTTTGGACAAATGCACAGAGGTTGTATCCACTGTTATAGTGTTATCCTTTGTAAAGCGGTTTCACTGCCCTGAAAGCCCCATGTCCTGCTCATTGTGGTTTTAATTTGCATTCTGTGATGATTGAAGGCATTCAGCACCACTCTGGTGGTTTTCAAGCAGTCTTGAGAAGCCCCTTGAGGCCCACCATGGTGAGAAAGAGGGGAAGACAGAACAGGTGGCCATGGTATTCAAGATACTCACAATCATTTCACTTCCATCTAATCCACGTGTCATGAAAGAGTCTGCCAGCACCAATGGTGCCGAGGCTAAGCTGACTTGAACACTTGGTCTTGTGTTGTCTGCATTCGCTGTTGGCTAATGTCTTGAGATTGTTAATATGCCCAGACTGAGAGTAGAGGCTGATTTTCTGACTACTGGTCCATTCTTTTTCTGCTCCAGCATCCTGTCAGTAACAACAACAAATAATGACTATCACCCATGTCTTAAATGCTTATGTCATGGTAGGTGCTGATATAAACACTGACATGCCGTTCTCTCATGATACAGTTCTGGGTTTCATGCTGTGGTAGTTTGAATGTCATTGGCCTCCATAATCTCTTAGGGAGTGGCACTATTAGGTGTAGACTTGTTGGAGTAGGTGTGGTCTTATTGGAGGAAGTGTGTCACTGGGGAGGTGCACTTTGAGTTCTCATATATGCTCAAGATACCACCCAGTATCTCAGTCCACTTCCTGTTGCCTTCTGTTCAAATCATAGCACCATGTCTGCTGCATGCTGCCACGCTTCCCACCATCATGATAATGGACTGAACCTCCGAACTGTAAGCTGCCACCTCAATTGAATGTTTTCCTGGATAACCTATAGAATAGGAACCCTACTAAGACACATGTCATGAAGTTCAAATATTGTGATGGCTAGCTTTAGTTGTCAGCTTGACACAACCTAGAATCACCTGGCATGAGAGTCTCAGTGAGAACCCACCTACATTGGATTGGCCTGTGGTCGTGTCTATAGTGAATTATGTTAACTAAGTTGATTGATGTGGGAAGACCCAGTCTACTGTTGGTGGCATTATTCCCTAGGCTATTGTTATATAGCAGTTCCCTTGTGATTGAATCATCCCTTCCCTCAGGGAAGCTCCTTAAGACAGAAGGTAAACAACACAAAGAACTTCAGGAAGTCTCTGAAACTGACCAGATTCACTATGCCCTTCTCTCTTGGCATAAGCAATAAAAGTGGCTGAGAGTCAAGCTGTAATGGAGACTCAGCTCAGACCAGCTGCCTGGAAGAGGCTTAGCCTGAGTCACTGAGCTGCCTGCAGGCTGTGCAGTGTGCTCCAGGTTCCCAGCTTTGTTAACTGTTCCCCATGCTGGGGTGGCTTTTGATGAGGCAGCTGTCTGTGAGTCATTTCTGCTCCTGTAAGCAACTCCTCTCCTATATTCCTGTAAGTAACCCCAATAAAACTCATTGGTTCGTCAAACTAGACTCTGGTGGTATCTGGACTTTGGTCTGTTGTGGGCTCCCTATCTGGGGTGAGTAGATGTGTGTGTGTGTGTGTGTGTGTGTGTGTGTGTGTGTGTTGCAATGCTCTAGGAAAGTCTTGTCATACAACAGATATAAGTGGCGAAGGACAGCCAAGCACAAGCAGGTAAGCGAATGAGGATGTCTGCAATCTACGTCTGTCTGCTCGGAACTATGGTTGTCATATGACTAATTGTCTAAAGTTCCAGCCTTGACTTTCCCACAATGATGGACTATAACCTGGAATTTTAAATGGAAATAAAATCTTTTCTCACCAAGTGGCTTTTTGTTAAGGTATTTTATGTCAGCAACTGTCTATTGCTGTCAGGAAACACCATGACCAAAAGCAAGCTGGGGAGAAAAGGGTTTATTTGGCTTACACTTCAGTATCACTGTTCATTATTGAAGGAAATCAGGACAGGAACTCAAACAGAGCAGGAGCCTGGAGGTCAGAGCTATGCAGAAGGAGGGGTGTTGCATACTGGCTTGCTCCCCTTGGCTTGCTTATTTCTTGACTGATTTCTTAGGAACCCGGGGCCAGCAGCCCAGGGATGGCACCACCCACCAAGGGCTGGGCCTGCCTCCATTAATCACTAGTTGAGGAAACGCCTTATGGGGGATCTCATGGAAGCATTTCCTCAACTGAGACTTCTCCTTTCTGATGACTCTAGCTACTGTCAAGTTGACACACAAAACCAGTCCATACAGCAATAGAAATGAAACAGAAATACATGGGCCGGAAGACGTCTCCCTAGCCTGCAAAGCTCCTCTGTGACCCTGCTCCGTTCTTCTACTTGCTCTCCCCCACAGGCACAGAAGGCCTGCTGTTCTATTAGGAGGCCAGCCTCCATCTCAGCATCTCATCCCTCCGCCCTGTTGACCTTCCCACAATACACTCTTGAAACCATGTGCCCTTCAGTAACTGACCACTAGATTTTCACAAAACCCTGAGAAGATATTGATCCTCTTTTTTCAAATGAAGGAAGTTAAGTCTTGGCTGAGTAAAATCAGTTGCCCAAGATCCCAATTCTCAGATTCATATGCTCATTAACTTAAAGAAAGAAAGTCATAAAGAATATAGGTAAAGAAACCTCTTCCTGGTTCAAGTCGCTGGAGTAGGTACAATGTGGGAGAAAAAGATGCCAGCCAGCCAGATAGAGTCTTTGTCCTCAAAGATCACAGAGGGCTGGGAGAGGTAGACAAGGACCATGATGTGCATAGTACAATAGTTTGTACTACACACAACTATATGTGTGGGGGATCTGGCTCCAATCCCCACACAGCAGAAAATCCATCCATAGTCTCCGATTGTTCCCAAACTGAAACTGTCAGCTTTACCAACAGCACAGAACAGCTGATTAACACACTGGCACTCCCATGTGTGTTACATACAGTGCAAACATTCACGAGCAAGGAGAGATTACCTTCTACTATTCACACAAGTTGAGAAGCCCCCCCCCCCCTCAATGTTTTCAGTGGACACAGGTCATAACCGAGCTCATTGCAACATAAGCAGGAGGTGGTTACAAAGCCATGAGACTAGGAAGCATGCCCTGCAGTCAAATTTCTACAGTTATTACTAACCATGCATCTTCATGTATGCTTGCATTTCTTCTGGCTGTGTGTAGTCTGTAAGAGTTTGTGTACATAGCTTTGATATGTTTTACCTTTTTATACAAGACTTGGTTATAGTTCATGGTAGTAAAAGGTGCAATAGACTATCAAGTGGATCTGCACAACTCGGTCCTGTTGTTCAAGGGTCAACTGTATAAGGTGAAAATCAGAGGTATAACCATACGCATGCGCAAAGTTTTTACTAAAGGTGATTTTCCAGGCGATGGTGGCACACACCTTTAATCCCAGCACTTGGGAGGCAGAGGTAAGCAGATCTCTGTGAGTTCGAGGCCAGCCTGGTCTACAGAGAAAGTTCCAAGACAGCCAGGGCTGTTAAACAGAGAAACCCTGTCTCGAAACAAAAGAAAACAAAAAGCTGGCTCATGTATACCGTGTTTCCCACTATACCATGGAAAATCCCAATAAGGAGAGGCTTAATGAAGAGAGACTTTGTCACAGAGAGAAAGTCTGGAGGCAAACAGATTCCTGACTTGGGATGGGGGGGAATCCTCTGAGACCCAGTCTTTTTTGACACTCTATTTTATGAAGTTTATGGTCCAAAATGGCACCGGGTCACAGGCCACTGTGACTGCATCCCAGGCAGCAGGGGGGAGGAGAGGAGGGGGAGCATAGAAGACATCTTCGGAGGCTCCACCTTCTGTTCACAGCCCCAGGGCACAGGTGCTGACTTAGCCTCAGCTACTTGAGTGGGGAAATAAAGCTTTCATTAGCTCATCTTTTGCCATACCTACTAGAACTGGAGCTTACTTCAAGGAATAAAAGGGAACACATTTGTTTGTTATAGTCCGCTATACATGTTTACTTGAAATACTTAAAAACATTTTATTTTTTATTATATGTGTGTGTGTGTGTGTGTTTGTGTGATGTGTACACATGCGAGTTCAGGTGCCATCTGAATCTTGGAAAAGGTATTGGGTCCCTCAGAGCTGGAGTTACAGGCAGTTGTGAGCATCCTTGCATGGGTGCTGGGAACCGAACTTGGGTCCTCTAGAAAAGCAGAAAATGCTCCTCACCACTGAATAATCCCTCCAGCCCCTGGAGTACCTCTTTTTAGTGGTAAAAACTGGCAGAGACTGTAACCATTTAAAGGCTTCTTTGTCTCAATAAATCCATTAATACATCAGTCACAGGCATGCTTAACTATTGTATTTTGGGAGGGCAGTTAGTGACGTGGTGAGAAGTTTGTAATGCTGTGTTAAGCACTAGTTCCTGGACTCTAAGAAAACTTGAGCCAGAAAAAAAAAAGAAAGAAAGAAAGAAAGGAGAAAGGAAGAAAGAAAGTTACTTGGTGATATAAAAGAACGATGGTTCTGTGGCTGTCTTTTGAGAAGAATCCTTATCACTCAGACATACATCCGTGGATGGTAGGGCATGATATATGGAACTTGCTCTATAATAGAAATGAAAGAGCGAGGAGGCTTTGCGCGGATCAGAGAAGAATAGTTGTGAGCCGGAGCTCTGCTGGAGCTGGGAGTGGACACGCAGAGATCGGGATCATCTTTATGTATGTCTGAAAATTTCCATAGTAAAATGTTTTCTAAAATAGAGTAAGTATGAATCACTTAACCTCTGATTCATTTTGCAAAGAGGCTAATAATATCCTCTCACAAGGTAGAGCGGGGTTCAGCATAATCACAAGGCGTGCGAGCAACTTGAAGGTGGGTAAAGGGAGCAGCAGGGATCCTCACTCCAGCTGGATGGGGCTCAATAATGCTGAGTTAGGTCCTCTGACTGCCTCCCTGCCTTCACAGGCCCAAGGGTGGCAGGCAATGCCGGGCAAGGGTGCAGTTTGACTCCAGCGGCAAGACAGGCCTCCCTGCCCTCTAAGAGCGCTCTGCTCCGCGGATGCTGGTCTGTGCAGGTGGCCGACCACAGACCACTCCGCTGCAGCAGACTGGTTCTCAGGCACTATGCTCTACTGACTGCTGCCCAAGAAGTGGCTGAACACGGGGCTCCAGAGACTGTTTTGATATGGGTTTTCGGGAGGACTCTGATTCTTTGGTTCTTGTTTTAATTTCGGCACAGTGATTATACCTTAATCTACTGCTATCTCTAGCAGCGGCCTGGCTGCTAGGGCCACAGCCTGGTGAGAATTCTGCTCCCCCAGGCACTGGCCCAAAGGCTGGGGTGAAAACCTGCGAGCTCAGAGAGGCTGAGTAGCAACTAGGTAACCCTCTCCTTTTGCTGGAGTCCATGGAAGACCAGCGCTTCTGCTTCACCAAACGAGAAAAACCTGTGCTAATAATATCCTCTCACACGTAGAGTGGCTATATCCAAACCCCACCCTACTACTTCCTGTGTCTCTCTATCTCTCCCGGATGCCCTCTGAGGCTCTAAGGTTACTTTCTGTCAACTAATTGCTAACACAGCCTCCTGACCCAGGGTTAATTTTATTTAATTAATGCAAATGCAAACTCCAGGTTCATAGTGTGATTGAGTATTCCCAACAGTCTCTGGGGACTGATTTTCAGGAGAGAAATATTAATTAGTTGCAAAACAGTCAGCATTTATTGAAAGTCAAACTATGGACCAAGAATAAAGTTAAGTACCTTTTTTATCCCTCAAATCATTGAATTCTTCCAACAGCTTCCATTGTGTAGGTCTATTTTAACCTCATTTTGAAAAAAATAAAGAGTCCACTCAATAAGAGTAGGTGGTCAAGATCACAGAGCTGAGCTTTAAACCCGGATATCGTGACTGAGCCCACAGGCAGGGGACAGGGGTAGACTGTGTGGCATCTAACTACAGTTCTGTTCGGAGGGCTGTGGGACTCTTGGTCTGTGAGGCAGGAAAAGGCCACCCACTTTGTCCAGCATGTGGAGTAGGGCTGAGAACCAGTAGGTTGTCAATGTCACACTTGGGTTAAGAAGAACCAGACTGAGGTGGTCTGACTGTCCTCACCAAAACTCAGATTGACATTTCATTTTCATTATGAGGTAATAAGAGAGCGGGGAATTGATGTGAGCTATCTGCACGTGAAACTTTCAGGAAGTAAGTACATTTTAGCGAGGTTGGAAAGAGTAGGACTCCACGCCAAGGTAGCTTTATATGAAGGAGAGGTGAGACCTGAGCTGGGACGGTCTGTCCTTGCCAGTCCCACCTGGGACTCTGCAATATTGCCCCCAACAAAAAGCCATAGCTAGATACAGGCACCTGATCTTGAACAACCTAGGCCCAAATAAACGTACTTACAAATTATACAGTCTGTGGTATTCAGCTATTACAGCAAAAAACAGGCTAAGCTAGCAGGCACGCAAGATTACCTTTGCAGTGATAGTTTTGGTTAGCCTACCTCTATCTGTTGAGTGCTGTTCTGAGTTTGTTTGTTTTTTAATTTATTTTGTGTTGGGGAATGCTTGGTACATGTTGGGGTAAGATAACAACTTGTAGGAAGACTTGGTTCTCTTCATCATGTGGGCTCTAGGGATTGAACTCAGGTCATCAGCCTTGGCAGCAAGTGCTTGTATCTGCTGAGCCATCTTTCTGGCCCTGAAATATTTTTAATATCATTTGACAAAGGAGGGTGTATCATTTGTATGGGAGGAAAACCAGGCCATGTGCTCTTCAAAGACCAGGGTCTTATCCATTTCATGAATATGATTGGAGTGGTTACCTTTGTTGGGTAACCACCAGCAATATTCCATGGGAGAAGCATTGATACCAGATCTGGGTCACCCATTGTCTAAGCTTTGGCAGCTCTACGTCTTGACATTGTTTTGGGGAGCCACCCCCTTTCTATTCTTGGGGAAGGGCCATGCCTGGGACTCCGGGGAGTTGCTTCAATGTTTGCTTGAAGTATGATCCTTGAAAGAAGAGATAAAGACAGAAAAGAACAGAGATGATCCCTCATTAGCGTCTATGAGAAAGTAATCAGCTTGTTAATATTCCTGAGACCCAGTCATTTAGATTTTTTTCTCAATTATACCCTCTTGTGTGATATTACTTTTGTTTACTAAAATTTGCAGATAGTATTTCTGTGGGCTATTTTTAAAACTCACATAGGGCTCAAGATTAAATTCCCAGTACTTTCTAAATGACATTCTTAATCCTACCAAACATACCTTGCCTTCCTCCTTCAGGGCCAGGACCTAAGTCTTTTTTTCTTCCCCTTCCTTCCAGAGCTTCCTGGGTCAGGGTGGAAAGGGCTCTTGTCAATGTGCTAAGCTTTACCTTGAGGGATGAGTGAAGACACCCTTTAAATTACCCATAAAACCCTTTGATTCACTCAGGAGAGGTTGCCATGGGCAATTTGCTAAGCTTATTGATTATTTTCTGTTTAAATTAAAGTTTGATGTCCTGGAACAGGCTGTGCAGCTCATGGAGTTAATGGAAAAGGTTGAGATGGAGGGAGAGACACTCACTGGGGAAATGGAGGGTATTCAAGGAGAAAACAGGGAGTCTATGAAGAGGAGATTGCTGGCACCAAGTCGTAGTAAATATGATAGCAATAAAAAAGATAGAGAATGGAGTTCTTTTATGGAGAAGGGCGGATTCCCAACATTTAAAGCCCCAGAGAGACAAGGGGAAAACATGTTAATTACACAAATGTTTGTTGAGGGTTCATTATATGACAAGCACTGTGCTGAGTGGGGGGGGGGGGGATGGTGATAGAGAAGAGAGCCTCATCTTTGACTTAGTGTTGTAAGTCTATGGCTCTCAGAATGGGGCCCCTGGGTCAGCTGAATCCCTTGATGCCTGGTGTACCTGTCCGTTTTCTGTTACCATAACAAAACACCGGAAGTAGTCTACTTTATAAAGAGAAGAGGTTTATTTATCTCACAGTTCTAGAAGCTCAAGGACATCACGTTGACATTAGTCCCACGTTCTAGCTTCATTTCCGTTTCCTGTGACAAATCACTACAGCCTTGGGGAGGAAAGGACTTGTTTGTCTTAGGCGTTCTTGTGCCTCGCGAAGGGAAGCCAAGGCAGGAACTCAAGCAGGATTCTGAAGCAGAAATCACGGAGGAACACTTGCTCTCCTGCTTATGCTCAGCGAGCTTTCTTAAACATCTCAGCACCACCTGCTCAAGGAATGGTCCCGCCCACAGTGGGCTGTCCTCTCTTATATTAATTAATAATCAGGTGGCTCCCCACAGACAACCCCCAGGCCAATCTGAGTGAGGCAATTCTTCAATCCAGGCTTTCCTGTCGGGTGGTTCCAGGCTGTGTTAGGCTGACAGTTCTCGTAACTGTGACAGTCAGCAAAGTCCATGGCAGGCTGTGGAGAAAAGCAGAATACATCAGTAGATAGGAGACAGAAGGGAGTTATTCAGGTTTCCGACTTTTTATAACGATTCATTCAGAGACCCATGAGAACTACCTTAATCCCTTATGAGTATGGCACCCCCAATGACCTTCCTCTGGACCCCACTCCTTCAAGGTCCTACCACCTTTTCAACAGGACACTAAGGACCAAGGTTGTAATGAGGTTTAATATAGGCTAGACCACATCCAGCTACAGTTGAATCATCCTGTATGCAGGTGCCCAGGCCTCACCCCAAACATCCCAAAGCAGAAACTCTGGAGGTGGGTCTTGCCCCTTGCAGGAAATTGGGATGTGGGTTACAATTTGAGGAACTCGGTCCTAGGAGTGGACATGAGAGGAGGCCAGTCTGGGTTCATTATTGCCTGCATCTGTTATCGATTTATCCTGGCAGGTATCAACTGCAGTCAGGTCATGTGAATCCCGCGTTTCATCCTGTGGCAGCTCTTCAAATAGAAGATTAAAAGGAGACTTTCTGGAAGCGAGGAAGGCAGAGTTCAAATATAAGAGCTTAGCCACCCTGCTCAACTGTCTTCCAGATTCCAGCCCCCACCCCCACAAACTCTGTCATTCATTCCGCTTTGGCCAATGCAATCTTCAGATAGACGTGGTTTCCCCCCCAGAAGCTCTGCAATGAGATTGTAGATGCTTAAGGATGAAGAGGACCTAAAAGGAGAGCAGAGAGTGTGGAATGGATTGGAAGGAGGCCCAGGACGCACAGCTGTGAAGAGAGGCCTGGGCAACTACCCCTCCTGCGCAGCTCCTCTCAGTAGAGCTGGACTTCCAAACACCACGGAGGGACACGCCCCACCAATAATGCCAAATGCCCTTTGACTGTGCTACTTACAACGAGTTTGTTGTCTAGTGTTGCTATAACAAATGAAGTGTGTTTTCTATGCCTCCTGTTACAAATTGCCACTAAACAGGGCTGGCAAGATGTCACAGTGGGCAAAGGCACTCACCACCAAGCCTGACGACTCGAGTGCTGTCTCTGAGACCCACTCACATGGTGGAAAGAGAGTCAGCTCCCACAAATTATCCTCTGACTGTATGCTATAGCACACACATGGCCCCTCCAATAAATATATACATACATACATTTAATTAAAAATTAAAACACAAAAATCACTTATTTTACAACTTCAACTAGTGTGAACTCATTCTCCTGTATTTCTGGAGAGTGGAAGTCTAAAATATGGGTATTGTCAGACCCATAACCCTTCCAGTGCGGTGGTTCTCAACCTACTGGTCAAGACTCCTTAGGGGGGTCACAAGGTTCATCTAAGAATTTCCTGCATATCACTATTTATATTATGATTCATAACAGTAGCAAAATTACAGTTATGAAGTAGCAATGAAATAATTTTGTGGTAGAGGGTCACCACAGCATGAGGAACTGTATTAAAGGGTCACAACGTTAGGAAGGTTGAGAACCACTGTTCACTGTTCTAGAGGTTTCAAAAGAAAATTCATTTCCTTTATACTTTCTAGCTTTTAGGGGCTACCTGCAGCCCTTCACCGCGGCCTTTCCCCTCTGTCTTCAAAGGCAACAGTTTAGCATTTGCTCGCCTATCTGACTTCTGTTTCTGCATCTTTCTCCCTAGCTCCACCTCTATTGTCTTCTTATTAGGACCGTATAAGTGCCCAGAGTATCTTCCCAACTCCAGCTCCTAGTTTAATTGCATCACTGGGTCATTTGTTCAAATACTGTAACACCATGACAGGTTCTGGGGATTAGGGTCTGAACACTGGGTAGTGGGAGCACCCTGTCTATTCTAAAGGAAGCCCATCTCTCTCCCTGAATGCATGCAAAAATACTTCTTGGTCCTGATCTTACAGGAATATGCCAACCATTTCAGTCACAAGTGTAGATATTGTCCTTCTCCATGGAGAAGTTGGGTAAGAGTGCCGGCTCCAACGGGGCGACCCCAGGATGCCGGGATCACAAGTTTGACGCCAGTCTGGGCTACACAGTGAGTTCCAGACCAGCCTAGGATACATAAGCAAGTTCTTGTCTTTTATAGTGGGAGTTGGAGAAGGCTAAGACTTCTAGCAATGGTGGATACATAGCCTGAACTGGCTGTCTCCTGTGACCAGATTGGTGCTCAGCCCACGTATCAGCAGAGAGGCTTCATCCAGCCGCTGATGGAAACCAATGCAGACACACAGCCAAACTTTAGGCGGAATTCGGGGAATCCTGCAGAAGAGGGGGAGAAAGAATTGTGGGAGTCAGAGGGGTCAAGGACACCAGAAGGAAACTCACAGAATCAACTAACTAAACTAGTAAAGGCATAGGAGCTCACAGAAACTGAACCAACAACCAGGAAACCTACATGGGACTGACTAGGCACTCAGCGTGTATGTTACATTGCATAGCTTGGTCCTCTTGTGGGACACCTACCAGTCGGAACAGGGGCTGTCTCTGACTCTTTTACTGGCTTTCGGGACCCTACTCCTTATACTGGGTTGCCCTGCCCAACTTTAATACACAGAGAGGTGATTAGTCTTACTGCAACTTGATATGCTATGTTTTGTTGACGCTCATGGAAGACCTGCCCTTTCCTAAATGAAAATGGGGGAGGAGTAGATAGGAGGGGTGGGTGAGAAAAGAGGGATGGGGGGGGCTGGAAGGAGAGGAGTTAGGGGAGACTGTGGCCAGGATGTAAAAGTAAATACATAAATACTTTTAATTAATTAAAAAAGAACAAAAATAGTGCTGTCCATCCACCCCGTGGTGTCCTGCTGAGTTGAAAAGGGCTTGACTCAGCGTCTACTACAGTGTGTGGATGTGGGGGCAGGCACTCAATAAAAGGCAGTTACGACAACTGGTAAGATTCTTTTAAAGAGCCTTAACCACGGGTCCGCACAGAGAGAGCTGAGGCCAGTTCTCTTGAGGAAGCAACCATCCAGTGACTCACAGCATCATGCAATGTTTGGAAGGAACGAAGCAATAAGCTCGGGTCCCATGATGCCCCAGTGATCGTGACCCTGGGGGTCTGCTCCTTGCACTCAGTGAGGTCAGACTGGGCCTCCAACCTCCTCTGGAAGTAGTGGACAGGGCCAGGGCTGCCCACCCCTCTTGCAGGCTGCTGTTGCTCCCCTGGAACTGCACTGGCTGGTGATCAGGAGGACAGAAAGCAGCAGCCGCGTCCAACAGAAGAGAGACATTAAAGTTGATTAAGTGAGTGGGCCAATTAGTGTCTGGCTTCATGCAGTGTGGAGTTAATTAGCCTCTACAAAACAACAACAGCTGCCTTAATGGTGGGGCAGGAGGCCCAGCGGAGAGCAGCCATGGGAAGAGCGGTAGGGCAGTGCTTAATAACTTGGCTGCAGTTGGCCCTGCCCCACTAAAAATGTAGAACAAAGCCTGGGGCAAACTTCTTTGCCTGCTTGCAGGCTGTGTATGGGGTAGGAGCCAGACTGATCCAGGCTCCTGCCCTGGGGAGATACCAAATTCCCACCTCTTTTATATATATAATATTTTAAATTTATTATTTGAGAGTTTCATACTTGTCTATATTTTGGTCATGTCTATCTCCTGTTTACTTCTCCTGGTTCCCCCAACATGTCTCCCTCCCAACTTTATGTCTTCTGCTTTCTTATTTTTTTTTTATAACCCACTGAGTCCAATTAGTGTTGCCCATATGCTCATGGGTGCAGGGCATCCACTGGAGCGTGGGCAACTTACCAAAGGCCCCACTCGGAAAGAAAAATGACTCTCCCTTTCCTGGCAGCCATCAACTGCCTAGGAGTGGAGCCCGTGAGCCTCCCCTCTTCCCCTAAGCCCCCCACCCCCGTCCGTGCTGGAACTTTGACTGGTCTGATCCTGTGCAGGTAACCTCGACGGCTGTGAACTCAGGCTTGGCGAAGGCCATGTCATGTCCGTGTCTGGAAGGTAGTATCTCACAGCACTTCTCCCCAGCCTCCAGCTCTCTTACCTTCTTTCTGCCCCATCTCCCATGATGTTTCCTGAGCCTAGAAATGGGGGCTTGATGTAGGGCTGAGCCCCCACACTCCTCTATTCTCAGTACTTTGACCAGTTATGAGTCTCTGCATTAATGGCTGCCTACTGCCAAAAGGAAGCCTCTCTGGCCAATATTGGTAGAAATCTGTGAGTATAAAATACAGACTAAGAAAGCAGTTTGACAACAGGCCCATTTAGCATATCAGAACTAGGAGGTTCCCCGCTAGGGCCGATGGTCTCCCTGATGATGAGCTTTGTGGCTGACTTTCATGCACCAGGTATAACCTCCCTCCTGTGGATCAAGTGGGATGCAGTTGGTTACCCCCATAGCAGTCACACCAATATTGCACCAACAGGCACATCTTGTCCTGCCAGACTCCCATTTCCTGCTTGGATTTCTTGTCCAGACTTGATAGCACAGTTTACTTCCCATTCTAACAGAATCAACTAATCCACACAATTTTCCTTGATCTTCCACTCCATCTTTCATGCCGTTACACAATGATATTCCTTCCTGGTCACATAAATAATACCTACCTGCTAGGGAATATCTGAAAAGTATAGAAAACCAGAAAAAAAAATAGCCTTACCGAAGTAGATTCTTCCTTCGTTGGCCATGAAATGTTGGTGCTATTCAAGGTGTTCAGACAAAGTCTACGTTATATTTCATCCTGCAAGTCAATGTGTGTGTGTGTGCGCGCGCATGTGTGTGTGTGTGTGTGTGTGTGTGTGGAGAGAATGTGTATGTGAGAATGTGTGAGAGAGTGAGTGTGTGTAAGAGAATGTGTGTATGCATGTGTGAGTGTGTGTAAGAGAATGTGTGCGAGAGAGAGAGCAGCAGAGAGTGTGTATGCGTGTGTATGTGCACGTGTGCACTCCTGTGTGTGTATTATTTTACAAATTGGACTCACTGTATGACTGTATGATACGCACGATCTTTAACAACCCACTGTTTCAGCAACATGTCAACAACATTTTCCCTATCTCATTAAAACATTCTTGAAACTCAGCTTTTGTGGTTCCACTAATTACATGTCGTCGGTGTCTGTCTGTTTATGCCCCCCCCCCCCTATTCCTCTTCCAACATCTCTTGAGGATATAGAGAAGACTATATTTTTCCTACAATATGCATGGTAGATCAGAGCCTAGGTCAAGGCCAAGCATGTGGTAGGCACTCTTTTTAAAACGGTGATGAGTTCATAAGCAAATGAGAACATATACTGAACCAGTCCTTCCTCTGGCCCACCAAGCCCGTTTCCACTTCTTTATAAAAGATGTCCAAGCAGTTTCGATTGAGTCAGTTCCAGGTGACCCACTACCACCCTGAGCACTGTTTAAACAGACGAATTTATTTCTCATTTGCACAGATTCAGGAAGTTATTCTCTCTACTAGCATGGACTCCGTTCCCAAGGCTGCGTTGTTGTCCACAAAACAGCTGCCAAAGCTCCAACCAGTGAGGAATAAAAGAGAGGAGGGCCTGGGCCCTTCCTTTGAGGACCCTTGCTGCAAGTTCCATGCGCCATTTCTGCTCACATTCTTGTTAATCAGAGTTTAGTCACAGCCACATCTGACTGCCAGGGATTCTGGGAAATGTGGCCTTAATTATATATCTAATATTCAGTATAATTTTTAATAAGCAAGAAAGGAATGAACATTGGGAAAGCATTAGCCCATCGGATGGCTTTGGCACCTAGATTGACCTAAATGGCCCCTCCCTAGTGTGGTCCCTAGTTTCCACACGTGGGTCTCTGGATATCTGTTGGTCAGCGTGGCTGCTTGGACTAATGCCTGGGTCCTGCGCATGGGGAGGATTTTAGCCCGTCACCTCCCTGCTGTGAGCTTCATCCTGCCAGTTGACAAAGTAGTCACCGCCAAAGATTGACTCAATAAAGATGCCCCGTTCCCCGGAGGATGTTTTTCCAATTAGTGGAGAGAGGAAGTTGCAGCTGTGAGGACAGGAATCAGGGTTCTGAAATGCAATGATTATTAGTAACGATCAATCAAACAGCCTCACAGGACAATGGAGGAAAAGCCAGCTCTCAAGGATGCTGTGTGGGAAGCGGATGACAGGCTGCTTGGAACAAGAGACGATGTGGCCCAACGGCAGTGCGGCCAAGCCCCTGAGATGGTGAGAGACTGTGTAACAAGGCTTTACTGCCTGCAGTAAAAATCCTGCCAAAAAAACGCATTCAGGGACGTGCGGGGAGACGCGCATTCATTATTATGCCCCTAGCAGCTATCGCAGGAAACCATCTGGGCTCAGTTGGCCTATAAATTCGCAACTTGCAGTTGGGTGGGCTATGGGGAATCGGCCAAGCAGGAAGTGAAGGTGTGAAGTGGATCTGGCAGGTTCCACACGCAGGGTTCCCGCGGAACATTGCTCTTCCTGGCAGCTGTTTTCCTTTTAAAGGTTTTATTGTGAAATATCACACACACACACAAACACACACACACACACGCATGCGTGCGCACACACAAACACACACACACCATGGAACATAAATGTACACTTTAACAGCATTCCCAAGATGAATCCACGTAAAACAATCACAAGGGTCAAAAATAGGGCATTGTGAACCCTCTGAAAGTGTCTATGTGCTGCCCTGCAAAGATAGTAATCCTAACTTAATAAAGATAACTTTCAATAAATGATAAAATTTAGTTCATTTGTTTTTTAACTTTTATTATGCAGAACTATGGAATCTAAATATGTTTGAGCTTCAGAATTCAGTATTATCTTTAAAATATTCTATATTACATTATGTTCCATCTTGCTCACTTTTTTTATCAAATATTATTCTATTTTTTAATTTGACTGCTTTTGCATACTTTACTGTTCCTGGACATTTGAGGGTGTTCTCAGTTTGGGTTTATTACAAATAACACTCTGTGAACATCTTTGTGCATGTACGTGTGGATTTTCCATCCCTGTGGTTCTCAGGCTCCAGTGTGTGTGAAAATGGCTGGTCAGCTTTCTGAAAAGCAGAATCACTGCCTCTCTCCCTAGAGGGTCTGATTTAGAAAGTCCAGACTAGAATCCAGAATTTTTCATCGTTCCCAGCAAATTCTTTGGCCATAAAGCCTCTGCTGCTTCCTTGGATTGGGCAGCACTCCAAAGCAAGGACGGAGAAACTGTGGCCCCTCTGGCCACCCCTGGCCACTGTCTGCCTGGAAATGGTGTAGGATGTTTTTTTTCTTTTTTTTTTTTTCAGTGCATATCAGGCAAGGACTCTACCAGGGAACTGCCCCAGGTTGAGACTATTGCCTAGAACAACTGCTTTCTGTGCTTCTGTGGGTGTGCATGCTTGTGTGTGTGTGCATGCATGCATGCATGCATGCATGTGTGTCTGTATGTGTGTGTGTGTGTCTGTCTGTCTGTGTCTGTGTGCCCAAAGCTGAATATTACTCTGTGCCTTATTTCTTTGAGTCAGGGCCTATCTCTCAACCTAGAGTTACGCTGGCGGCCCAGTGATCCCCCGTCTCCACTTTTCGATCCCAATATGCTAGAATTGTCGATATATTCATGACCACACCCAGCTTTCTAGGCTCTGGGGATTTGGATTCTCATTCTCAGGTGTGAACAGCAAGTGCTCTTATCTGCCAAGTCGTTCCCCCAGTCTTGGTGCTGGATTTTGCTTTATTTTAAAAACAGTTTTATTTTAAGTGATTGAAAAAAAAATCAGAGAAGAGCAATATTTCATAGCACAGGGAAATTAGATGAAATTCAAATTTCCATGTCAATAAATAAAACTTTGATGGCATAATAAAAGCCACATCGTTTTTTTTTTTATGCATTGTCTAGCATGATTCAATACTAAGCAGAGTTGAGCAGAGACCTCCCCAAAACCTAATATAGTCACCTCTTTGATCTTTTTCAAAAACTGTCTTCTGGGACTGGACTCAGACTCTGTGCCTGGGACACTGTCTGTGCATCAGCCACACGGTTAGTAGACACCGTTGATTTCTCAAGGGAACGGTTCTGACTTTGTATTTCCAGCAGCAGCAGCAGCAGCAGCAGAATGTGCTTGTCACTCCACATTCTCAGCGCTATTCCGCCAGGCTTCGAGTTTTGGCCGCTCCATCAGTGGTATCCCATCCTGGTGTTTGCTCTTTCTTGATTACTAATAGATGCTAAACTTATCCCTAGAGCAGAGGTTCTCAGCCTTCCTACTGCTGCAAGCCTTTAACACAGTTCCTCATGCTGTGGTGCCCCAAATCACACATTATTTCTTTGCTACTTCATAACTGTAATTTTGCTACTGTTATGTATCATAACATATATACATACATACATACAAATATGATGCGGGGTACCTAATATGTGACCCCTAGTGGGGTCATGACCCACAGGTTGAGAACCACTGCTCCAAATGTTTACTGACCACTTGGATTTTCATTTTAGGAAATACCTCTTTGACTCTTTAGCCCAGTTTTTGTTTGTTTGTATGTTTTTAGATATCAGTTATTTTAAACTCTGTGTGTCTGTGTGCGCGTTGCGCATGCGTGCGTGCATGTGCACATGGGTCCTGGTGCCCCTGGAGGGCAGAGGCACTGAATCTCCTTGGAGTTGTTACAGGTTGTTGTGAGCTGCTCAGAGTGGGTGCTGGGAACCGGACTCCACAAGACCGCCTGTGCTCATCACCACCTGGCCATCTCTCCGGCCTTTTAGCTCCTTTTGTATCGGGTTATCCATCCCTCATGTGCTGTAAACTTTCTTCTCATCCATGTGTCAATATTGCCTGTGTCTTCTCGCTAGGGTTTGACTCTTCCTGATGTCTTTTGATAAGGAGAGACACAGGTCAACCAATGAGGTAATGGGCAGGAGAATGGAGGCCTTAGCACATTGCGGAATATTGCTCATTTTAAAAATAAAGATATAAGGGGCTGGAGAGATGGCTCAGAGGTTAAGAGCACTGCCTGCTCTTCCAAAGGTTCTGAGTTCAATTCCCAGCAACTACATGGTGGCTCACAACCATCTATAATAAGGTCTGGTGCCCTCTTCTGGCCTGCAGGCATACACACAGATAGAATATTGTATATATAACAAATAAATAAATATTTAAAAAAAAAATAAAGATATAGAGCATGAACAAAGATTTTATTATAATGCTGACTGAAAAAGAATAGGATACAATGCTACAAAAATAAAATAATCAAATGTACAGAAAATAGGCCTATTGGTTAAAAACATAGGAGGGAATATATTACCATGAAAATGATAGTCAGGGCAATAGGTGATGTTTTTGTTGTATTTTTTCAAATGTTCAGTTATGTGGTTATATAAAATTATAGTAAAAATGTAACTAACAAAGCCACTTCCTATTACCAACGGCTCCCTGTTTTTCCTCTTCAAAGTACCTGCCATGTGCCAATCAACATGCTGAATGCCTTCCTCTTCTTGTGTGATTTCATTTGATCCTCACAGCCTTTATGAGATAGTGTCTGTTAGCTTGTTTTTATGGATGTGTGTGGTACAAGTGTGTATATGTGTGCCCACATGTGTGTGCATTGTCATTGAGAGCAGAGGTTGATGTTAGGTGCCTTCCTCTATTTATATCCACTTTATTGTTTTGTAAAGATATTTTTTATGTGCATTGTGTATGTGTGTGTGTGTGTATGTGCACCATAGGTGTACAGTTAGCAGTGAAGACCAGAAGATAGCATCGGATCCCTTGGAACTGGAGTCACAGGCAGCTGTGAGCCTCATGATGTCAGTGCTGGGCACTGAGCCTAGCAAGTGCTCTTTGCCGCTAAGCCATCTCTCTCCAGTTCTGACTTAATTAAAAGTTTGCTTATTGCTTATAATAATAAGTGTGTGCATGAGTGTTTTCACATGAGTGCAGGTGCCTATGAAGCCCAGAAGAGAGTGTTACATCCCCTGGAGCTGGAGTGACAAGTGGCTGTGAGTTGTTTGCCTTGGGTTCTGGAGACTGGACTTGAGCCCTCTGCAACTGCTCCTGACTATTGAACCACCTTTCCAGCCCCCTCAGTTTGTTTTTTGAGACAGGGTCTTTCAAACTCGTTGATTCAGTTAAACTAACTGGCCAATCCTCCTGTCTCTACCTTCCCAGAGCTAGGACTGTAGACCTGTGGTTCACTATACCCAGCTTTTACAAGGGAGCTGGGGATCTAAAGTTAGGTTCTCATGCTTGACAATAGGTACTTTAACAACACAGCCATCTTCCCAGCCCTTGGGTGGTATTTTGGCTCATGAATAAGGCCAGGAAACTTGGGACCTGCTGGGAGTCACACGGCAACTGGCAGAATCCCTTAGTTCCCAATCGGAGCCGCACCCACTGTACCAGTCAGTTTCCACCTGCTACAGAACGGTGACATCTTCCAAAGGGACGCAAGTTCAAGGATGGCAAAGCATATCTATACCCAGACGAAAGTGGGCCAGCAGCCTCTACACCCCTCAACCCAGGCACACAGATCTCTTCAGCCCCATCTCCCAGTGACCAGGTAGGTGTCTCAGAGAGTGTGGCCCAGTCTTGCTGAACTCCAGTTTACTCCTCTGTCAAATGTGATAACTGGCCCCCACTTTGTAGACTGTTGCATTGATTAATGAGGTAATATATATTCCCCTGGCCTACAAAAAGGAGACACTTGTGAATTTATTTCCTTCTACCCAAGGACACAGGAAACGTGCAAACGTCCCAGCCTTTTCCTGTCACTTGGCCTCTGGTTATTGTCCTGGGTGTAATGGAGTGGAAAACTCTCTACATGGCTCCCTCTGACAGGGAATTTCTAATCTCAGAAAACTTAATGGTTTTTGTCAACCTGATTGTCCAGCGAGAGCGGATTAGGAGAATGACTTCCCTCGTCAGTGGAAAGTTGACTCGCTTCACGGCATTTGTCCGGGTGCCAGTGGGAGGCATGATCAATACAACACAGACCTGAATACTCACCTGTGGTCTCAGGGCTGAGGACAGAGGTTGGGAGTTCCATTTAAGTGCCTTCAGCCATTTCCAAGTGGACGGGCGTGATGTGCATTTAGCGGTTCAGGTTGGTGACCCGAGCTTTGCCGTACGGGAGCAATCGAAAGTCTCCTGCCCAGCGGAGCAGAGGCCTCCAGGCTCCGGCAGAATTTGTCTTCTTTCTTCTATTTTTCCATCCGCACAAAGGCGGCCCATTAGTTGCTGTCTATGGTGCTAGGAAAGGACAGCCTAGAGGTCTCTGTATCAGGACTTGCCTTCAGCAGTGCCCAGAGGCCTCCAGAACGGTTGGAGACTCCTAGTGGGCATGTGGTCCCCAAGTGCCCCTCATACTGCCAACCTCAAATCGGGGTGCCACACAGCATCTACATAGCACTTGCAGAGACCCTCCTGTGCACTGGCTAGCTCTGCAGGAAACACCTGCTGGGACCAAGTCAGGTTGGGCACTTTTGCCACGTCCAGTCATGAGAGCAGAACAAAAGCCTCTAGACTGTGGCACGTACCGTGTCTGTTACTTCCTTGGGAGAATTCATTCCTGACTAGGTCAGAGACCCAGTAATTTCCCCTCACTGGAAATAAGCATCCATTTGAATACAAATCTGTGCCTGCTCTGTGTACTCCTGATCCACATTTCAGGCACATAGCAGGTTCCTAATAAAGATTTATTGACTCCATCAATTCACAGAACTGGATAGTTCCTTGCTGAGGCCTTGCTTGCTCCGTTTGAGTCACCTTGTACTTCCAGCATGCAGAGCTGTGCCTCCTGCACACTTGCTTCTCAAAAGTGCCACAGGCCTGACAAAATGCTTTGTGTGACTGACCCATCTCAAATCAGTACTGTGAATGCTAGTTACTGAAGCAATAAAAACAGAATACAGTTAGGAAAAGGAGTTAAGCCGATGACATAGCCCTCGTTGATAGAAGTCCTCTTACACCACAGATTTAATTATTTTGATGTTTGCTTTACACGTGGGTATTTTACACCTAGTTTTAATTGGTTTAAGTACATCCGTGTGGCTCCACTCATTCACATAAACACGAGTCAACCACTGCCCATGTGTCGGGAGTTCTGTGGGTGGAAGAGCAGGAAGGGAGGTCTGGCTGACTAACATCTTTCACATTGTTGGCACTACGGTGGTGTTGGTGGTATCGTGGGAAGTGCTGGTGAGAGGCATTATGCTCTAAAAGTTGGCCCTTGAGGTCATAGCAAATCAGGAAAAAAGGCATGCACAGGTTAGAAACAAGCCACAGGATCTGGGGGAGGCAGATGGGGTGCATCTTAGGGTCGGTCAATGGGAAGGGCAGCTGTATCTGCTGGTGGTCCTCCTCCCACCTCTTCCTCTTTTGCCCTCCTCCTCCTCCTCCTCTTCTTCTTCTTCTTTTTCTTCTTCTTTTTCTTCTTCTTTTTCTTCTTCTTTTTCTTCTTCTTCTTCTTCTTCTTCTTCTTCTTCTTCTTCTTCTTCTTCTTCTTCTTCTTCTTCTTCTTCTTCTTCTTCTTCTTCTTCTTCATTTTTGGACAAGGTCTTGCTATGTTGCCCTCATAACCCAATGCTTGCTATATAGCCTGGTTAGCCTCAAACACTCAACAATTCTTTTGCCATAGCCTTCCAAATGATAAGATTACAGGCAGGTGTTACCCCCCAGCTGTTTCTACTTCTTTAAATTTCCTCTTTATGGGATTTGTGTATCTGTAGCTCTGAGTAGTCATGCAAAAAACTTTCAAAAAGGGCAAATTTATAGATATTATTATTGCTATCTTGAGTTCCCCAGTTATAAGGAAGGTGGCTTGATCCTACAAACAGTACATTCCCCCTGGCAAACTTCACTTCTTTTCACCGTCTCAAGTCTAGCTCTCTGCTTACTGCCTTTTGAGGACCACCTGAATGCTCAAGAGGAGAGAGCTGGTCTCTCCGGGGTAACCTGACAGTCTCAAGTCTCCCGAGCATCTCAGAGCTCCCAACAAGAAGCCCACACATGGGAAACTCAGTGCATGGGAATTCAGGAAAGAAACGTCATCCGACGTACATGACTGACAGGTCAGTGCTCAAGACATCCCTGCTGGCATGTTCTCCCCAGGCACACAGACTGTGTTTGTCAGAGTCTCTTGCTCTCGGCTGTGGCTGTGGACATTACAGGTTCAATGTGTTACTCTTGACTCTGGCTCACAGCGGCTCCCCCACACCCGGTGTCCTCCATGCTCCTTTCTTCAAGGCCATGCTGACGACAGTAGAGCCTCCATTATCCTGCACGCTTGCATGACCATGGAGAGGAAGGCTGGCTGCCCTCTGTCTGCCAGTTGAGTGCCATATGGGAACAAGTGGTAAACAATTGTGTTGACTCATTGTTCATTTGGGGGTGTGGTTTCGGAAAGTACCCTAATTTACCCAGTGGACAGTGCAAGTACGCTTTCAAACTCTAAGAAGAAAGAAATGAGGAAGAGCAATAGACGTCTAATAGAAGCGGATAGTTTTGCCACTTGTCATAGTAATAAAAAACCTCAGAAGGGTTTGGGGTTGTCATTATGACCATCTCCAGGGCTTATCTCTTTCAGGAGGATCAGCTTCGTGGGTTTATGTGTCGTTTTTTTCCTGTCTTGTGCTTGGTTCTTCTATGGCAAGGTAGGTAGAAAGAGATATAAAAGCCTAGAGTTTTAAAAATTGTCTTAGTGGTCAGGCGGTGGTGGCACACATCTTTAATCCCAGAACTTGGGAGGGAGAGGCAGGTGAATTTCAGTGAGTCTGAGGCCAGACTGGTCTACAAAACAAGTTCCAGGACAGCCAGGACTGTCGCACAGAGAACCCTGCCTCGAAAAACCATATAAAATAAATCATTTGTGTGTGTGTGTGTGATGCCTGTGTGTGGGTACATACATGCCACAATGCAAGGTAGAATCGGCGGACCTTGGTAATCAGTTCTTTCTTTTCTCCATAGCATCTGGGGAACTGAAGTCTCAGGTCATCAGGTTTGTATAGTAAGTACTTTTACTTGCTGAAGCATCGTGGACCAAAGACAGATGTTTTGAAAGGAAAGGTATAATTTTCATGGCCTCTAAACTGGTAGTAATTAATTAAACTCCTTCAATGGTAGATGCTATTATTGAAGCAGAATATAGGGCTATAAGACATCAGTCGTGTGTGTGTGTGTGTGTGTGTGTGTGTGTATTGCTTTGCCCACCAGACCTGTCAGAATCACTCCATTAATGTCAGTTATCTATAGCCATAGCCTTATCCGGACTTTAGGCCAACAGAATCATGGCCTTACAATAACCTCAGAACTTTTTTCTATTATTAATGAACAAACGGGAGGTGGAAACAGGCTGTCTTCAGCTGCTTCTACCTTCGGTTAGGTTATTCCTGGTTAATAGTGACAGAAAACTTAAGTCAAGCTGATCTGATATAGTAGAGAATTCATTGCACCATACCATTGAAAAACCCAGGGGTAGAAGGTGGTTCCAGGCACAGCTGGACCAGAAAAGGTCAACAATGGCATCTGAGCCTGGTCTCACCTCTTTTTGTTTGTTTTTGTTTTCTCTGTGTAGCCCTGGCTGTCCTGCAACTCACTCTGTACCCCAGGTTAGCCTCAAATTCAGAGATCTGTTTGCCTCTGCCTCCTGCATGCTGGGATTAAAGGCATGTGCCACCACCACCCAGCTGCCTTACCTCTTTCTGCCTGCAGTCTTGGCTCTATATGGAGGCAAGATGGCACAGTCACGTCAGTTATCTAAGATCTCTGTGTGTGTGTGTCCGCACGCGTGCACGCGTGCACGTGTGTGCGTTTATTAACCAGGCAGGCACAGTATTCTGACCGGCCAGATGTGATCATCTCTCGGAAGTATGGAAACCACCCAGAGCCCAGAGCCTGAGCAGAGGGAAGAACTGGCTTCTCAGAGGACCATGAATGGATCTCACCACAAAAGGGGGAAAGATGGATACCAAACAAGCCAGCTTCACTGGATACCAAGAGGTAAGCTGATGCCAAGCGCAGGCAATAGGTCCAGGCTGTACCTTCACACAGCTTCAGTCCTGTAGCACCAACCCACCTTTGCATCTTCTAGAACCTGGGGTGGGCAGTTGGACTGCAAATCCTGCCCCGCTTGCCTGAGGCCTGCTTTTAGGCTTTCCCAGTCGTGCAGAAGAGGGAGGAAAGCAACACTGGACTCTAATAAAATCTCTGGATCTGACTCTTGCTGTTGACCTTCATCCATTAATGAGGCCTTCCCAGCTTCCTGGTCTAAGCTGCCCTGTGCAACACTTCGCCTGCTCTTGGGCTCCTCGGTTATTGTCATCTGTTGCAGGATATTTGATCACACTGGGAAACTCTGAGACTGTGTTAATAAAACTAACCTTGGATCAGGGGATGGAGCCAGTGACTAGCTGACAAGAACTAGCCATAGATAGTACAGAGGACGCAGGAAGGCGATAGAGAGACACACAAGAAAGGAGTCAGGAGGGACTTAAGAGATTTGCAATGCTATTGCTGGGTCTCTGGCCAAAAAAGAAAGTCAGCGGGTTGCTTCTCAGCTTCTCTGATCTAGCAGGTTTTCACCCCAACCTCTGACTCCTAAGTCTTTATTGGTAAATGAACAACCTAGCTAAAAACAAGTCATCCATTTTTTTGGAATTTGCTTAAACTCCTTTGGACTTAAAAACTCACAGGGACTCGGCAATGTTTAAGCTGGTCCTAGAGAAGGAGTCGATGTCAAGGGTTCCCTTAGACAATCTTGAGTTTTAGCTTTGAACCCTTGTTGGGTCTTGTGACATGGGTCTAATCATACTGTTTTTATATTTATTTTTCTGGAGACCAAGTCTCATTACATAACTTGAACCTTCAATATAGATCAGGGTGGCCTAGAACTCAGAAAAGATCCACCTGCTTCAACCTCCAAAGCGCTAGGATTAAAGGTGTACACCACCACACCTGGCTTTTTTTTTCAAGTTTATAGATCCAAACATGAAATCATTTTAAGGTATGTGTGGCTGTAGCTGATGGGCGTGCAGCCCTGAAAGCTCAGGGACAGAAAGCACCCGAGTTAGAAACAAACAGGAGTAGTGTGTGCTCTTCAGAGGCCCGTGGAAGAGGTCACAAACTGTTTCTCTCTAAGGTTACTTACGTGGGCATGGTTCTTTGTCATCAGTCTCTGGGGAATTTACAACATGTCAGTGGTTAACTTTCCCTGAAAAACATCTTTGAAAAACCTCCCAGAGCTCAGGAAAAAGGAAGAAACTTGTTTCTTATCTTGAAAATAATGAAAGCATTTGTAAAGATGATAACAGATAAGGTTTATTGAGTCTTTTTTATGTCCCAGGCACTGTTAGAAGCTGCTTAAATATCTTACTGCATGAAGTTCTCACAGCAATGCCAAGAGTTGATTGTATATTTCTTAAGGACATTTTCTAGATGACAGAATAGAGGCAGGGAGAGATAAACTAATATGTCCACAGATAACGAAACAGCCATACCACTAGAGTTTATTCATAGCCACTCTGACACTAGGGGCTGTGCTCATAGCCTCCCCCACTCAGGTGCTTAGTTCCAGTAGGGGCCCAAGTCTCACAAGGGCTCAAAGAGAGCTGGGGGACAATCCCATGTGGTCACACCAACTCAAAGTAGAACCTCCACAGGATGAGCAGTAAGTGGTCAGGCTGGTCCCTACTTAGAGATGATACTCAAGCCAACGTCTTTGATAGGGAGAAACTCAGACCAGGAGCACAAGGGTTCAGAATCAGGTTGCCAAGCTCAGAAGGACAAATGCAGGAGGCCTGAAGCTGGGCATAGCTGGAGAGAAAGATGATAGTCCAGTATGTGTGTGTGTGTGTGTGTGTGTCCAGTGTGCATGTATGTGTGTGTGCGTATGTGTGCCCAGTGTGCATGCATATGTGTGTGTCCAGTGTGCATGCATGTGTGTGCGTATGTGTGCCCAGTGTGCATGCATATGTGTGTGCGTGTATCCAGTGTGCGTGCATGTGTGTGCGCATGTATGTGCGTATGTGTGCGTGCATGTGTATGTGCGTGCGTATGTGTCTGTGTGTTTGATGATCACAAAGATCAAAGGACAGCTTTCGGGAGTTGTTGCTTCTCTCTGTCCACCACGTGGAGTGGCACTCCTCCTTTTCACGGATGAGCCTCCTCACAGGCTAACCTGGTTTCTCAAATGCAGGCACTCTGCTCCTCAAGTTCAGGTTTTGGCCCGTGATTTTGTCCCTGGGTACTTACTGTATAATCTGGACCTCAAAGCGTCTAACAGAGAAGTTCCCCTTGGGTTGGGAGGAACACAGGTATGTGTGGTCAGTGGGCATCAGAAACTATACGAAAGTATTTCCTGGGGTGAGACACCCCCGTGGGACCACACAATGCCAGCAGGATCCCTGAGAGATAATAATGATCAAATAGAAGAGGCAAGAAGTAAAAAGGCAACTGAGGTGGTTGGCGGGAGGTCACAGAGAGTTTGGCAGACATCGCTGTTGTCCCTGAACGCTGCCCCCAAATCCTGCACAACACTAGGATGGAGAGGGCCAGGCTGTTCTTGGGAGCTGGGCTTCCTTTAGCCAAGCACCTGCACTCCTTTTAACAAGTTCTGAATGCTGGATGCCTTTATTTCTAGGCAGAAACTTTGTAACCAAATGCCCAGAGTTAGCTATGACTCTAAAGCTAAAAACTTCTTGGGGAAAGGGGGAGGGAGGTATTTTTAAATGTCATCATAAGATAGCTCACCCAACCCTAGTACAGAAATGTTGGGTTCAAGGACAGAGAAGAAAGATAAGCATTTCCCTCAAGGCCAAGGCAAAGGGTAATATCGGGGAAATTTGACCTCTCCAGCAGGAGCTACTCCTACCTTTCTGTAGTACCCAAGTTATAGGAAGTGAGTGGTTGTTAGCTGGGGAGGAAAAGGAGGTGAGAAGGCTGCAGAGTCCTGCCAAGGACGAGTCTTCACCAGCTCTGGCTTCCGCTTCGGGTGGGGAGAGTGAAATTTGTCCATGTCTGAATGAAGCTCTGACTGACAGATTTCTACATTCTGCCCCAGTAAGCAAAGGGCTGCGTTGCATGTCCACTCCTCACTTCCTTAAAGGAGAAGCACCCAGGGTCTGGGATCCGGAATTGGTACATACCCTGTCCAGATGCCACTCTGCCATTTCCTTGGATGGTTGCCCATCCCTGGCTCTCTGTTCCCTCAGTAGTGATTTGGGGAAATTAGTACCTCATACCTACTGGGGCTCAGAGAGGTCTAAGGCACATAGTATCCAAGACATGGTACTGAAAATATTATATTATTGAGTGACTAAAAAGTAAATTATTAGGAATGACTCATGGTCTTAAAATTAGCATTACACAATGAGCCACCAAGAGCCTTAGTAGGAATGTTCCAAAAACTTTTCTGGGCTGGGGGAATAGCTCAGTGGTTGAATGTTTATGTGACACACACAAAGCCCTAGGTTCCATCCCCTGATTCCCAGTATGGAAGAGGTTGGTGGGGAAGGACTTTCCCCATTAGCGGCACTTCTCTGAAGGTCTTTTGAATTTGTGAGGTACTGAGGGGTTGGGACACTAGGAGAGCGAAGACCTCAATGAGGGTTGCACACCATTCTGGGAGCTAAAACACAAGGTAATACAAACAGCTTTTAAAGTATCTGGTTCATAACTCATTGCTTATTATAAGAACTAAGAGTTCTCATTTCTAGAAGTTTAAGTAAAATGAGGGATTTTGAGAGCCCACTGAATTTGGCCTGTTTGTTTCACAGATGAGCTTTATGTGTCAGTACCAAGCACACAAGCTGGCAGGGAAATACAGTGTGCATCCACCTGCCCACAAACATACACACGTGTCTGTGCTTGTTTGTGTGCGCATATCACACACACCACAGATCGGTGGGAATGCAGGAGCTGACTGGATCCCTTGGCTTGCAGGAACTCCAGACCCCATGTAACATTCTTCTCTCCTCTGTGGTTGTGCGAGTCAATCCCCAGGACTGTTTCTATAGAGTCCTATGTATGGATTGATTTTCTGCACGGAAAGTATCGATGCTCAACTTGGCATATAACAGACATTCAATAAACATATTGAACGAATGAAGGGAGAATGAATGAGTGAGTTAGTAGAGGGTCTCAAAGGGGGCTGTTGTCTTCTATATACAAGGAAAGTGTCTTCTGAAGCCCGCGGTGCTGTCATCTTTGTTCACAGCCGAGCAGCATGCCCTAGCGACTGTGTCTGTCTGTTCCTGGACACTTCGGTGAAAGCTTTGATTCAATTTTCTCTCTCTCTCTCTCTCTCTCTCTCTCTCTCTCTCTCTCTCTCTCTCTCTCTCTCTCGTTATAGCTCACTTGCTCTCGGACTCCACTGGGCGCCCCAGAGCTGTTCTTGGAAATGCTCCTGCCCTCCCTCTGCTCCTACCTGTTGTCCTCAAATGAGACAGATGCCCCCTTCAATGTTGCTTCTCCTTGGGACAAGCTGTCCTCTGCAAAACCCCTTGATCCTGTGGTAATTAGGTCCTGAGAAGGGAGGTACCCTGTGGGTAGCAGGCTGGTTCAGACACGTCTAGACCTGGCTTAAGCTACCTTGCCTGTCAACGAAGATGGGAGCACAGTGGAAAGAAATGAGACAAATGCTTTCCAGTGTCTGGTGGAGCAGTGAGGGGTCCTCGCTTATCATTTCCAGGGCAACACTGACTGGGAGGCCACCACAGCCCTCGGTTACATCCTGAGATGGGATTGGCTACTTTCATAGCCTCTGCAAACAGAAGGATTTCTCTTTCTGAACAACAGGCTAGAAACTGAGTGCAAACTCATATATATATATATATATTCAGTATTATATATATATTCAGTATTAAGGAGGATAGTATATACCTATAGTTCCAGCTAGCTACCTGGGAGTCTGAGGCAGGAGGATCACTTGAGCCTTAGAGTTCAAGACCAGCCTCAGCAACATAGTAAGAACATCTTACTTTCTTTAAAATTTTGTTTAAATTGTATTATTTGTGTGTGTGTGTGTGTGTGATAGAGAAAGAGAGAGAGACAGAGAGACAGAGAGAGACAGAGAGAGAGACAGAGAGAGAGATAGACAGAGAGAGAGAGAGACAGAGAGACAGAGAGAGAGACAGAGAGACAGAGAGACAGAGAGAGAGAGACAGAGAGACAGAGAGAGAGAGAGAGACAGGGAGACAGAGAGAGAGAGAGAGAGAGAGAGAGACAGAGAGACAGAGAGTATGTGGGGGGAGCAGTTATGAGAATCAGTTTTGTTCTTTTCCTGTGTGGGCTCTGGGCACTGAACCCAGGTTGTTAGTCTGTCTACCCACTGAGCCATCCCAGTGGCCCGAAAATCCATTTCTAAAATAAATTGTCTCAGCATGCACCTTGGGACAGAGGGGGAAAATTACAACTTGCCATTTGCCATAAGTTATATTCAGAGAATATCTTTTTATCTACCTTTGAATGTATTATTAAATTATTTCAACAGCCTTAAAAATGTCATATTATTTTCATTTATAAAAAGTGAAGATGCAGAGAATGAATCCCAATCTAGGTTTTTGATTTTTTTTCTAAAGATAAAGATCTCGTTGTATATTTCACACTGGCCTGGTGCCTAGTCTGTATCCCAGGTAGCCCAGACTGTCATAAAACTATTAATAGTTATTCTCCTGCCTCAGCCTCCTAAGTGTTGGGGTTAAAGATACACACCACCGTGTCTGACTTCAGTTCAGACTCTCTGACTAGACACAGACATGTCCAGTCACAGTCCATGAGTCACATGCTCCCCATGCTAGCTGCAGATGCACCCTGACACAGCACCACACTCTTGCTTAGCAACTTGATTGGCATGGATCTTGAGTGTGAACTGGTGTGGGAGAATTGTCTTGTATTCTGTCAATCATGTTTTAAATAAATGCTGATTGGCCAGGTAGGAAGTATAGGTGGGAAAACCAGACAGGAAATAGAAATGATGTAATGAGAACAGGAGAATTCTGGGAAGGAGGAAGTTGATTACTCCCACTCCAGCCCAGACCACTGAAGCAGCAGGATGTGATCTGCCCCACTGAAAAAGGTACAGAGCCACATGGCTAACATAGATCAGAAAAATGGGTTAATCAAGATGTGAGAGTTAGCCAGTGAGAGGCTAGAGCTAATGGGCCAATCAGCTTATAATTTATGGAGACCTATGTGTGATTTTCTTTGGGACTAAACAGCTGGGGGGCCAGGCGGGACAGAAACAACAACAAACAGCCCCCCCACTCCATGTTACAGTGAACTTTGCAGATGACAATGGCATATGTGTCTTTCCTTAGCATCCCACCTCTGAATACATTGTTGGATTCTCCTTTTAAGCTCCCCCAGACCTCCCTTTGCCTGCTGGCTTCTGCTGCAGTAAACACTGAGCTCTTGTGTGATTCTATATTCTTACCATGCACTCTGCAGACCATGCATCAATAGCACACGAACAACCATTATAAGTGCTCAGAACTGCCAGGAGTAAGTCGGCACGTGGCAGGTGCCATCTTATCCCCAGCCTAATGCTCAGCCTGGAACTTCTGCAGGGTCTTGTTCTAAAGCCACCCCTCAAGATCTCACCGCTTTCCGGTTGTTCCGACGTGTACAGTAGCAGAACTTGAGACCTTAAGATCAGTGGGTAGAAATGAGGAAGGAAATGACACGTTCAGTGACTACTGTCCCCCAGCTTGTCCTGTTCTTTCTAGATACAGTCCAGACCTCACTTGGTTATAGTGCAGCCACTTCTGGTCACACGTGGAAAGGTTTCTCTTTGCTTCTTACATCTCCATATGAAGGCCGGGATGCAGTAGGATTCCCTGGAAATTCATACGTCTATGTTGGGCTGGCTTGACATAAATTTCTCTTCCCAAAACCACTGTATGAATAGTCCCAGGTCTATTATGGCCCTCCGTCCTTCAGAAGATCTGATCTTAGTGCCCTCCCGACTCTACCAGATCTGTTGTAACTGTTTTCTTCTCCCACCCTTTCCACCCTTGTCCTTGCTTCTGGATTTATTCCCTTGAGCACAAAGCAAGGTTCAGCTTTCTCTTGCCCCCTTGTTCAGGTACTGGGACTCCTAACTTACAAAATCAGTACCCAGGGCTACCCACAAAGTTGCAGACTGAAAGTGGTAAAGAGGGGGGATCATTTGATGTGGTTAGCCTGTCATCCCTGCCTTTTCATAGCTGCTGGCCCCAAACCATGCTCCTGCTTACTCCCTCCCCCTGCGTTTCTGTGGTTGAGCTTCCATGGATGGGTGCATGGTGAGCTTTACAGCCTCACTTGATGCTGAAGCAGGGCCAGAGGGTGAGACATTCCCTTTCTTTCTGAATTCCTGGCTGCTTAGGCTAGGTCAGGCCAGTGTGGCCTCGGGTCCCCAACAGAAAGAGAAAGCAAGAGGGAGCAGAGATGCAAAGGCTGTTGTTATATGGTTTCCCTTCAGCCCCAGAAATAGAAAGCCAGACTTCCGACTTGCACAGCCCCTGTGCAAACCACTAGACCACACTGCCAGATAAGAAAAATGTTAGATTGTGTCATACTTCCTTCACCGGCTGCAGCTTCTGCAAATGGCCCTGTATGTCAGAGAGCCTCATAGGAAATGAGGATTGAGGGGGAATGAAGAAGAAAGACAAGGGAGACTTCTCATCTCCCGTTTCTGGTGTTACAAGTTCATGTTTAACCGCTAAAGGAAAGGAAAGCTCAGCAACAAACTTGAGTGAGCTAACTTAATTACTTCATGTATTAGAGAAGGAAACTAACTGGACCCCCAGCAAACAGGGAATGTGCTAGCTAGCTCTGTGTCCTTGGCATTTTCAGTACCCACACATGCATTTATCAAGTACCAGCAAGGTGCCAGCTGCCACATTCAGACTGCAGATTTGGGGTGCAGAACAAGGAGGCTGGCCCAGACTCAGAATCACCTAAATTCCACCTCTGGGCTCGGCACCACTGCACCATGGAAACAATTTCCCTTGGTTCTTTTCCCACAGCAGCCTCGCCAGGCTCCCGCATTGTCAGCCGCTCTAGGAAGAGTGATGGTCTGGGTGTTGACAGGCTCCTAATTGGAAGGTAGGAGGTGCCGCCAGAGATCAGCTATAAAAGTTATCTTTGGATGGGGGTGGGCCGCTGATGCCGGGAAGAGACTTAGGGGTGAGGTGGGGTAAGCTGTCAGCCTGGGACACGGCCTGGCCTGGCAGACAGTTGATGCACGCAGGAGGGGGCAGCTAATAGATGGGGCCATTTCAAGGAATGGCTACAACAGTATACATGCCAGACTGCAGGAACCCAAGAGTTCACAAGGGGGTGAGGTGCAGGGAAAGAGAGCCTGTAGTACTCCCAAAGACCCAGGCCCCGGAGAGCTGTTGAAAAGAGCTTTGTGGCAAAGACAAGGGGAAAGAGCCGCGAGTATCCTTCTAGTCAGTCAATCAAATGCCAGATGCTTCTGAGTGACTGCTGTGCCCTTGCAACTGTTCCAGGCCCCGAGCGGCTCGAAAGGAGAACCACGTGAGAAGGATATAACATCTACTTCAGAGCTGGTCAAATTATACACTGAAGTTATCACCGGTTAAGAGGGTGCCCGCGCATTACGTAATACTGGCTCTTGTGCAAACTCCTTCCTGCTGCTACGTCGATTAAACCTCTCAACAACCCTGCAGCCTGCAAAGTAGGCACGGTGGTCTCTGTTGTAGGAGCGAGGGGGATGTAGTTCTGAGAGCCAGACTATTCTCACAAGGTCCGTGGAACTGACGAGAGCCGCTGAGCCAAGGCTTTAACCCGCGTTGGTTCTGAACTTCCTGAAACGGTCCCCTTTGCTGAACAAGCAGAGTGCTGTTTTGGGCAGTAGGGGAGGGTGCAGCTGTCTGATGGGCAGAAGAAGTGTCCAAAGGGAAGACCTTGGCAGAAAGTGAGAGATGAATAGGGTTTTCTGAGCCACTGGAGCACTGGAAAGAACCTTAGAAGGGAGAGGGAACAGTGCGGGACCGGGGCAGTGACTGCTTCACAGAACTGTATGATCCAAAGGAGGGCCTCAGAACAGAGACTCATCACCATCACCGAAGGGCTGGGGGTGCAGTAGAACACTTGCTTAGCATGAGCAAGGCCCTGGGTATGACCCCACTCCCCCACCCTACCCCTACCCCCAGCATCACAACAAACAAACAAAACAAAGCTGAGAGACCCGAGCCAGAGGTGGAAAGCCTAAGCGAGGATTAGGCCATGCAGAGCTTACTCAAGTCTGGCACAGCCCAGAGGATTGTCTCTGCTGGCCTGATGCCCCTCACAAAGCATTCCTAGCATGGGAGGACCTGGGACAAGGGTGAAGGCTCCAGCCTCGCAGATAGACAATCATGCCACAGGCAGGTAAAGCTTCCCAATCCTCGAAAGAGCAGCAGCGTTCAGAGAGAAGGGGCCCCTCAGGCTGTGGAATGGGCTTTGCTGTCTGTCCACAAGGGCCTGCGGGTGTCCTGGCAGAGCGAGAAAGTGGCAGAGGCACCAGATGCTAGGGTACCGGGGCCTCCTGAGAAGGAACAGGTGCGAAGCAGAGCAATTAGCCCAGAGGCGTCGGTGGGACAGACAGGTTGGATTTGATGGGGAGCCACCGGGATTACATCACCTGCTGGTGAGCTGGCTTCATTAAGTCTCCCGTGCACGTGGGTCTGCAAGGAAACTTGCTTCTTCTGTAAGGAGCCAGAGGACACGTAATTAAAATAGTTTTTTAAAATCAAAACATTTCGAAGGAGGTCGGAGCCTTCAAGCCTCTCACAAAGCGTTCTGGACGCTCCAGTTTCTCTCAAGAAGGGAGGAAGAGCGGGTGCCGCAGATGCTGAGACTCCGAGAAGCCCAGAGAGAGGCAGGTGCGCACTATGTGAACTGGCAGCTGCTAATGTCTTTGGGAACTGCTAATTTACCCTTCTGCACCAGCCACAAAGGGGGGCACTCAATTATCCCCCAATGAGGCTGATGCCTACCTCGACCTCAATCTCTGTCTCTTTGCTCTGTGACTGCCTCTGATCCCCGCACCTTTGTGTGTGTGTGTGCGTGATTGCATGTGTGCATGCGTGTGTGTGTGTGTGTAATGAATAAATTGGGTGGCTGCCCTTACTCACATTCCCAAACACCTTCCCTCACTGAGAAGAAGACAAGGGTTGTGAAGACGGGACTGGGAGTAACCTTGCTCCTGTGATGGTCCTCAGAACTTGAAGGGTGTCCTTCCAAAACCAAGACAGGTGGGAAAGTCTCCCTTCTACCACACAGGACCAGTGAAGGAAACACTTTTGGGGAATCTACCTCTTGCCAGTGGTGAGTTTGACTTTTACCTGGCCTGTCTTGCCCACGTGTCTCAGCTCCCCCATGGAACAAATTCTTTGTTTTCACCATTCCAAATTCTTGCTTCAGTGTTTCTACCTCAACTCAAACTCCCCAGACATTATCTGAAAAGCGGAATCTTAATGCAAAGGCTTCCTGACTTTATCTGGTCAGTGGTTGCAATTCCCCACTGTCTAGTTTAGACTTCACGAGGCCTCTGTCTCTTTATCTGCAATAGTGTGGGAACTCACAAGCTACTGCGAGGATTAGTGAGAGAAACCACAGACATGTCTGGACACACGCTGGCACTGACTCTTGTTGGTTGTTAATGTTAACTATCCTTGCAATAATCACATCACTTGATATTATAATCACTCCCCACTAGGCAGTGCCTTAGTCCTGGTTCTCCTGAGGAAGAGACTCAACAGTGACTACAGGATGAAAGGGGGTTTATCTGGCTCACATGAGATTGTCTGGGTGGCCCAGCAATGGCTGTCTCACACTGGTAGTTAGTACTGAAGGCCTGGAGGGTTATTGTAAAGTCATTGTTCTTCCCTTCAAGGTGGGAGCCTTGTTAGGTCCTGATATCAGCGAAGGAAGGCAGTACACGAAGCTCCCAGCAAGAACGAAGGCAGCTTGTCTGTGTCACAATCCTGGCACTCTCTTTGTTATCCAGGCTGGCCTCAAATTCATAGAAATCTGCCTGCCCCTGGCTTCCGAATGCTGGGATTAAAGGTGTGCACCATCACTGTAGGGTAAAAGGGACAACTGGAGCAGGAAACCAACCAATCACTGAGCACCCTGACTCTGAACCCAGAGTCAGAAAAAGAAGCACTTTGTCCCTAGAATCAGAGCCAGTGAAAGAAATATGCCCTGGTCCTAAGATTAGAGTCAAAAAGCTAAAAGGGACCAGTGAAAGAAACACAGTTTGGCCATGAAGCCAGAGCCAGCTCTGCCCCTGACCAGCTAAACTGACCAGTCCCTGAGCATGGGAAAAGTAACCAATCCCCCTTTCCTCTGAGAAACTCCACCCCTAAAAGGCCCTATCTAAGCCTCTCCACCCCTTAAGTTAAAGGTTGCCATGGGGCTGCCTTGACACTGCCTTTAATCCGTCCCTGGCAGAAGCAGTCACTCTCCTGGACACTCTTCCTTCCCAAATAAATCTTTCTCAAAAAAAAAAAAAAAAAAAGTCTTGGGTGACGACCTTCATTCACTGGTACAGACTAGGAGAACCTGACTGGGAAGTCCCTTAGGGAACTGAGCTGAAAAACCTTGCTGAGATGCTCCCTAGGGGGCCTCAGCAAGGCGGAGCAGAACAGAAGAACCTTGCTACATTGCTCCTTAAGAGGAGCTGAGCAGGGCTAGGCAGCTGGAGGAGATTGCTACATTTCTGTAGGCGGGCTTCCCTTAAGAAGAGTGTTAGCAAAACAAGAAACATTTTGAGCTGGAGAAGAAGCATTTAGCTCTGCTAGGATGTTCCCTTAGGGGAACAGAGAGGAACTTAGCTGTTAGCAGCTCTCCAAGAGAAGAGCAGGATCCCTATATCCTGCGGGGAGACCATCCCCCACTACACCCCAACTTCAAGTAGCCTGGCTTCCCTATAGTCAGAACACCTTTCCTCCAGGGCTGAGCTGTCCTATTGCGGCTCTAAGTATATCCTGGCTTCCAATATAAGTCAGGTTATCTCTGCAACTCTACAACTGTAACACATTCCCATACAACCACCGCCCAACTCTAACTGATTTCCTCGTCCTTAGTACCCAGCACAGTAGCTGACACAAATGGCGTGCTCAAGTGGCCACCCTGGCCGTGAAAGAGAAGCAGAGTCTCAAGTAAATTTGTCATCTGTCCTCTGCATCACCCACATCTGTTCCTTGTCTCCAGTTCTGTTTATTACTAATCCCCTCTCAGTTACAAGGCTCTAAAATTCCTTGGTAGTTGCGAACACTGCCTGACTTTGTGGTTAGAATTTTTCAGGCTTGAATTTGGCTTTGTCAACCACTAACTGTGCTACCTGGGCAAGTTTCTTGGCCTTCTCTAGCCCGTTTCTGCTTCCAGCAAGTCAGGATCGCATGACAAGCTTTACCGGTTCATTCAAACAGCATTTACTGGGCATCTAAGACTTGGCGGGAGTGTTCCAGGCCGTGGAAATGCATAGACGTCAATGAGACAAACATTCCTCTCACCTGACAGAGCTTCCAAACCAGAGCAAGTGAGAGACCCTGAAAAAACAAGCAACACGGGACATACCAGGTGGCCAGTATGTGCTGTGGAAAAAACCCAAATGGAGCGAGGGGGGCAGGACGATATAGTCAGGCTTATGGGTGTCTAAATCAGGTGACGAGGGAAGACTTCTCTCTCTCTCTCTCTCTCTCTCTCTCTCTCTCTCTCTCTCTCTCTCTTTCTTTCTGAGACAGGATTTCTCTGCGGAGCCTTGGCTGTCCTGAAACTCACTCTGTAGACCAAACTGGCCTTGAGCTCACAGATATCTGCCTGTCCCTTTTCCCCAAGAGCTAGGATTAAAGGCGTGTGCCACCATCACCCGTCAAGAGAAGACCTTTCTGGTGAGGCCTGGTATCTTGGGAAGAATGTTCTAGGAAAAGGGGGAAAAACCAAAGACCCTAGAGTTTGGGATTAGCAAGGTGGTCACATGACTAAAGCCACGAGAAGAACAAAGATGAAGATACAGTGCTAGTTGAGTGACCATGGAAACTTGGAGAAGTTTGGCTTTTGCTCTGGCTGAGCGGGTAAAGCTTTGGGGAGCTTCAAACAGAAGTGTGAGATTGTCTGACCTGAGTTTTAAAGGGTCTCCCTGGCAGCAGCATGGGGGGCCAGGCACATGTACTCTATAGGCTTATTATGAGGAACACACCAGGTAATGCATATGTGGGGTTCGGCTAAGCCTGGGAGAAAGGAAGACTCAAGTCATGATGGCACCTAGAGATCATAGGTAGAGGTCCAACCTGCCTCAGTTCGCACGTGACCCGTCATGCAGGGTGCCACCTGTCCCTGCTCACTCTCAAATCTTTGGCCTTATGCCTCTTTCCTTCAACCCTCCCCCAGTGATGCTCCCCATTGTGGCAGCTTCAGCTCCTCCTTCTCCTACCCTAGTCCGACTGAAATGCTTACGTTCTTCCTCATTCAGAAGTCGCTACCAGGCTAATGACTTCTTAAAACACAATCAGGAAGACTGGTCTTCAGGGCCTCCTGCAATGCAAAGCTTTTCCTACCCAATGCTACTGTTACCTTGGAGATGAATAGCCTTGGAGAAACAGAAGTGGACACAATGTGTAACTCCAGTCCTAATCACAGGAAACTGCCCTGGTGGTGGAAAACCAACCCTCACCAGCCTTTAGTCCATATGCCCTGCCCACAGTGGACACATCTACCTGGCCATTCCTGCCTCTCTTCTCCCATTGTGTTACCATAGATTCAACAATTATGAATCTTTTCTTAAAGCTCCAAAATGGTGTGGTTTCCCAAATTAGTTTCCTTGTATTGCTCTCTTCTCCCTTGGGGGCCCCTCATTCATAATAAAACACCCTCACTATGCTTTTTACCAGTTCTGATGAGAGACCCAGGCTCCAAGTCATGGTTCTCCTGCCTCAAGTGCCTCTGTTCTTCCTCTCTGCTCTCCCTTTCCAGTGTGGCTCGCTTCACAAGGCATGAGTGCCAGACTGAGGACACATAATAACTGGGACCTGCTGGCTGCAGGGAGAAGAGCCAAACCCATGACAGTATATTTCTACCAACCTGGAAGCCAGATCCTGCCTCCCCCAAAACAGCCGCTAGTCATGATAGATTTAAATGCCACCTGATTTCTCCCACAGAAAGACAGAGAGATTGGTTTCAAGAGAGACACTTACCACCGGGTAGATCTTGGAGAAGACAAAGAAAACCTGGTCCCCAACCCCAATGGTCTAAAATAGAAGGCCTGAGGCTAGCTGTCCTTGACACACATGCCAAAGCACAGACAGCCGCACAAAGCGCTGGGACACAGATGGCCTCCGTTCTTATGAATGGGCAGCCACAAATGCTGCTATGGAACCTTAAAATGTGAGAATATGGTGTAAACCTTTGAGTTATCGCTACCCAGCTCTGCCTGATATGGATGAGGGCTACGTCTGGGACACTGTTTCCCTACCCAGTGCCAGGACACCTGGGCAGCTTTGCGTCTCCACTGTCACCCCTGTCTGTTCAGATATATAACCCTTCTGCTACAGTATCATAGGCCAGGAGCATCCTGCTCTCCTGAGCAGCTATCGGACAAACAAAAGGCAATGCTTTTGAGCTTTGGGGCCCACTTGTTTGTCTCAGGATTACGGTACCCAGTTAGGAGCCCAGTATGGAACTGAATGTGCCCTCAAGGGTCCATTCTACGCTGCATCTCTGTGTGCCTCTGTGACCTGAGTCTGACTTAATAGTTGTCCTGGCCTAGGTTATACTAGCCATGTTGCAGGTGCCCAGCCTACAGCTAGAGGAAGACTGCCCAGTAAACCAAACCATGTACCAAAGTGCCCCTACCAGGGCATAAAGATCCACTCCTGGGGGCCTGCAGCAAGCGTCACATACTGGAACAGGGGTGGCACCAGACAGGCCATCCAAGTTGTGAGCCCCACCCCCACTCCCCAGTCCACACTGAGAATGAGTAGACTATACCTCATTCTGCTCGCACCAAAACCTCCTTTCCCGGGCCTCTCAAAGAAAGGCTGCCCTAGACTAATAAGTGTGTACACAGGGCTGGAATTCTATCCAAAGACTTGGATTTCATGAGGTGCTGGACCTATTGTCCTTTCCCCAAGCCCCCATTACCCCCACTACCAGTAAACAAGGTACTCCCATATTGTACCACAAACCATCAAAACCAGGTGTTTCTGGTAGCATCCCTAGGCTCCGCCCTTCTCCACGCAGGGCTGTAGGACTTTGGCATAAAATCTGGCCCCTAGCACTGAGTCCCGGTTGTGTGCCTAATACCAACACATGTGTCAGTGCCTGTATCTTCCTTGGCTTGAAGAGCGCAGCTAATGGCATTGAGCCCCACATACTAAACAGACGGGGGTGGTTAGAGTCCCTGAGGAGCCTAGTTCACCTGTGCAAGTCTGCCAGCTCCTGCTGAGGTCTCACCGCATCTCAAACTCACACTACACATAACTCTGACAAGTGCTTTAACGTTATTTTAACACTCTAGAATTGAATCACACTCTTGCAATACCCTAGTCTGAGCTAAGCCGTAACCCCTTTCTTACCCATTGCTTGGAGGATAAGCGTGGGTCAGAAGGATACCACTAAGAGCTTGCAATCTGCCCACACCAGGCAACTGGCAGAGGCAGCAGAGAAAAGCCCATGTTATCCAGCCTGCATCACACAATCATCGATGGCACTTGGTGCTTCTACCAAAGAACCCAAATATGCTGGCTCCAGAAGCCTTGACAGCTGTCTGGGGAAGAATGCCAGCTCCGCAGACATAACGCTTCCTTCTGTGTGTGGATAAAGTTTGCAAGCAAAGGTCCGTGGAGCCCAACAGATGCACTACTAAACCAAAGCAGATTCTATATGCAGTAGGTTGAGCACCCTAAGGCTTGGATGTCTTCTGCAGCCTGGCGTGACATTGCTTCAGGGGTCCTCCTGCCCATAGGTAGATTTCATGTGCTAAAACGGCTACCTAATATTGGTACCATCTACATGTAAGTTATGATAACAAGAATCCTGGCATACTGAGATGAATGTCAGAGAGTGAACTGTGGCAAGATTGAGTTGGGTGCACAAAGTTGCTCACAACAAAGTGACAACAGCTAATGTCCACTGAGGCAGAAGCCATCAGCGGCTCCAGCTCTTCCCAGTTCTGCTTCTGGTGCAAGCACTCACCCCTTCACTTTCTAAACCTTTCTTAATCTTTATTTTATGTGAATTTGTGTTTGCATTTCTAAGTGTGTGTGTGTGTGGCATGCTTGGTGCCTGCAGAGACCAGAAGACAGTGCTGAGTCCCATAGAATTAGAGTTACTGACCATTGTGAGCCCACTATATGGGTGCTGGAAACTAAACTTGGGTCCTCTGGAAGAGCAACAAACCCTCTAACGCTCTAGCGGTATCTCCACCCCTACTGTTTCTCTTTTTGATAGACTCACTCCTGAACAGGTCATCTGAAATTATTCTGATCTCAGCCTTGTGCGCAGCAGGTATGTTCCTGTCTGTTATCTGCAGCCCTGGGGCCAGGCTCTTCTTCTCTTCTGCTGTGTCCTGTATAGCTTGGTCCTGGAAACCTGACAGGGGTGGCAAGGGAATGAAGAAAGGACAGATGTACAGACACACACGCACAGAAAGACGGGGATCAGGTGGGCTGTGCTCATGCTAGTGAATTAGAAGATTAGCCCACCATGGATGGGGACATTGCCTGGCTGGCCGGGATCCTGGACTATCTAAATGGATAAAGGGTACTGAATAGCTTGTGTGTATTCATTGCTTCCTTCTTACATGGTATGTAAGGTAGCCAGCTGCTGCAGGCTCCTGCTGTCTTCCCTGCCATGAAGGGCTATACCCTGGATCTGGAAGCTAAATAAGCCCTTTCTCTCTTAAGCTGCTTTTTCTCATGATGTTTTATCACAATAACAGAAAAAGAAACTAACACACACATTTAAAACAAAACAAAACAAACATGTGAGCCTGTGAACCAGAGTCTAGCAAGCAATGTCCTGTGACTCTAGTGGAGACTTTGGGAAGACTTTGTCCCCGTCTCCTCTTTTGTCAGGTAGGGAGCTGTTTGACTTGTCAAGTCTGAGAGAGAGAGACAGAGACAGAGACAGAGAGAGAGGAGAGGAGAGGAGAGGAGAGGAGAGGAGAGGAGAGGAGAGGAGAGGAGAGGAGAGGAGAGGAGAGGAGAGGAGAGACTGGCCGGAACATCGAGCTGAGAGCGCCTGGGTGCTCAAAGAAGGGACCTTTCCTTTAGCAAGCTTGGTGGTAGGAGGGGGGAAAACTGGGCAGGAAGCAGACTTCTAACAGCAAAGAAACCGTTAGAATCCCTCTCTTTGCCCGTGCTGAAGCCTGAGCAGCCCCACCCAGCCCCTATCCACTATCAAGGACACTTGTCTGCTATCAGAAGCCCTGGGGACACTTTTCCCTGCTTTATCAAGGACCTGAGGAAACATTTCTCCAACTGAAGATAAGGTATCCCGCCCCCAGCACCACCCACACAGACACACTCTTTCTCTTTTTTTTCCTAGCTACTTAAACTGAGTTTCTGTTATTTTCTGCAAAGAAGGCATTTTCTACCTGGATCTGCAGTGACGTGTGGAGAGACAGGTAAGACGTGTTTGATTCCTTAATACATTCATTTCTTCAACAGTTCTTACTGAGTGCCACATACCAGCGGACGCTCTTAGGGTCAGAGCTGAACAGTACTAGGAGCCAGGCACAGTCTAATGGTCCTAACACGGGAATTCGCAAAGTGAGAGCTGAGTTTGGAGTTTGGTCCTGCAAAGGTATGTTCTGATGTAGTTGGTGCTGGGGTAGGTCGTGTAGAAAAGACTTCCTGGGGAAGTAATATTGAGCTGAGAGAGAGAGAGAGAGAGAGAGAGAGAGAGAGAGAGAGAGAGAGAGAGAGAGAGAAGTAATTGGACAGAGTTCACTCTTGCCTTTCACGTAGCTCTTTTAGAGTTAAAAAATGCCTCACGTTTCCCAAGACTTGCTGCTGCTTCACGCTGGTGCTGTCTCAGATCCCAAGTCACCACGGCGTGACCTCGTGAAGGTTAGGATGGAAATGACTCACTGGAGTGATAGGGAGGCCAGCACAAACCTGAAGGGGTCTCCTTCAAAATTCAATCTGCTTTGCAAAGGTTGCCAGATAAAAGATATTTCCAGATGGAAGGCCACTCAGGAAATACAAATGGAATATATTTTTTGATGGCTCTTTCTTTGTGAGATCTGATTCGAGGCTCCTCCTGCAATAGCCTGAAAGTGTGCGGAGAGGAGCTGGCTCTCTTCCGCCCTGCTGCCTTTGGAAGGGGCTGTGGTCTCCTAGGCTTTAAAAAGGATGGATGTGTAGGAGACACCCCCTTCCTCCCCCCCATTCATGGACAGAGGCTACACCTGATACACGGTCAGACAGATGTTGGGCTATGGAATGAATGGCTGTGCATAACAACCAACATACTGGTTCTCCGGCCTCTGAGGCAAGCAGGCTTCCACAAAGATGCTGTCAGGGATTTGGGGACTAGTACAGTTTCAAAAAGCTTATGAGGCCAGGCATGACCATTGAGGTACCTGAGGAGGGTCTCACTGGGTCTGGCTTCACTGTAGAACCCGGGGTGTTAAAAAGGACCATGGAAGAGCCTGAGAAGGCTCTGAGCTCCCTAACACCATACAGAAAATTCTGCCTATGGGACAGATGTGCAGCCAGGGAATGGCCGTTAACTTTCACCAGACTTCTTTGTGTGTGTAGTAAAACATATATAAAATTTTACGGTAAATACACACAAAATCTACCGACTAACCACTCCCAAGTGCACTGTTCAGTGACATTGGACACGTTCACATTACTGTGCAATCGTCACCCACCATCTATCTCCAGGGCCTGTCTTGGTTTAATCTTCCCCAAGTGAAATGCTGTGTCTATCAAACCATAACTCCCCACTCTCTGGCTTTCCAGCTATGACCTCTCAGCACCCCCTAAGAGTGAAGCCATAGCTTCTGTCTTAGTGACCGCTTCCTCTACTTAGCTTAATGTCTTCCACATTTCACAGTGAGTCAGAATTGCCTTTCTCTTTGAGATGGCACAGTGTAGCGTTGCACGCAGGTGGTGCTACCTTCTAATCCGTTCACCTGTCAGTGAACACTGGGGTCACCTTTGTCTACGGTGAGGAATATTGCTGTGCATGAGTATACAGATTATCTGCTCGGGTCCTTGTGTTCATTTCCTGGAGGTGCAGACCCAGGGGAGGGGTTGTGGAATCGTATGGGAATTATATGGGAATTACTGTTTTCACAATGGCTATGCTGTTTTTTATTACCATCCTCAGTGTATAAGTATTCCAGTCTCTCAGAGCTTCGCCAACACTTGACATTTTCAATTATTTTTATTTTTGTTTTATTCTCAGTTTTGGTACCAGAGATGGGAGCCAGGGTTTCACCCACCCTAGACAACCGTGGCTAAGCACATGCACACTCTCACATCTAAGCATTATTCTCCACTCTCACATTCCCTTAGTACAGGGGTCAGTTCTAATAGAGACAGAGGAGTGTCTTCTTGTGGGCTTGGTTTTCAGGTGTCTGGTGATGAGGGATGGTGAGCATGTTTGTGTATGTTTGGGGCACTTGGGTACTTTCTTTGGAGAAATCTGTACTCAAGGACTTTGCTTACTTTGAAATTGGGCTGCTTGCTTTGTTCCGTGCTCTGGATCCTCAGGTCCAATTGGACAGATCGTTTGTAAATACACTATGCCATTCCGGGATTCCGCTACTTTCCACTCTATGGACGGTGCCCTTTGGTGTCCAAAATCCCTTCACTTTCATGCGGTCCAGTTTGCCTATTCTTAATTTTGTTACTGTTGTCCTTAGTGTGCACCCAGGAATTCATTGCTAATTCCCGTCTCCTAATGTGTTTCCTCTAAGCTTTCTTCCAGGGGACTCAGCTGCCAACACAATGATTCTGGGGAACTTCCTCACTGACATAAAAACCCTCCAATTATCGCATCAGTATGAACCTAAAAGTTGGGCAGCTGATACCATGGACATGAGATTTAAAGCCTTTAGTTCAAAACAAATTATTGAACATCTCCAAACTGAGGCCACCATGCGGGAAGCTAATGAAGATATCATTATATAATATATAATATATCATGATCTCTATTCTAAAAACTTAAGGGGAGATGATTTTTGAGGTGGCAAGATGCTGCACACACAAAATCATGAAAGCTAGTGAGGCATGTACCCAGGTCTTAGAGCTAAGAATGAGGAACCTCAGAAATGCTATCACCCCAAGATTCAGGGGCAGGAGACCAGACCTTCAGGATAAACATAGAGCTGGAGCTGTGGCAGGCAGAGAAAACTGGAAAAGCTTCTGTACCGACCACGGTAATCACGGTGTTTACTGAACGCTTGTTTTATGCTGGTCCCTGTTCTTCTTCCGTCTCACACAGGATCTCAGTTACTGTTCCCAGTCCTGTAGTTACCATTGCTTCTATTTGACCAGTGGGATTTGCTCTCGATTACCCTGATAGTGAGTTGTGAAGTAGAGTCAAAATTAGATTTATTTATATTAAAGCCTCTATGCTTAGTCATTCTATTTTAGTTCCAGAACTTCGAGCAAGGGCAAAGCAGATATTTCAGACAGGGATAAAAGAGTAGACAGCGCACAGACCACACATACAAGGAGGGTGTTTGAGACCACCGCAGGGTGGAGAGGAGGGGCCAGAGACTCAGTTTATGGGATAGAAGTGGACAAGGATGGGGCGCCTTCATGGGAGGGTAGAGAAACTTGGCCTTGATCTGTAAAATAAATGACAGAATCACACCCAGAGCATCAGCGCTAACCTTCAGTTCACTTCTTTCCTCTTGAAAAAAGTGAGACAGCTGAGGCCTCACAAGATTGGTCAAACCATAGAAGGCCATTGACCATTGCAAATTCTGTCATAGGGTGAGGATTAAAAAAAATATATAGTATTCCAGACAGGCTAGGTTAGCTACATGGAAATGAGGGCTGATCAAAGAGGAGCAGGGAGCCGGCAGAAAGAAGTCCCTTTCCTGGTGTTTACTGAAGGGTACCTCCCTCTGTAACAGGTCTCCCCTCTCCCTGGGTCCACCATAGATGTGAGCCGAGCTCTGTTTTCCTCTATGGTTCCTAACTCACAGAGACACGAGGACAGGCTGTGGGGCTAGGTATCATCAAAGTTTCCTTCCTCTGCCAGGTCCAGTACATTCAGCTTCCCCATCAGCACCTTGGTCTCAACTCCAGCATCCCTTCCTCCAATGGAAGGTTCCTCTAGGATGCAGGTTCTTAGACCAGGGATCCCTGAGACTGAAGAGTCGGTGACTTTGGCAAGGTCCAGTCTCTATCTCTGCAAATTGCTTTCCTGAGCCCAAGGCTGGGCCAGGCCTTTGTAATCTGAGTCCATGAGTTCTCAAAGGGTCTCTATAGCAAGAAAGGGAAGGTATGTGCCTCCAGCAAGGCTACCAACTACTCTGCTTTGGCTAAGCTCTCATGTGGCAGGATTTTACCCATCTATCTCCAGCCAAAAAGAGCCCTCTGATTGACTTCCTCTAAAGTTCCCTGCTTAATTAATTCTAATAATAGCCGCTGCTGTTGAGTTCTTACTCCGTGAGGATCACTGTGCTAAGCATTTGGCATGCATGATCTCATTTTATTCCTACAACCCCAAGATGAAGATATTATTATCCCTATTTTGCACATGATAAAATTGAAGTTCAGCCCTGTTACATAATTTGCCTAAAAACCTGTGAAGGAGCCAGGACTCAGGCATCAGCCAGTCTAACGCCAAAGCCTGGGACTCACTGCCTTCTCTGCCTGAATCCTTGTGTGAGAGGGGATCCTCCAGTGGCAAGTCACATGTCAGAGTGATGTCACCTGTAAACCAGAGTTTCAGGGAGCCAAAATGTCTATGTCTTTCAAAAATAAAACTCCTGTACAAATCCAAACTCTCATGCATAGCTATGGTCCTAGAAACTTGAGAGACTGAGGTTTGTGGGTTGCTTGAGTTCATAAGTTCAAGGTTAGCCTGGACCTCAATAGGGAGACCCTGTCTCAAAAACAAATGAATAGAAACTTCCTCTAAACTATTGATCCCAAAATTAACGGTATCTATGCTATATTCTTCATTTAAATATTATATTCGAGAAAGACGAGAGGAATTGACCCGTTTTGAGAATCCCACACCCACGCACTTGGGTATCTCTAACTTTTTTCCCTGAATGACTCTTTTTCTTTTTACCCTCATGCTTAAACACATCTTTTACTAAAACAAAACCCCATTTAAGAAACAGAGAGAGAGAGAGAAAGAGAGAGAGAGAGAGAGAGAGAGAGAGAGAGAGAGAGAGAGAGAGCAGGCAGAGAGGGAGGAAAGAAGACACATTTGAGGCTGAGGAGAGAGCGATGCAGGAACCTACAGTTGGAACCAGCTTGGTTTGCTGCAGGGAGTTAAAAAGACTGGTGCGATTCAAGCATAAAGATGGAGAGGGAAGAGGTCATGGGTGTGGTACATGTCAGATGGCAGGGCCTCCCAGGCCCTCATCAGGATTCTGGACTTCAAATGTGGTGAACCTGGGTCCCAGCCACTGTGGTGTGTTCCTTAGCTGGGACTGCCTCTACAGCTGCAGAGAAGAATTCCTAGAAACAGTACAGCCACAGTTCTGTGAGTCTCTTTATCCGAATCTGGCTCACCTTGAACTTGAAGCAGCCAAGGAACTTCAGGTCCAGGACCAATGTGGTCAGCCACAGGAGGAGAAGAGGAGCCAAGCTGACTCTCATTTGCCCGCGCTGCTAAAGGGTTTGAATCAGCAGACATTCAAAACTGTTGACGCTTGACTCTTTTTAATGTACTCTATCAAAGATGGCAGCCAGTGGCTCCGGAGTTCTGTAAAAACTTACTCTGCACCAGGGTCCTACCCCCAAGCACCTCACTTGTTTCATTTCTTGGAATCCTGTAAAGACGGTAGGAAGCAGTACTCTCAAAGGAGCAGAGAGGCTGGGCACAAGCCCAAGGCCAATGAAGGCAGAGCTGCTGGGGGTGAAGCATGGGTAGGCTCACCAGGAGGGAAGCCCTGCAAGCTCCAGCTGCTGCAAGGAGGGAATCCTACTTCTCAGCATTTCTCAGACCCCTTCCAGTAGGGAAGCTGTACTCTATTAAGATCTGTCTGGAACTGACATTTAGGACCCTTCTGTACCTGATTTGACCTTCTCTCCCCTCTACCCCTCCCCCATCTCTATCCAACACCATGTATAGATAGATGTTTGATCTTGTGAAGGTCAGAGGTCAACATCAGTGTTTTCTTCTGTCACTCTCTACCTTCTTTTTTTGAGACAGGGTCTCTCGCTGAACTTGGAACTCACTGATTGGTTACTCTGACTGACCACAAGCCACAAGGATCCCTTGTCTCCTAGCTCTGGGGTTACAGAAACTGCCAAACTCTTTCAATGGTGCCTGGGATAAGAACTCAGGTTCTCACGCTTCTTTACTAACTGACCCAAATCTCTAGCCGCTGGCCTCTTAGTTCTCAAAAGTGACTCTGTGAGTGACTGGAAGGCAGAGAGTCAGTGGACAAAATCAGGATGTGACTGGAGCAGACTGTGTAGCAGGGAAACAGTGAAATTGCCAGCAGCTCTCCCGGCCAGACAGGCACAGTCCTAGGTCATTATCTGAAATATGGGGATCCCTAGCCTAAAGTCTTGCAAATGCTGGGGTCTCACTTCAGCTCCTCCTGAGGCACCCCAGACTCAGCTGTCTCTGGCGGATGTCTCGATTTGCTGGAAGATTGCTGCTTCTTGATGTGGTGATGATTGCTTCTGAAGGATGGGGGAATAGCAAGCACGATCATTTCTGAGCATTTTCTAGGCACAATCATTGTGCAAAGCATTTTCGCACATATTATCCCACCAAAAACTCCTGTAAGATGAACAGGCAACCCCGTGACACTGACCCTGCTCTATCCCCTATGGAACTTCTTTATGGAACTTCCATGTGACAGAGAAAGTAAGTAACTTCCCCCAAACCACACATCAGAGTTCTGTCTACGTAAGGCCTGTGTCTGCTCCCAAGACTCAGTTGATAGGGATTAAAAAACAAAAAACAAAAAAAAAAAAAACCAAAAACAACACTTTAAAAAAAGATTTATTTGAGACTCTTTCTTACAAAATCTGATTTGTTCATCACTAAGGTTACTGACATAACTAACTGACCCTGAAATGTTCCCAAATGAGTTCCGAAATGCTGGCGTCTCACCTCAGCTCCTCCCACAGTACCCGATGATACCCGATGGTATCCGAAGGTACCCGAGTCTCAGCCGTCTTTGGAGGATGTAAGTCAGAAACCCCTGGCAACTGAATGTTTTAAGAATTTTGCATGCGAGCCGAAACCATATTCAAAAGAGAATATTATTTTGTAACTGTCGCAACTAATAAGATCTATGCTGTAACTCAGCTTCTAATGGTTGAAGGGGGGAGGGAAGTAAATTGTTACGGTTGGCATTTTCTTAGCAGAAGTCCATTTTAGCAAAGAAATGTAGTCATAGTCAGTTGAGACTCTTTTCCCTGGAAAATAATTGTAAATGTACTAAGAAGAGAGAGTGAAAGAAGGAAATTCCCAGTGAGAAAAAATATAATCCATCTGGGGTCACATGTCTCATTCAGACTGATTCAGACTTCTGACATTCTTATATTAGAAGGAAAACTTGAAAAATGTTTAAACTTCAGGATATTTAATATTTTGGAGGGTGGAGGAGACATTAGAGTTTAGCCCTGCTGAATCTCCCCAGTTACTGGTTGCTACGGGAAGATATGATGAGGTCATGATTGCTTTAAAGTCAGTCATAATAAAAACACATTTTGAGACTTGATTCTAAATGTCATACTTAAATTTGGGTGACTTAATTGCCCATGGAGTAGGAATGAAGCCCCACCAGTAGGTAGTAATTTTTTACAGCCACTGTGTGTGAAATTGAAATCTTAAGATATCATGTCAAATATGCACCTTCTTGAAGAAGGTTCTCCCCAAAGAGTTGTGAAAGATAAGAAGTTGACCCAAAGTGGCACGCACACCATCTCCCTTAAACACACTCAGGTCAAAGCAGAGGCATCTTATTAAAAAGAATCTTTATACTCTGTAGTTGGCCATTCCAAAGTTACCTCTTAGAGCCCAAGGAGATATTAATTTTAATAACTAACTCCAACCCTATGGAAAATTGGAGCAAGGAAATGTACCAATTTGGTATAAATATACCAAAATATAAATTGGTATATATAATATATTTATTGGTATATTTTATATATATAGATATAGATCCCATTCCATTACAGATCCATGTACCACATGTTGGGTGCACAGTTCAGCCAATCCTTACACCAAACTCTCCAGTAAGTAAGTTCCATTGCTGAGAATGTAAACTCTTGCTGGCCAGTCCAGTGCACACGGTGGTAAAAGGCAGGTTAGAATACAGGCAAAGTCCTTAGCCACTCTCCAGTCTGTGTCTTGAGGACAGTTTTACTAGTCACATGAGCTGATAAGGGTCTAAATCAACTCCAAGCAATCTGGTTTCAGAGCCTTGGCATTAAAACATCACCATTAAGCAGATAAACCGCTAATCACAACCCATGTATCATCACTGTTTCGCTTTCTTCTTCTGGTTTTGTGAGACAACAATCTCGTGTAACTCAGACCGGCCTCACCTAGTTTTGTAGGCAGGATGACTTAGCATTCCTAATCCTCCTGCCTCCACCTGAGTCTCCTGGCCACTGCTCCTCCCACCAATCTTCATTTCACTTCAGACAGAAATGAAAGTAGAATTGTCACAATCTTCACAAACTTCAGGGCTTGGCAACAAGAAGATGACTTGAATCTGTGGGTAGTGAGTCAGGTTATTACCAGTGAGCGATCAATGCGGATTTGGCTCTGTGTGAGCACATTAAGCATTCAGGAATTCACTTCTGACTTCAGCAGTCATCTTCCAGGGTGACTTGATCTAGGCTGCAAAAAGAATCTTTAAAACAGGGGTGAAATACCTATGGCCTTGATAAAACAATGGATTCTAAAAGCGCTTGGGAGTTTCCTCTTTGCAAGCTTCAAGACTGGCATCAACATAAGCTAACAAGCCTTGAATGATCATTTCTAAACCCAGTTTCAAGGAAGTCAAGGCCCAGAGAAACCCAAGTTTTCCTCCCTGGAAAAGTAGCTAGTTAGAGTCCTCTTCTTCCCGTCTGCATTTCTTTCTCCTTCTAGAACTTGCCTTCAAGCTTGGAGGAGAAACCTGAAACCCAGATCAAACCTGCCTTTTTCTTTGCTTTATATAGCAAAATAGGTCCTTGATCATTGGGAAAGCACTTCCTCTGGTCCGAATATTGCTGGCACTTTACAGAGAGGGCAAACCTAACCGCTGGAGTCCGCTCTTTGAAAGATGCTGAGGGAGGGAATTCTGTGGCCAGCAGATGGAGAGGAGACCCGACAGTGTGGTCCCTCCCAGCCACCCTCCCCGCGGGATTAGCTGCCCCCAGCACTGCTCAGGCGCACCCGGCGCGTGAGGTGCCTGATCGCACAGCTCACAGCTCGCGGCCGCTCTCTGGAGCGCAGTCGCAGCCACGAGCTCGCCGCCAGCCGAGCCGTGCTGTCCCAGGCATCCTGAGCACGGCGGCCGTAGACCTGGGACCTCGAACCCTAGACGAACGTGCGCGAGCCAGCCACTAGCAACGCTTGCGTTTCTGCAGGTGCTTATCTCACATTCTTGTCTTTTCTTTCCCATTGGAGCGGTCAGGTGGTTACTTTCAGCCTGAAACTAAAGGGAAAGGCAGAGGAAGGGGAACCCTGAGGAGAAGGACGAATTTAGTGGCAGCCCGGCTTCTGGCCCCTGGAGAGGTGCTCAGGGGAGACTCTCGTTCTCTGACGCGGGCCCCTTTAAGAAGCCAAGTCAGTGCTGCTGCGGCTGCTGTTTGGATTGCTAATCCCCAGGAGCCCCGTTTAAAAAAAAAAAAAAAAAAAAAAAGGAAGAAAAAAAGGGGAGGGGGCGGGCAGCTGTCTCTTTAAATGTGATTTCCTTCTATTGTATTTGAATCGTGATCAGGAAAAAGGAAATGAAACCAGAGACAGAGGGAAGCTGAGCGAAAATAGACCTTCGCGAGAGAGGAGGGAGCCCGGGGAGAGAGCCGCGCGGTCCGCTCCCCGCCCCCAGGCCGCCGCCCCCTCTCTCTGCCCTCCGCGCCCCGACCCTGGCAAAGGTGCGGGGGGCTCGGGGCGACCGGGCGGAGCCTGCGACTGCGCGCGATCGGGACCGGGCGGCGGCGGCGGCTGTGGTGACGGCAGCGGGACCGGGATGGAAGGTTAAGTCCTGAGCAGCGGCAGCTGCCGCAGCCGCCGGAGGGAGACCGGGCTGCTGCTTCCCGGCCCCCTGCCTCGGCCGCCCGAGCGCCGGGCAGCCGGATGATTCGCTCTCTCTTTTTGGCGTTTGAAGGGAGCGCTGTGACTGTCCTTGAGCGCGGAGGGGCGAGCTCGCCGGCGGAGCGACCCAGCAAGAGGAGGCGCAAGAGCGGCGGCGCCCGAGCACCCGAGGGGGTCCGAGTCCAGGCAGCCGGCCAGACACGCGCCACAAAGGGAGCGCCCCCGCCACCCGGCACGCCGCCTCCCTCCCCAATGTCCTCGGCCATCGAAAGGAAGAGCCTGGACCCGTCTGAGTAAGTGTGGTGCTTCTGTCCCCGCGCCCACCTCCCACCGGGTCCCAGACTAGGAGCGAGGGGCTGGCTTCAGGTACGCGCCCTCAGCGCACCCTTGGTCCCTCTGTGTCGCAGGGGCTCCCCCTGCCTCTCGGGTGACTCTGGAGACACCGAGAGGGACTGGGCGGCGGAAGCAGTAACAAGGGTCGTCCCGGCTACCCTGCGGGCGGCTCCGAACTATCTGGAAAGCTCCCCAAACCTTCACCCGAGCCAGAAAGTTTGCCTTAGAGCAGGCACCTGGAGTTCCCAGGTGCGGTGCAGGGAGAATGGGTAGAGGGTCTCTGCCTCCTCCCCTCTCGCTCCACCGGGTTCCCTTTCTCTTTGTCCATTTGGTCCTGAAAAGGGGAGACACTCCAACAGAACGTTTCTGGGGTCCCAGACGGTCTCCGACCCAGCCCCAGGTAGAGCAGCTGCGGGCATTGATGAGGTTCGCCTATCCACCTGGGAACTGGTTCAATGCTCCAGAGACTTCTAGAATAGCTAATTCGGAGTTCCTCCGGGTACATATTCGCCCCTCCCCTGAGTCTTCTTGTGTGGGCATTCGAACCTCGAAAGTTAGTGCACCGGTTGTTTGTTTGTTTTATTTTTTTAGGTATATTTTTCTGGGGAGCAGAATCCCATCGAACTCTCAGAAGGGCTTGGGGTCAGTGAACAGGAGCTGTAATGAGCTTGTACTCTCTGTGCTCTAAGCTTTGCGCTCGTTTGTAAAGAACACCCCCCCCCCCATTCCTAGCCCCATACCCTAGCCCATTCTCTAGCTTTAACAAGGGGAGCCAGGAATGCTTAAGGTATCGTTTTTTCCACGTCCACGCAAATGCCCTTTTAAGAGTCGTGAGCTGTCTGGTTTTGAGTTGTATTCCTTTGAAGTCCTCATCTAATCCTTTGAAGGGATTTGTTAACACAAGACCAAAGGAGCTGGCTAATGACCTGTCCATTTGTGCTTTTAAGGAGCATTTGTTTTGGTGCCTTTTTTTTTTTCTTTTCCTGCTTTGAAAGAATTGTGCTTTCCTGCTGAAGTTCCCCTACTCACCTCCCCCCTTCAATTTCAGCCTTCTGCGGTGTTTATTTACCTGGGTTTTACCCTCTGTCAGCAGCATAAAAACCCAGCATGTTCTCATAAAACACAGGAAGTCCCACGATCCAGAGAGAATATAAACATCACTCTTCGGTCTTGAAGGTTAAGACACCAGCTCAGAAAGGAGCTAGGTTTGTTGACATAAAGACCAGCTTCCTGAAAATCTCAGGAGAAAAATAACAAGCCTTTAAAAAACAAGTTGGTGTCTACAGTTTATTCCCTTTTAAAAAATAAACTTAGCATTGTTTCAGAGCTCTGAGTTTTCAGAGATTGGACAAGACATAAGAATCCAGGTAAGGGAGTCGGTCAGTCAAACTGGTGTTTACTGCTTGCCTGGCAGGACAGCCTAGCCACTAACCCTTTATTAGAAGTTGAACCTACAGAATTCAAAATTCGGCTCCTTAAAAAAACGGGTTTTATTGTTAATTACGTGTATGTATGTGCACCCAAGTGCAGTTGCCCTCCCCAGGCCAGAGGTGTTGGATCCCCTAGAGCTGAGTTACAGGTGGTTGTAAGCCACCCATTTTGGGTGCAGAGACTCTCACTTGGGTCCTCCGGAAGAGAAAAAACCACCCATATGACTGAGCCATCTCTGCAGCTTCAGGGTTGGGTTCTGTTAAGGAAGTTTTGTCTTTCCAAAGTTTGTGCATGTTTACGCCTCTGAGACTAGAAAGCAGGAAAGTATCTCGAGGCTGTGATGGTGAGCACCTAGTCCAAGGGATCCACTGACAGGGCCGCAGTGCGTGCCAGTGAAGGAAGGCTGTAACCAAAGCCAGGCAAGCCGGATGGGGAATGTCTACAGAACAATTCCCCTCTCTCTGGGAAATTGTCGAGAAATTTCATCAGAAATCAAAGCTACAGGGGTACTCCAATGTCGTGTTCATGATTGGCTGGTGGGAGAAAGTCAAATATTAACTTAAGGTGAATCTCATTCAGCCTCTGGCATGATTGTCACGTCATCGTTAGCTACAGAGAGACAGATGGAGTCAGTATCTTGTCCTGCCCTTGTCTGCCCTCAGACCCTCTCATCTCTTTCTGTAACAACTCACTCACCTTCCAGCTGCTGCATCCTGTGCTTGCTCAAAGCCAGCCTGGGACTTTACCATGCCATCTCCAAATACAGATTGGTCCTTGCCTAGACACATGCAAAGGTAGCATGAACACAGGGAACCAGAATTCATGAGCATAGATTTTCTCTACCATGTGATCGGGGAGCCCTCCTGCCTCCCTGCAGGTCATTTTAATTCGGGGGGGGGGGGTATATTCCAGATAAATGCAAAAACTTCCCTTTCAAAGGTGGTTGCTAATAACATTAGCATCTACTATGATGGAGGTTCTGTGGGTGTTTCTAAAAGCCCAAAGCAAGACCATGAGCTATGCAAAGAGAAGAGAACTGAGTCTGAATCAGTGTGCTTGGATAGGCCCAAGGGTCCAAGTTAACTCCAGATGGGACAGAAACCCTTACATATAACCTATAAAAACAAAGACTGTAGTGTATTATTAAAACTATTTAAGGTCTTAGCCCATCTCACCCATAATTCTACATACACGGGGCTGAGGCAGAAGAATGGAAAGTTCCATTCCAGCCTGGGCAAGTTAGAGAGAGCTTGTCTTGAACTTTAAAAGGAGGGAAAAGGTTTGTAAGGTGCCCCAGCTGCTAAAGCGATTGCTACTGAGCCTGACAGACTGAGTTTGATCCCCAGATCAAACATGGTAGGAAGAGAGAACCGAGTCCTGAAAGTTGCCCTATGACCTGTGTGCACCCGTGCACACGCATGCACACATGCATCCTTTTAAAAAAATAAAATAAGGGAGCTGGAGAGACGGCTCAGTCGCTAAGAGCATCTCCAGCACCCATATGAGATGGCTCACAATCACCTGTAACTCCATCTCCAGGGTATCTGACACTTCCAGCCTTGGGGCACCTGCCCTTACGTGGACATACCCACACACAGACATACAATTAAAAATAAAAATTTAAGAGCAATACAGACAGAAAGAGCTGATTGATTTGGTTGCGTTTTTTTTTTTATAAACAAACAAACAAAACTGACCTAAGCTTCAAACTTCCTGGTTCTAAAAGAAAGTAATCTAATGTTTTATGTGAAAATGGTAGGTTTGGTGTTACCATTTAGCTAAATATTTACAGCGAATGCTTAATGATATGAAGGTGTTGGAGTGCCCGATAAACACTCATTCCCCAAGTCTCACTGTCCTTAATTATAATGGGGCTGAATTTCATATGTGCAGGCCAATGAGGCCACAAGGTCACTTGGTAAAAGTGCCAAATAAAAATAAGAAGCACAGACTTGTCACCCCAGGGTACCCAAGAAAACTCCACTGGGCATTTCACAGTAGGAATGAAATCTAATTTTTAAAATTAAATTAACTAAATTTTTAAATTAAAAATTAATTTTTAAAATTAAAAAACTAGATTTTTAATACTTTATTGTTGTTAATTGAGCTATACGTTTTCCCCCACTCCTCTTCCTCCCTCCCCTCCCCCCTACTGCCCCCCCCATGCTCCCAATTTACTCAAGAGATATTGTCTTTTTCTCCTTCTTAGGTAGATTCATGTATTTCTGGAATAAGGTTCCAGAGAGCACTAGCTAATTGTTACAAATCGGCAAGCATTAAGTTTTGCTCTGTCTCCCAGTTGATGTCACAATCATTTCTTCCATGTCCATTTTCTCTTAGAAAGGTTATTTCTTCTTTTCTGTAAAACAGAAGTATTTAGGTTCCAGGAAGGCAAAGCAAGCAGAAAGTCTATGTATGACTTTAAAACACTTTTTACACTTATTTGTGTGTGTGTGTCTCTGTGTGTGCACACACGCGTGCGATCTATGAGCATGGGTACACAAGTAGAAGTCGGAGAGCAGCCTGCTGGGATTGGCTCTTTCCTTCCACTCTGTGGTCCTGGGATCCACGTCCGATCATCAAGCACCCTTACCTCCGAAGCCATCTTTAAAACGGAAGAACACATTCCTCAGGCTCACTGTGAACAAACTTCCTGGATTGAGATTTTGGTATCGATTTAGTTGCCTTTCATTCTCCTTAAGGCCGTTGTTTGCCCCTTTCTCCACTTCCTTTACTACTTTAACTTCATTCAAAACACTTTACTGTTGTAAAAAGAAGAAAAAGTATGTGAAGAAAGAAAAATCAAATTGATGTCTCTGTTTAACAACAGTATTGTATTCTAGATACTCTTTGCAAAGATTCATTGGGTCTAGTATTCTTTTGTTGTTTTGAGACGGAGTCTACTGTAGCCCTGGGCCTCTTGCTGCTGATAAACCTGAAAACCAGGTCCTCCATTTTCCAGCTCTGGATTGGCTGGGATTAAACCCCATATTAGGTGGTACTGGAGACTTAAACCTGGGGCCCGTGATATGTTAGGCTGCCTCTCTCTCCATGGACCTAAATCCCTAGCCAAACATTTATTCAGAAAGTAGGATAGAAAGCATGATTTCAATAGAAATAACTAGATATTAATGGAATGTTTTAGTTTGGAAAGAGAAAGCAACCTAATACAATTTTGATTGCTTTGTCCTTCCTTCTCTCCCTTTGATTCTGTGCACCGGGAAGGGCTTCAGTAGGGTGAATTCAACAGATTATCCATAAATCCTTAGCACATTGGGTCATCAGATGCTTGACTGGGAGCAGCTCCTCTGGTCCCAAGTATGTTCTCTGGGATTTGACAGTGCATGTGTCCTGGGTACCAAAGAAGGACAGGAGGGAGAACTGGGAAGCCAGAAGAGGAAGGTAGAAGAAGCAGAAGACATCAGAGGTGCCCACAGCGGTGCTGGAATATAGTCAAGGGTACAGCGCCACCTGCAGATGCCTTAGATACCTTCTGGTATCAAGTCTTAGAATTTTCAAATGATAAGGTCTCTCTCTAGCTTGTTCCCTCCCGTCTTTGTCCAAGGGTGGCTGTGTCTCTGCAGTCTGAGATAGGGAGTCCTTTCTCCTTACATTGCTGGAAAGAAGTGGAGTAAGGTTCTCCATTTGGCATAGAACCATTCCTGGGACCTGGTACTTGTCTCTCCCTTCGGTGAGTCATCCCTAATGCTTGGCCTCCTCCTCAGGGAACCGGTGGATGAAGTGCTGCAGATACCCCCGTCCCTCCTGACATGTGGTGGCTGCCAGCAGAACATAGGGGACCGCTACTTCCTGAAAGCCATCGACCAATACTGGCATGAGGATTGCCTCAGCTGTGACCTCTGTGGGTGCCGACTGGGAGAGGTGGGGCGGCGCCTCTACTACAAGCTGGGACGGAAGTTATGCAGGAGAGACTACCTCAGGTACCTTCCTCACATTCCCCGGGCATGGCTGAGTTTGACCACGTGGTCTCTAGCTCTTGTTCTGACTCTGAGGTGCCTACCCAAGGGTGCTAGGCCGGGGAGGCTGAACCTCTGCTGCCTCTGCAGAGAGGCCGTGCGCTCTTCCGCTGCGGTAGCCATGTCTGCAGAGACACATCCCTGTGTGGTAATCACTAGTGTCTTTAAAGGTAAGAGAAGAATAAACACAGAATTCAGAATAAGGACAAAATTCTGGGGAGCGTATCAAAGGATAGGGTTTGGAGAAATATGCATAGGGAAACAAGGAATATCATAGGCACTGGGGGTAGAGAGAGTTCATTTAGAAGTTTCGGGGTGGGTTCTTAAGACCTCATTTTAATGCTCAATAAACGTATCCATATATTTAGATATTCTTTTGTATGACTCCAATATTATTGATAAGAACTTTTAAAATAACCTTCTTGCTAATGAGCTCCAAGCACTGAGTCTCCCAGCAGAAAGATGGCATTCAAAAGCTATAAAGGGTGACAAGCCCTGGATTCAGGAGGTCAGTCCCAGCCTCATTGCTTCCTAGTGCTATGGTCTGGGCAATGGGAGTAGGAATTGTAGTTACTTCTAAGGTTAAAAATAATACAAATGAAGTTCTTGACTTGGTATGTGTCTTAAGAAATAGATGTTAGGTCATTTTATAATTGACATGTGTCGTAGTGGTATCATAAATTATTTTCCAATATAACGGACGAGGAGATGGGAGCTTGGAAGGGTGAAATTGGAAGTGTACGAGGCCAAGTGAGACAGGACTTTCCCCTGATCTGGGGCACCCTCTTCTCTGTGTGAGTGTCTGGCACCCCCCGAGTGTCTGCCCGGCTCGTTCTAGCATCTCTAGCTTCCTTATGAGCTGCACTGGAGGTAACTGTGCCCTGTTCTGTCAGATCCAGTCAGGTGTTCGACTGTCAGCTCTTTGTCATCCAACAGTGGCAGGAGAAAGCTCCTCCTGCATGTCCCCTGAGCGTGCAGCCCCGGTATATTAGGACCATCCGGCCCGTGGAAGAAGCCCTTTCAGACTCTAGCGCCCCTGACTGCTGGGGTGGTTCTTCCTCCTGTATTTGTTCTCAGGGCTTTGCATATGTGAAATAAAAACCAAACTGCTGGTAATGCCACAGCCAAAAGAAGCTTGTCTGGTCTTCCGAAGACTGAATCAGCTTGTACATGCCTATATCCTTCGATGAAAATCATTGCAAATTTAGTGGGCTTTTTGGAAAAAAAGAAAAGAGAGCAAGCAGATATGACTATACTTTTGTTGAATTTCTTTCTTTTTTAGAGTTATAGGCAAATAGAACAGAGATAAATACAGACCTGGTTTGACTCACCCCAGGTCTGCCAAATCAGTCAGAAGGCAGCTGGGTAGATGATGCCTACTGGGCCCCTGCCTCCACCCCTGTCGAATCATTTGAATCTTATTAAATGAAGTCAGATACAGTAAGGTCAAAGGAGCCGATTCCTCCCTATCTCCACGGTTTTATAGAACATTCAGGAAGAAAGGCAGCGCTGCCTGGGCTTGTTAATCTTTTCCATTTTCAAAAAGGAGAGGAAAAAAATAGCTGGGAGAGCCCAGTGTTAATTAACTTGTGTCTTGGTGACACGAAATAATTCTTCTCCCTGCTACATTCCCAGGCAGCATGTTAATTAACTCTGCATTAGTGCAGGCGTTCCCAGCCACCCTTTAATATTTATATTATTGTTATTAAAATGGGCAGCAGAAAGCTTAAGGCACTGACACCTCTTGACAAAGGAGGGATTTTCTTCTCCTCCTCCTTCTCCTCCTGCTCTTCCTCCTCTTCTCCCCTCCTCCTCCTCATTCTCCTTCTCCTCCTTCTCCTTCTTCTCTTACCTCCTCTTTTCTCCTCTGTCTTCTTGGATGGTCCATCAGTCATGGGTTTGTTTACTTCAGTTCTTTGTGCTGATTTAATGGAGTAAGTTCAGAATGACTCAGTGGGTCCTCCAATGAGGTCCAGTCCCTCTCCCTAGAACAGCTTCTCCACATGATGGTCTTGAATGGTCAACTATCTTCTAGTCCTTTCGAGATATTCAACCTCAAAGATCCAGGTCCTCAGCTCAAACCTGCTACTGTTAACATTGTGTTGTCAGCAGCTGTTTATGTGGGTGCTAAGCCCAGATTCTCATGGATCCAGTTTTCATGAACTTTTATATAAGGCAATCCCCTCTAGCCTGTGGTTATGTCTCAACAACTGGCTATGCATCTCATCAGCACCTGTTGTAGCCAGAAATTTGCAGCCTCACCAGATTGTACAATGACCCTGGTGCCAATACTTCAGGGGAGTCCCAAATCCCAGCAGCTTAGAGGGAATCCAAAGCCACTTGGAGATACGAATTATGATTCAGGAGTCACAGATGTAGGGACAAAGGTCCTTTTGAGACCGTGCTGCTCAGCTCTCTTCCCTCTTCCCCACTTCCCCTGGGGACATCATAAACTATTTGAATGTAAATCCTTGCCAGTGGTCTGCTTCTGGGTCATCCAGCCAAGACATGGGTTCTCTGAGCCAGAGATTAACGCACACGTTAAGCATCAAGTCCTGGCTTATTTTCATTGCTGTTATCATCCCGGAGTTCCTGATTTGGAAAGGGACAGCCAAGGTCTTTTCCTCTAGCCCTGGGCTTGCAGTGTAAGACATGGAAGCCATTAGCTTGGGTCACCTAGCTAGTTAGAGGTGACTCTGGGGACAGAGTTTATCTCCCAAACATTAGTCCTCTGTCCTTTCATTAACTGCCCGGTGTGGTGTAGTTTGCTTCCTGACTTCTGTCTAATAAGCCCCCTCCTTTCCTTAAGGATCTCACACCTCAAGCAGTCGAATTCATTTGGTGCATACTGTCTTCTCTATTGTGTGTCTCTGCTCAGCTTCAAACTTAATTTACTGAACTGTCAGCGCACCAGAATACACTTTTTGCTCTGTGCCCTCCAGGGTAGGTAGCTGTTACCCACAGCTCCACCACTGCTCCGGTGGACTAGAGTGTTCACCATGAATGAGTCTGCTTTCAGCCCAGAAAGTGGGATCCCAAAGAGAGAGGAGCTCCAACCTCTCTACTCACAGACCCCTCTTTATAGGCCGTTCGCTCTGGCCAAATGTCGCAAACTTTGGTAACTGCCTCTACCTCCCCTATAATCTCTTAGGATGCACCAGTCAATTCTCCCATTTTTCTAAGTGGGTAAGAACTGCTAATGAGAACAAGCGTTTACCAGAAATGGGCATAAAGGCTCTACATGGAAGCTACGAGCTGACATGCTATGTTGCAAGTCCCATAAGAAAATGACCCCGCAGCAGAAGTTGGTGTTCACATAGCCAGTGTTGGCTCGGTCATTGATCTCTGATGCTGTGGCATGCCCTAGGTGTTGCACTAGTATCTGGGCCCTGTAGCTAATGGGATAACTCGGAGAAATCACGGCCACACTACCTTCTGGTCCTTATCTCGATGCTCTTCTGTTCTTACAGGTAGGCTCATCTTTAAACTTTGGCCAACAATAGAGTCATTAGCACACAGATTGCTGAGCCTTCTCTTAGGTATCTCTATCGGGTAGAGGGGTAGTTGAGATTTGTGTTTCTAACAAGCTCCTGGATGCTGCTGAAGCTGCTAGTCCCTTGACCAACTCACCGAGAACTATTGCACTGGCTCCTGCTAAGTTGCCTCTCCCACCCCAACACTAAACATTGCTTGATTTGGTGGCTGATATGCACTGAGGCTAAAGAGAAACTTGATTTAGGTGTGAGAAAAGTGATCTCCCCAGAGAGTCGTGCTGAGGGGACAGGGGGAGCATGAATGGAGATCTTCTGCACATCCTGGAGAGATGCTGTTTGTCCTCCGGGTCTCTGAGGCATGATTAGTGGGGCTGCATGTCTCCCAAGATGCTCCTGTCTCCTGGCAGCTGGGGCTCCAATGAGTAGTCATGTGGACATGGACTTTGCAACTTGAGACCAGGGAGATGACTCAAGGTACACTTCCCAGGGGGTGAAATTAGTGTCTGTTGATGTCGTAGAATTGGGAGCCTCATAATGATGCCCATTTTATTGCATTCCTGATGAGTTACCCCTCCAAGGCTGGCTCCAGCTCCTTTTCTATGTTAAGTTCCTCTGGGGAAGGGACATGTACTGCATGCCTGACTTCTTCTCACAAGTCACTCCAGTTACATCTCTTCCAGAGCTGGTCCACGCAGCCTGGAGGCATGGATAAAAGCAGGAAGGACTCAGGGAAGGGAGAAATAACAGAAAATAAAATGCCACAGTGTTACCCAGCCTATCCTCTCTGCTTTCAAGGAAAGATTCATGGGCTGTTACCGGGTGCGGCTTTTTTGTTGATTTGTTTTTTATTTTGAAATAGCATATCACTGTGCATCCTAGTCCTGCTTGGACCTTGCCATCCTCCTGCCTCAGCCTCCTGTGGACTGGGATTACAGATGTGTACCACTGTATCTGACGAGGTCCAGCTTTTCCTAGCTCTGTGGAATCCTGATAGAGAAAGAGCCAATCACCAATCCCTTCTGTCTGTTTTCTCTGCCCCATCTCTTAGCTTTGTTTTTATCCTTTTGGCCCCAGGCTTTTTGGTCAAGATGGTCTCTGCGCCTCCTGTGACAAGCGGATCCGTGCCTATGAGATGACAATGCGCGTGAAAGACAAAGTGTATCACCTGGAGTGCTTCAAGTGCGCGGCCTGCCAGAAGCACTTCTGTGTCGGCGACAGATACCTCCTCATCAACTCTGACATCGTGTGTGAGCAGGACATCTACGAGTGGACTAAGATCAATGGGATGATCTAGGCAGAGTCCCTGGCACCTTTGGGGAGGTGTTCAGTGAAAACGCTGTCTCTGTTGGGTTCATTTTTAGGCACTTTGGGAACCTGAGGGTGGGAGAGGCATGACTTAGGAGACTGGACTCTTCTTCTTGGGCACTAAAACATAGCATCCACATGACATATTGCAAAGGCCAAGACTTCAGTGACAAAAGGACCAGCCCTTAGAGAGAATTTGTGGTCACAGGCTATCCATAGTAACTGACAAGATTAGTGGAGGAAACGTTTGGGGACCAGCATGCACTGCGCCATCATGGTAGGAGTGCCCAGCTAGGCAGTGTTGGGTAAAGACTGTGTGTGACCGTGGCGTTTATGGACTAGACATGTGCAGTTACTTTCTTCCTGGCTTTGGAACTACGCTGTTCTAGCCACCGTCCTTCACACGAGAGAAGGAAAGAGAGAAAAACAGGCATTCTTTTTTTCTTAGTCACCTTCCCATGGCCTAAAGCTTTGGAGCCAGGGGAAACTGCATGGAAATACATTTCTGTTGGGAATGAAATACACACCTTCCAATCGAACAAATATTTAAAGCAAAGTTGATGAATCACCGTTTTTAGACACCTTCATTTTGAGGTGAGGCACCCCCACAGATTGTTTCTATACAAATGTAAATCTTAAGAAGTCAAAGTTGTTCAACTATTTTATTATATTAGATTATATCAAAGTATTTGTTGTGTGTCATTAAAAAAAAACTTGATTCTGAAGACTTAATAAAAATGACAAGCTAAAATACCATGCTGTTGGTGTGAAATGACGTACAGTTCGGGCTAGCAGGGAAATGGTCTGCTATTTTCTCTCAGAAAGATGAAGTAAATAAGCAATTTATTTCTAGGCCAAATAAAAGTTTCCATTTATTGCACGGGTTTATATGAGGTTTATATAGGTTTCTGTATTACGGGCAATTATATAACAGGCCATCACATAGCTCAGAGGGACGTAGAATAATTAAGTTGTTATTGTAAAATGTGCATTTCACTTCGGCATTGTGTGGAGTGAGTGGAAGGCAGCAAGATCATTGCCTTTGGGAAACTTGTAACCTAGAAAGCACACAAATACATAAAATAGATTCCCTTTGGGAGAGAAGGTAATTACCTGGCTTGAAATGTGGCAAAGATGCTGAGCTTGACATTTCTATTTTCCAAGATGTGTGTCTCAGGGTGTTTTATGACAAGTGGTTACGAGGACCTTACTTTGAGGATTTAAAGCTGGCACCTTAGCTTGTGTGCTCGCCTGCACCCCCATCTGGGGCGCGATCTGACTTCAAGCGCCCCCTGCTGATCATTCCTCAACCTACTAGTCCAAGGGCGTCCCAGGGAATGACAGATCTCAGTGAAGGATATACTTTCAATTATTTCATAAAACCATTGGCAAACACCAGTGAATCTAGATGTGTTTAATTATCAAGATGCCAGAAACATGCAGCTAAAGCTGTGTTTAATTAACTTGAAAGTGCTCTAACGTCTCTGTCATTGAAGCTTTTTTTCTTTAATTCTAGAGGAGGAATAATAAAGCAATGTCTCTCTTGGCCTGTAAAATGCTCAAAGTGCTTGGGAGATCTGACTGCTTACGGTGGCCTATTTAAAACGAATCCAATTATCCCGAACCGCGGCCTAGGTGGCCATCAGGTGCTCCTGAGGAGGGGACGATTGCTCTAACTCTGCAGCTCTCAGACTGCAGTCCCTGAGCCCTGCTATCTGCATCACCAGGAACTCGCTGGAAATAGACCCGGGGACCCTATCCTCCAAACACACAGAGGCAGAAACTCAGCTGGGGGCTGCCTGTCCTGGAGCAGGCTCTGGGGGCGACTCTGACTCACGCTCTGAAGTCTAAAAATGGCTATTTTACCTACCTCCCAGCTAGCAGGACCGTGCATTCTAAATTGTTAGTATTCAGTATATGACATGAAGGTTAACCGCTGAGGAATTCACACGTGTAGACGAACACTGCTTCCCCAAGGGCCCGAAACTGAGAAGTTCATTGTTCTTCCTCAGCTAACAGCTTCTCTTGCGCCTCATCTAACACCAACCACAATTCAGTCTAACCCCCCCTTTTTTTTAATCTGTGTTGTTCTGTTTAATTATATCTAGTTGAATATGGCAGTGAGGTACAAGAATGAAGGATACATATCTAAAGACTAAAATAAAAGGCATTCCCACTTTACTTGAAGTGCTAAACACCGTATTAGCACATGTGAAGTAAGGTATATCAAGAGGAGCTGAGCCTTTATTTCTGACTGACTGAGAAGCCTTTTATATTTGATCCCATTCTTAGACTGCACGCTGCCATTGATATGCGATTTGCATGTCCTCCTTCCACATAACAGATACATTACCAAGGTGAGTTCGCTGTACCCTAACAAGTACTCCCACTGGCGTCTGTACAGATATTTTTAATCTGCATAATACCTGTTTCGTTAAACTTCTTGCAATTATGTGTGTGTTCAAATATGGTTTTTATGATGTTCAAAATTGAGCCAAAGCCTTTGCACATGCTAGGCAAGTGTTATTGCAGCCAACCTAACATTTTTTAGCACACCAACGATGATAGTAACAGTATTATTGCTACATGATGGTTTTCCTTTGATTTTGTTTGAGACAGAGCCTCCTTGATGCCCAGGATAAGCTGGAGCTCACAATGTAACACAGGCTGGTTGATAATAAGCTGGAGCTCACAATGTAACACAGGCTGGTTGATAATAAGCTGGAGCTCACTGTGTAACACAGGCTGGTTCTGAACTTGCGATGCTTCTCCTTCCTACTCCTGGGCGCTAGTATTGTGGGTCTTCTACCACACCTGGCTGTCCCCGTAATAAATAAAAATAAGAGGATCATTGGTTAGTGTAAATTTTATTGCTAACCCCCATCTATAGTACAATTCATATTAAGATTTAAGAGGTAATCAGCCTAGACCATCACCATCCCCCAAAAGGGGAGTCAGTTTTCTCCTGCCCCTTCTAGGATCTGGAAAATGAACTCAGTCATTGGACCTGTTGCATGTACCTCTACACACTGAGCCATCTTGCCAGCCCTTGTGGGTACATGAGCAGAGTGTTTGCAGAAAACCACCGTAGGGATCCCAATACTAACCCCTAACTGACTACAGAGGAAGAGCCCGCTCCCAGAGCCGCCCCTGGCGCTCCTGGACTGAAGGTGTCACTGTTTTGTCCAGAAGCAGCAGATGGGAGCTGGGCAGCTTACTTTCCCCCGCCCAAACACTGACCCATCAGTTCCCTGGAAGTGCTTTTCCTCTCTTCTCAGGACTTTCCTCTGCTGGGAAGTGGCTTCTTCATTGCTCCAGGAACTCAACCTGTGCTTCTCGGGGAAGCTTGGGCTCCCAGAGAGCTGAACTGAAACACCAGCTGGGAGCCTTAGCCAATGAAGTCTTGGGTTTTAATTACAATGACATCTGCTTAAGAGTCCTCCAGGCCGCACTTCCTGGGCCAGATACCTGCTCTTCCAGGAAGCTTCAGCTTATATTGTTACCTGTGTGTACTGTGGAGGACCCTGAAGCCCAGGTAGCCTAAGCCATGTGTTCTCCATTCCAGCTGCGGCAGACTGCTTTCTCTGAGCCTCTCAATCCACAACCCTGATGCCAATTTAGGCTCATCCCACTACACAGAAAGATGCACCAGGGCGGAAATGAGACTTTACCAGAGAGTGGTCACTTTTTGTTCTCGTTGTTTGTTTTGTTTTACATGACAGAGTTTCTCTGTGTAGCCCTGGCTCCTGGCTGTCCTAGAACTAGCTCTGTAGACCAGGCTGGCCTAGAACTCACAGAGATCTGCCTATCACTGCCTCCTGAGTGCTGGGATTAAAGGTGTGTGCCTGGTCCACCTGGTCAGAGAGTGGCCCCTTTTGTTTTATGATCTTATGAAGGAAAATTCGTGACATCCCTCCACACACGTATCCTGAGCCAGCAACAGGACTTTGTCTATATGGTAACCCTACACACATACACACACCACACCACACACAAACAGCAATGGGCGTTGTTTATATGGTAAGCCTACATACACACACACACACACATCAGTGGGGCTTTGTTTATATATGGTAAGCCTACATACACACATACACGCATACACACACACACACACACACAGAGCAGTGGGGCTTTGTTTATACGGTAAGCCTACATACACACACATACACGCACACACACTCCACAGACACAGCAATGGGGTGTTGTTTATATAGTAACCTTACGCACGCAGGCGTGCACACACACACAGCAGTGGGGTTTTGTTCATATTGTAACCCTATACACATACACCCTGAGACAGCAACAGGACTGAATTTATATTGCAAATAAATATTTTTTTTCTTAAAACAAAAAGCTTCTTATCACCCAACAGAGAAAATCAATACCTTTTCCCCCAGTTACAGGATGCTTAAGCTTAGTCTATTGGGAAATGTCAACAAAACACAAAAATGAAAAATAAGCACATAACAAAGATATGTGAAAAGTACAAAGGCAACAGATTAGCCCAGGGGTGGTTGTCTAGGAGGAGGAAGAGGTAGTGTTTCCCATGGCCCTGTCCCTGGGAAGAGCGTGTGTGGGAAGAGCCGGAAATCAAGTACCTGGCAGGATGGCTCTAAGTGAGCTCTGAATGCATGAGTGGAGGCTTGGGGATTGGCCAGCTGGTGGCTGGGAAGCATCCGGTGGGGTTCAGATTCCATTTCTGGGCCTTGGCTAGCAAGTTAGCTCAGTGGTGAAACAGGATCTTTAATTCTGCTTTCTCACAGGACACTACTGTGCCAGGCACAAGTGGGCCCAAGTGAACTTCATAGGCCCCGCCCCCTCCCCCATGCTGCATGCTGATGTTGCTGATGTGGTGTTTGGCTTCTCTAAGCTTAGGCGGCTCTCATTGCTCGCACATCTCTTGTTTCATTTCCCACCCTGCTCCCTACTTTAAGACGTCATTTGGGAGGAAGGCCCTGTCTCCAGCCAGCAGAGCACAGGGTTGAGAGCCCTGTGGCTAAAGCCTGCTTCTGTCTGTCCCTGGCTGTCTGACCTCAGGCAAGCCGCTTCACCGGTTCAGGCGCCAGTTTCCTCAGCAAGTGAAAAATAAGTAGAAATGGCCGCCGGGGGCTCTTCTAGGCGTTTGAGTTCATATTCATAAAGCTCCTGGCTCTTCACTGACACCAGGTAGGCCAGAGTTACACATGTAGAAAAGGACTAAATGTTTATGGGGTGCATAGGGAAGGAGAGCAGCTGGAGAGCCAGTTTATAGGGGAGACAGACTTTTCTGTAATTAAATAATTGCATTTATTTATGTACTGTGTGTGTGTGTGAACCCATGTGTACTACACTGTGTACTTGTAAATCAGAGCTCAACTCGTTTGAGTTGGTTCTCTCCTTCCACCATGCAGGTCCTGGGGCAGGCTGGTCAACTAGTTCCTTTACCCCCGAGCCAACTCAATATTCTGTTTTCAAAAGGGATGTGGAGACTCCTGTTCTTTGAAAATGTCAATGCTGAGCCCGGCGGTGGTGGCGCACGCCTTTAATCCCAGCACTCAGGAGGCAGAGGCAGGCAGATCTCTGGGAGTTCGAGACCAGCCTGGTCTACAAGAGCTAGTTCCAGCACAGGCTCCAAAACCACAGAGAAACCCTGTCTTGAAAAACCAAAAACAAAAAACCAAAAAAAGAAAGAAAGAAAATGTCAATGCTGTGAAAGACGGTGAACATCTGTGAAACGCTTCAGACTAAAGAAGGCTCCGGGCAAGTAAATAGAATATGTGATTCTACTGTGAACCCAGTAGTCTTGGGTAAACAGTGCTTCAAACAAACAAAAGCCATCATTAGGGACTGGGGAAATAGCTCTGTTAATGAAGCACTTGGGCACAGTGCTGAGATCTTGGATCTTAAAAGCTGGGAGGGTATGATGACTTCCCTGTAATCCCAGCACAAGGGAGGCAGAAGCAGGGCATTCCCAGAGCAAGAGGGCTAGCTAGAGTAGCAGTAACAGTGGGCTCCATGTTCAAGGGAGACTCTGACTTAGCATATAGAGTGTGACCAAGGAAGACACCTGGTGTATTGTTTTGTGTCAACTTGACACAGGCTAGAGTCATCTGAGAGCTGGGACCTTAAGCTGAGAAAATGCTTCCATGTGATCAGGCTGTAGGCAAGCCAGTAGAGCATTTTCTTAACTAGTGAGTGATGTGGGAGGGCCCGGCCTGTTGTGGGTACCACTCTGGGCTGATGGCTCAGGTTTCTATAAGAGAGTAGGCTGAGAAAGCATCGATGAGCAAGCCAGGAATCAGCAGCCCTCCATAGCCTCTGCATCAGCTCCTGCCTCCAGGTTCCTGACTTAAGTTCCTGCTTTGGCTTCCCTCAGTGGACTGTGATTTGGGATATGGAAACCAAACAAACCCTCTTCTTCCCAAGTTGCGTTCCATCACAGCAATAGTGAATAGAAATCTGGCTTCAGTCTTGGGCTTTGACACACATGTGCATGTGTGACCTTCTTACACATGTGTTCCCCTCAGATACCATTGGGTTAGCTGAAAAAGTTGGGACATGAAAAGGCATATTCTTGAAAAGTGTCCCATAAATTATTTGCTGAAGTTGATAGCTGTATTGTGGGGTCTATAAGATCAAAAACATATACTGAAATATCTGCTGTGGGACATTGGTCTGTATCCTGTCAATTATATTTTAAATAAACACTGATTGGCCAGCAACCAGACAGGAAGTTAGAGGCAGGGTGATGAGAACAGGAGAATTCTGGGAAGAGGAAAGCGTCGTCCGCAGTCCTGACCCAGACACAGAAGAAGCAAGATGTGACTACCTTGCTGGAAAAGGTAGCGAGCCATGTGGCTAACATATACTAGAATAATGGGCTAATATAAGTTATAAGAGTTAATAAGAAGTCTGAGCTAACGGGCCAATCAGTTTATAGTTAATGTAGACCTCTGTGTGATTCCTTTGGGACTTAACGATTGCGGAAACCGGGCAGGACAGAAAACCCCGACAACAAATACGTGGAAATGAAGGGCCATATTATATCTAACTAATTTCCAAATGGCTGAGAGAAACCATGCATATGTGTATGTGTATAAGAGAAAGAGAGAATTTGAATGTGTGTATAGAGACAGAGAGTAAATGGTAAGGCAAATAGGGAAATGTCAACAAAAAGGTTGTGGCCGGGCGGTGGTGGCACACGCCTTTAATCCCAGCACTCGGGAGGCAGAGGCAGGCGGATCTCTGTGAGTTCGAGACCAGCCTGGTCTACAAGAGCTAGTTCCAGGACAGGCTCCAAAGCTGCAAAGAAACCCTATCTCGAAAAGAAAAAAAAAAAAAAAAAGGTTGTGCTATTTTTATTCTTGAATTTTTTTATATGATTGGGACTATCTAACAAAAAGTTTTGCTCTGTTCTTAATTCAGGAATCTTAGCTTTTTCTTGTGTGGGCTCCTGGTTCTATTGGGAGAAGAGCAAAACCAGCAGAAGAAAATCCCAGTCTGGAGTCCCATGATGCACCAGTGATCCTAACACGTTGCTGGCGTCAGAAATGATCTTTGCTGGAAGTGAGAGGCTGAGGCAGGAGGACTGCTGTGTGTTTGAGGCCAGTGTGGGCTTGAGTGAGATCTTGTCTCAAAAGGCAAACCCGTTGAGCTGAAACAAGTGACCCATCGATGCTCGCCACCACACAGTACCTACAGGGGCTGCGGGAGTATTGATTTAGTGACAATTCTGAAGCAGGTTACCTCTCAACCCTGGAAAATGAACTTGCTAGAAGTTTCATATTTCCTTTGTAATTAGGATCGGAATCTCATCGCTTGACTCTGGAAATGTGCATATTAAGGCAGGAATGTAAGCCGTCACCTTTGCTTAAATGTCTTCGAACTGACTTAAAAGACGTTTGAAAGCACGAGCCTCTGAGGCGGCTCTCTACCAGTGGCTAGGAATTAATTCTCCTGGGAAGAAGTCATTTCTACAAGTTAATAGAATCTTTGAAGCTCAATCGGGCCAATTTTCATTGTCACATTGTGATGCCTTTGAACTTGGCTCATTGAATTAGCCTACTGGATGACCACCTTGAAGATGGTTTTGTTGATGATTCAGGCGGCCTGTCTGCGGTTCGGTGTCCCGTCCTATCCCATTCATCCTCATTGCTTAATGAGCAGCCCCAGGCAAACACTCCCTTTTCATTAAACAGTAGCTAAAAGAGACGTGTAGTAACATGATAGAAATGAGCTGAAATCAGGAATCCCAATGCTACCACTAATGAGGCCACCAGGTCTGTCTCCTCATGTGCAAAATGAGGAAGTTAGGGCGTTTTATCAATCTAGTATTAAGATTTATTTTTAGAAAGTATTATTTTATTTTATATGAATGGGTGTTTTGCTTTCATGTGTGCTTGTGCTCCATGTTGGAGCTTGGTGCCTGAGGAGGCCAGAAGAGGGCAATAGATCTCCTTGGGCTGGAGATGCGGAAGGTTGTAGCCACCGTATGGATACTGGGAATCAAATCCAGGTCCTTTGGAAGAGCAAGTGCTCTTAAGCGCTGAGACATCTGTCCCGCCCCTGGCACTCAGAATTTGCTTTACAGACAGGTAAGTATTCCAAGGAGCGGCAAGCATTTGCAGGCAGCTGGTTGCAAGGTGCTCTTAAGATTTTGTTTCCGGGGTTTGAGCTGAATGAAGTTTCTGCCTACATCAAATACGGATAATATTCCAAAGATATCATGAAGTTGATGAACTATGACTTCTAAGACCAGATCCTAAAAGACAGGATGACTTGAATGTTGCAGTCTGCTGGATCGATTATTCTGGAGCCGTCAGACCAAGGAGCCCTTCTACAGCTCCATAGGGAAATCCACGTGGGTGAGGAGGAACTGAGCTACTCACTTAACCAACCCTCCTTTACCCATCTTGGAAACTAGCTACCTGGAAAGTGGATCCTTTCTGCCCAGACTTTCAAATGATTTAGCCCCAGTTTGTGTCTTAGACAAAACCTCCCTAATTTCCCACACCCAGTGAGCTAAGCTTCTCCTGAATGTCTGACCCATAGAAATTTTGGAAATTATAGCGTTTTCATAAGCCCCTGAGTTTTGTGATGATTTGATGTGTAGCAAGCCGTGATGCTTAAATTCAACTGTCCACGTGACCTCTGAGTGTGTCTGTGAGATTGAGTTAAAAACGGGATGACTCACCCCAAATGTGGATGGCACCGTCCCGGCGGCGGAGAGGCAGCAAGCTGGGTAGAAAGCAGTATATACCTCTTTCTGTTTCCCGACAATGGGCGCTATTAGTATTCAGGCATCGGTACTGGCCTGACCTTGGGGTATACGTCCTCAGCTGTAGCCACTAAGAGTACACCTGTGCACATTCACTATGTTCCCTTTTAAAAGGACCCTGCACACCTCCCATCTCTCTCTTTCTCTGTCTGTCTGTCCCTCCACTCCTCTACTGCTGTCCCCAGAGGCCAGTCTCCCCTCTCCCTTCCCCTCCCCCTGGCGTCTTTCTCTCTGAATTACAGCAGGTACAATATCCTAACTGCCTCATCCTCCTAACACCAGCTTGCCCGACATGATGAACTGCTTCATCCAACTGTGAGCCAAAAGAAATCCTTCCTTCCATTAGGTATTTTGCCATAGCAATGAGAAAAGCAACCAATATACAAGCTATAATTAAAACACATTTAGTAACTTTTATAGCAATTTGATGGAGCAATTTTACATCTAATGACTCAGTGATAAAAATGTGGGGCTTTTATTTTGTATGCCTTTTTAAAATTGTATGTTCCTTGTCATCCGGTTTTTATGGCATTATACAAAAGCATCAGCAAATGGTAGATTGAAGAATTAAAAAATAATTGGCCCCACTCCACACAAGTTTGAGGACATTAATCAGAATATTACAATCTTTGTGGCAAGTTGAAAGGGTTTTAAAATTATCTGGTCTAACCTCCCACTCGTTGTTAAATTGCCTTTTACTGTTTTTCAGCAATGAGGTTCTGATTCTTGGCCGTGTTGTGACCATCAGTGCTACTCAACATGGCTTTCTCTGAGTACTTGCCATGTCAGTGCCCATCCCGGGCATTTATGGTCCATACAGCAACACTGCTCAGCAGGTACTTCTAGTTCAGTCTCATAGAAGAGGAGATTGAAGCTTGGAGTAAAGCTGGCATTTTTAACTAATCCAGACCACTTGATTCCAGACTCATGGTACAGCCTCTGGCTTTTTCAGTGTATTTGTACCTAATACGCTTCATTTTACCAGTAGAATGATATGCTTTCCCTGCTGGAAGTTACACTCATTTAAGAAGAAAAGGACATGTGATATAGCCCATGAAAACAGAGTGTTTGGGGGGCCAAAGAGATGGTTCAGTGGTTAGAGCGCTTCTTGCTCTTCCAGAGGACCCGAGCTGACTTCAATCCCTAGAACCCGCTACTTTGGTGCTAAGGCAGAGGGTGAGCGGCCTGGAAACTAGCTTTGATAGCCTCAGCAGAAACAAAAGAAACCCTGCCTCAAAAACAAAGTAGAAAGAGACAATAACATCTAAGAAAGTCATATGTGGTACATGTACACACACACATAAACATTTTTTTTTAAAATATAAAAATAGAATAATCAGCCGGGCGGTGGTGGCGCACGCCTTTAATCCCAGCACTCGGGAGGCAGAGGCAGGTGGATCCCTGTGAGTTCGAGGCCAGCCTGGTGTACAAGAGCTAGTTCCAGGACAGGAACCAAAAAGCCACGGAGAAACCCTGTCTCGAAAAATATATATATATATATATAGAATAATCACTTCTACAAGTCCACATACCACAGAGATTGTTTGATGATAATAAATCTAGAACATATCTGCCATATGGCAAATGCTATGTAATCAGCCCCCATATTTGTAGGTTCCATATTTTGAACAAAGATTTGACCAACACCAGCCTCAGAAGATCTTTTTAAACCCTGTATCGATCGACACTGGAGTCAGGGCTCAGTAGTTAAGAGCATTTGCTGTCCTTGCACAGGACCTGGGTTCCACTTTTCAGAACCCATATGGTGGCTCTCAACCATCAGTAACTCTTGTTCCAGGAAGCCAATTGCCTTCTTCTGGTTGCCAAGGGCACTACACACACACACACACAGTGCACTTACATATGTGTAGGCAAAACACCCATGCACATACAAATAGATAATTCTTTAAGAACATGTGCCTCTAGTGAGCATGCCCAGATTCTTCTTGTCTAACAGACTATTCTAGCTCCTCACATGGTGTTTACACGGTGATCGTGAAAGGGGTCTGGAGGTGGTTTTTACGGGAGGATGTGTAGAAGTCATATGCAAACCAGGTGACATACATGCTTGCCCATCCACAGATTTTAGAATCTGAGTGGAGCTGAGAGTCAGTCCCCACAGATCCCAAGGGGTGACTTATTACTTACATGGTCACAGCCTAAGTATTAATTATTAGGTTAAAGAAAAGCCAAATGCTAAATTTACTCAAACTATTTTTTAAGCGTGATTTTCGTAGCAAAGATGGAATAGAGATACATGGGCCTTTGGCTAAAGCTATTGTCTGCATTGTTACCCGAAATAACAGAAGTGGAGAACAGAAGTAGAACCTGGAAGGGTACCTAGAAACATATTTCTTTTTCCCTGAAGGAGAGGAGGAGATCCAGAGAAAGTCAAGACAGTGAGCCTGAAACTGCAAGGAATAGCTAACAGCTCAATACCTGTCCAAGGTTCTCCAGCTCACAGTCCTGGATACAAAGGCTTAAAAGAATAAAGTGTTTCAGGACCACTCAGCACTCCTGCGAGCAAGAGCACTCTATTTGGGCAAATAATAAACTCAGAATCTGCTTATCAGCTCTCCTAATGGAAATGACAACCAGCAAGGCAAAATGCCTCTCGATTCTCAGGATAACACAACCGGCTCAGGGGATCTCCAGTTATTACTGATGGAACCCTCCCAGCGATTACACCTCGGAAGAATATTAACGCGGGCAGCCAGCAAAGACAGAGCTGAAGGAGGGGGTAGGAAGGGCTGCGGGCGGCCCTGCACAACGCGGCCGATATTCAAATTGGGCTCTTCTGAGCTCTGTCTAAAATCAGCCAGCACCATTTTTTAAAAAAGAGACTTATCAGTTGCAGTCAAGGCTTTGTTTTACTTTCCCCCATTCTTCACTGTCTGGATGAGGGAAGTGGGAGAGAAAAAAGAAAAAATAGAGTCACCAGCTACATTGCTTTTTAACTTAATGCCCTTGAGTAAGGGCAGTCACAGCGAGGCGTGCTGGAGAGAGCGAGAGAGCCGTGCGAAGGTCCTCTTCCCGGAGCCTGGGTTGCAGCAGCCATCTTCAGGTAAAACCTTGCTTCCCACTGTCACGGCATCTCTGCATCAAATTATTTGAATTCCAGACACATCGACAGCACAATGAAGGGCCCCTGCCAATTTTTGCAGCTTGCTTGGAAAAGAGCACCAGGAAGCCTGCATTAGTCATTTATACGACTCCCAGGTTCCTGCTGTAAATTCGGCTTGCAGGCCTGCCTCCAGGTGAGGCCCTGTGGCTTCACTCTCTAATCTTGTAACCCTTTGCGGCCAGTTTCTTCTCATAAACACGTGCTTAAAACCCTGGCTCAGATTGGCCACCTCTCAGAACCGTTTTTTTGTGGGGCTGGTGCTGTCACCACCGCCACCGTTCCTGTTTTTTCACGCAGAAATTTGACAAGGGCCCTCTCATCATGGCGTTGCTGAGGTTAACCCAGCTCGTTTAAATGAGAGATTTTCAAGGTGTCCCCCCACCCCAAGTTCTTCCTCCTCGTTGTTTTTTGTTTCCCTCCCACTCTTTCCTTTCTTCTTTTAATTCTTATTTTTTGCTTTGTTTTGTTAGGGACAGAGGCACAACTAACCCAGACTGGTCTCAAACTCACTATGTAGCGGAAGCTGGCCTTGAACTCCTGATCTTCTTGTATCCAATTCCAAAGGGCTGGAGAAATTTTTGAATAATAGTTTTTATGGTTTAGGAAAAATTTCACAATCTAAACAGGGGAAATTGCACATTGTTGTGTAATCTCAAATTTTCATATATTTTATCTATGCACATAGACATACACAATACATATTTAACTAGAAGAAAATATAGCAAGGCGAGTGGTAATTATTCTGTATCTTCTTTACCTTCTTGTTTATTTCTAAAACAAGCAAGTGTTGCATTTGTAGCCAGGAAAGAAACGCTATTTATAAAGATAATTTCTACCACCAGTGGCGGCACACGCCTTTCTGAGTTCAAGGCCAGGCCAATCTGATCTACAGTTCCAGGAAACCCTGTCTCAAACAAACAAACAAACAAACAAACAAACAAAGATAACTTCTACCAAGGATGTTTTTAGACAAAAAAGATTGTTTTCACGGGCCCCTGGGCAACAGAGCTGCTCCAAGAGACATTGTCTGTAAACTGGAGAGTTTGGTCCTAAGGAGCAGAAGTGGCTTCATTCACCCATTGGCATTCTCTCCTATGAATTCAACTGTCCAGAGAGCAGACACAGGCGTGGGAAAGAAGGACAAGGAAGAAAGGAATGAAAGAGTGAATCCCTTAGCTGGCCAAGTGAGGAGACAAACTTGCGAGCTGATCTGTCACAGACCCTGGGTAAACTTCCAGTCCAGTAGCTTCTATACTAGGCAGAGCGACGGGTTCTTTTTCCCATGAGGCCTTGGTGGCTGCTCTTCTTGCATCTGCATAGCCTTCCTTGTTACTCTCTGGGGTTCCATAGCATCTCCTCCTGACTCAGACCAGATCTTGATTCTTTTACCCAGAAGAGACAGGGATTTCAACATACCACGAGCCCAAGACCAGGCAGATGGGTGCCAGGGGTAATTTTATCGCCGTTTAAATATTGTTACCTAACCACCAGTCCCATGGTGTTCTAAACAAATTTGATAAAAGTTATCACTATCATTTTATCTTTCAAACACACACACAATTACTAAATACATCACTCTTAGTGATTGCAAGGATGGCTCAGTTGTCAAGAGCCTGCCTGTTTTTACAGAGGACAGGAGTTGGACAACCTGTAGCCAAGTAGGACAGCTAACAACCAATGCCTGTGATTCTAGCGCAGGAGTGGCAGGGCCTCTGACCACCACGGGCACCTGCACTCACGTGCACCTGCACTCATGTACACATATCCACACATAAACATAAGTGAAAAATACACAAGCAGGGCTGGAGAGATGGCTACCTGGCTAAGGTCACCAGCTGCTCTTGAAGAGACCCAGGCTTTGATTCCCAGCACCCACATGGCATGCAGACAGAAAAATAAATAAAACAATCTTTTAAAAAAGTCAGCACTTTAATATTAATTATACAAATAAATGATTCATTTTTAAATAATGAAAAATTTAAATGATTTACTACAATATCAAAAATTCAGAGCCATCTGTAGCTAATACCCTAGTATACAACAGATGGGTATATATCCTCAAGAAAACAAAATTATTTTTGAAGGTTTTCTTACATTGGCTTTTTTATTTATAATACATTTATTTACTTATTGTGGTGTGTGTGTGTGTGTGTGTGTGTGTGTGTGTGTGTATTTGGTGACAACTCGCAAGAGTCAGTTCTCTTCTTCCCCAATGGGGGTACCAGAGATAGAACTCAAGCTGTCAGACTTGGTGATTGATGTGGGATTCCCCTCTGTATGCTATGAATGTCTTATTATCATTAATAAAGAACCTGTTTCTGCCTATAGCAGGGCAGAATATAGCCAGGATGGAAGAGACATAAAGAGAAAGTAGGCAGAGTCAGGAAGATGCCATGTAGCTGTCGAAGGAGAAAGACGCAAGCTGCTAGCTAGAACCTTAACAGTAGGCCACAGTTTCATGATGATTCACAGGTTAATAGAAATGAGTTAATTTAAAATGTAAGAGCTAGCTAAAAATATGCCTGAGCTATTGGCCAAGCAATGTTGTAATCAATATAGTTTCTGTGTGATTATTTGCATCCAGGAGGCTAGGAAACAAATGAGCAGTCTCCGCCTACAGATGACAAGTACTTTTACCTGCTGAGACCTCTCACTGGCCCCTATTTATTTATTTAATAAGAAAACAGATTTATTGAGTAGATGGCAAGGAGCAGTGGACTGGCAGTAACTCAGTACCACCTGCCAAGCCATTGTCTTTATGGCAGTGCTGGGTACTGAGCCTAGGTCTTTCCATACACCAAATAAGAGCTTTATCTTTGACCTATATCCCCAGTTTTGTTTTTAATGGAATCAATTTTAATTTTAATTTTTTGAGATAGACTAGGCTAGGCTGTCCTGGAACTTACTATATGGCCTTAAAATCTCTATAATCCTTTGTTCACCTTCTAAGTGCAGGAATTAAAAGTGAGCATCACCCAGCATGACTCAACATATTCCTTTTGATAAGTTGCATACTGGAAAAATTTAGTTGTATCTGGAAAGGTATAAAGTTATTTGGAACCAACCTGCTAAATTATTGCCACAAAAATATATTATGACAGGAGGATATTCTATTTTAAAAATTATTCATTTATGTGTACGGGTGTTTTGCCTGCATGCATGTCTGCACATCATATGCGTGCCTGGTGTCCAGGAGGCCAGAGGAGAGTGTCAGATGCACCTGGAACTGGAGTAACAGATGATTGTGAGCTGCCATGTGGGTTCTCAGGATTGAACTCAGGTCTAGAAGAGCAGCCAGTATTCTTAACTGTTGAGCCATCTCTCCTGCCCCGCATATTCCGTTTTTAAAGGACAGCTTTGGGTTTTCAGTGTTTTGTAGACTGATAAGTGATGCATAAAAGTCTTTCATATGCTCATCAGCCAATTTCCATCATGATTTCTATAGTGACTGGATCAGACCAGAACCTTGAGCGTATTAGGCAAATGCTCTACCACCAAACTACAACCCAATCCCCTGATTTGTGTGTCTTTGCCTGCCACTGGCAGGCAACCAGAGTAAGTCTCCGGGCTATGTGACACACCTAGAAGTCTACTGCTCCAGGTATTTAGCAGTAGAGGCCACCAGGTCCAGAATTACCGAGTCAGGTTTGGCATTGACTAGATCCCCAGTGCTCTGTATGCACTTGAGAACTTGAGAAGTGCTGATCAAATTGAAGAGGATATGATGTTCTTTCGGTAGTAAGACATGTCTTCTCAAGCCAGTGAGAGGTGCTCACCTGTCATCCTAGCTCCACAGGAAGCTGAGGCTCAAAGCCTCTTAAAAGCACAGATTCTAAATCAACCTGGGAAAGACAGAAACTGTCTCATAAGTAAGTAAGTAAACATTTTCTTTAAAGATAATATTGTACAGGGGGAAACACCTAGAAACAGATCTGACTGATGGCCTGAGTGTGAGATAACACTTAAAATACATCTCTCTGCCCTCTCTGGAGTTGCTATGCTGCAGAAGTTGGCCATTAGTGTTAAGAATCTGTTTTCACCAGGCGGTGGTGGCGCACGCCTTTAATCCCAGCACTCGGGAAGCAGAGGCAGGTGGATCTCTGTGAGTTCGAGACCAGCCTGGTCTACAAGAGCTAGTTCCAGGACAGGCTCCAAAGCTACAGAGAGACCCTGTCTCGAAAAACCAAAAAAAGAAAAAAGAATGTTTTCTAGTTCTTAAAAAAGATTTATTTTAATCAAAAAATTATGCCTACTTGTATGTGTCTAAGGGGTGTATGTGCATGTAACTGCAGGAGCCCATGAGGTGAGAGGCGATGGGTCCTCCTGGAGCTGGGGTACAGACAGCTTTGAGCTGCCTGACATGGTTCTGAAGGCGTAAGTCATAAACAATCCCACACCAGTTTGGAATTATGATTAATAGGATGGTATTTATTTAAAGAGGAAAAAACTTACAGATCACCGTCCCAGACAATAGCCCTCTGCGCAATTAGGAAAAAGTCTAGTCGCCAGAACCGGAGCAGGAAGTAAAGAGAGTGAGGAGGGAAGTAGCCGCTTTTTTAAAGGGAAAGAGACCACGCCCCAATGGGCTGGTATCTCAGCGGCTATTGGCTGGAGGAGCAGAAGGACCTCCCGCAACACCTCCCCCTTTTGTTTAAGTAAGAGAGTTCTAAACCTACTATGAAATTATATACAATAAGTACAAATATCCTATTCTAACTAGCTTAGGTCTTGTATAATAAATAGCTTGGCTAAGTCATGAGTGGAAAGTAACTACATTTATATAGTCTTCAACCTCATCGAAGATCTGAGAAGGGAAATAATGTTACCTGAGTAATTAGGAAGTGCAATCAAACAACTTCCAAAACATGCAACAAATCACAGAGACAACTAGCTACCTGGCAATCACCCAAGGTCACATTTTCAGCGTTGAAGCAACCAACTTTGGCTAAGGCCTAACATAACTGACATACCATTTTCAAAGGCAAGAAACTTGTCAAAACTATCTTACCCTGCCTTGGCAGGATATGACAGTCTTGTTTTTTCCACTCACAGATACTCTGTATTTCTGTCAGTGGTCGAGGTATGGACATTTCTTTGCCCAAAGGCCAGTTCAGCCAAGAAGAAAGGCTCCAGGTGGAGTGTCTTTGGTGCTCAACATTCTCTCGGGAATAGAGCAGTGTTGCCAGGAGCAATTGTGTCTCACTACCACAAAACTCTGAGTTAGATTAAAGGCCATTTTCTACAGCTCGTTGAAGAGGTTGAAGATTATCTATCTATACTGAGTATAATCTCTATGTATCTAAAGAACCTGATTAGTCTAATTATAAATGACAAACTTAGAATACTATTGATCTATATAATTCTCAATACCTATCTAACTTAAAGACTAAGACAATAAACGACTGTGAAACAAATGAGGACAATGACCTCCAAATATAAACAATGTACAAATATACATTGCAGTATGGTAAATATATCAATACAGAAACAATATATAAGTATCTTAATCAGAGGTAGAAATGTATACTGCAATATGGTAAATATATACGATATATATATATCAATACAATATTTGTCAATATATAAAAAATGTTTTAAACAGAGGTAGAAACATGCATGCATACAATAGTCAATATAATTTCACTTTGTATCTATATATAAGAATCGATACCAATATATTTGTCTCAAAACAATAACTCACAAGTACCAACAAGTACCAATCTATTATTCCATCATCCCATTATCCCTCTTTTTTTTTCAAATGATCCCTGAGCTTATAAAATTCCTCCCCCAACCCTCAACTGTATAGCAATTATAATCAACCCCTAAATGATGTCCCTAAACCCAAGGGCAAACTTTACTGGGAGAGGGGACGTCGTCCTCTAGAGTTACTTTCAGCTGTCATGGGGGCAACGTTCTTTCTGGGGGATCCTGTGAAAGTAAAATGATGGTTAAATTTCAAGATCAATGTCTTTTAAAATTGCAAATAGTCTCTGAGTATTTTGTGCAGGTCTGGCCAGAATGTTGTATAAGATGTGCACTGTTTCAGCTAACCAAGTTGGAACTGTCTTGTGCAGGTGGTACCCAAAACAGGTCTTGTAGTAGTGCTATCAGTATCATGACGTCATATCAACCAAGTGGAGTTGTTATGGGGCCCCATCTTCTTCCTGGAAACTTCAAATGTCACTTCAGGAAAAACTCATTGTTCATTGTGAAAAACTTAAACATTAAGTTTTATATATATAGTCTATATGATTAATGTAGATAATATATGATATATTCAGTGAAAGGCATGATAGATATATTCAATGAAAGTATGATAGATATGAAGAAAATCAAAGATGTTTTCTAAACTCATATTTATTTCTGTCCCCTATCATGGCTCTTGACATGAGACAGAAACTCCAGAAACTCTGGGTTTTTCTCTTACCAACAGGCTTGGAATTGGAGTGGGACTGAGCCAGAGTCCAACTTCAAAACCAGCTCTATAAATTTAGAAATATGGTTTAGTATATTTTACTTATACAACCTATTCAGTTTTCTTGATAGTTCCTATTGGGCAGGTATTTTTCCATCTGTCAGTATCCAAACATCCAGGATCCCATGAATTTTTCAAAGATGAGTGTTTTCCTGTGGAGATAAGAACAGAACCCTGCTCCCATTCTATATGTTTTTCTTACCACCTGTAGGAATATCATCATTGTGGATGAGTTGTCATTTCTCCTTTCCAAGAGGTTTCTCCTCTTCAAATTAAACCTTTTATTAATTTTGATGGTATCCACAATTTTTCTTCTCCTGTGGAAACAAGAGCAAAACCCCTTCCCCAACGTAGCACATCTCCTGACTTCCTTTGAGAGGTCAGCACATCTTTGAAATAAATTGGTTGATTTAGTTCAACAGACTTTTCCATTATCCAATGTCTTTCTGCTGCTGTCGTTCCTTTCTCATTAGCGTTAAGAAAATTCAAGGTCAATAAAGCATTATGTAATCTATTTCTGGGGGTATTTTCGGTCCCTTTCTGTTTGTTCAGCATATCCTTTATAGTACGATTTGATCTTTCTATAACTGCCTGACCTATGGGATTATGTGGTATACCTGTAATGTGTTTTATATTATAATAAGCAAAAAAGTGTTTCATTTTCTTAGATACATATGCTGGATCATTGTCTATCTTTATTTGTGCAGGTATTCCAATGATGGCCATAACTTCCAATAAATGTGTGATTACTAGCCGGGCGGTGGTGGTGCACGCCTTTAATCCCAGCACTTGGGAGGCAGAGGCAGGTGGATCTCTGTGAGTTCGAGACCAGCCTGGTCTACAGAGCTAGTTCCAGGACAGGCTCCAAAGCCACAGAGAAACCCTGTCTCGAAAAACCAAAAAAAAAAAAAAAATGTGTGATTACTGAATCAGCCTTTTCTGAGCTCAGGGCAGTAGCCCATTGAAAACCTGAATACGTGTCTATGGTGTGGTGTACATATTTTAATTTACCAAATTCCATGAAGTGGAACACATCCATCTGCCAGATTTCATTTCTCTTAGTACCCTTTGGGTTACTCCCTGCAGGCAACGGTGATTCTTTCTTTGATTATAGAAAGAACAAGTAGGACATCTCTTTATAATGTCCTTAGCTTGTTGCCATGTAATGGAAAATTCTTTCTTTAGGCCTTTACTATTGACATGATGCTTCTTATGAAATTCTGAGGACTACAACACGCTTCCAATCAATAATTGATCAATCTCAGTGTTGCCTTGTGCTAGAGGACCAGGCAGACCTGTATGGGACCGGATGTGCATTATGTACATCGGACAAAGCCTGTTCCTGATTATGTCTTGTACCTGGATAAACAATGAAGTCAACTCTGTGTCATCTGGTATAAATTCAGCGGTTTCAATATGCAAGATAACTCTTTCTGCATATTGTGAATCTGTAACTATATTAAGAGGTTCTTTAAAATCCCTTAGCACCATAAGAATGGCATATAATTCTGCCTTCTGGACAGAATTATAAGGGCTTCGTTCCACCTTACTCAATTCATCTGACTTATAACCTGCTTTCCCTGATTTATTTGCATCAGTATAGAACGTACGGGCTCCAGTTATTGGAGCATCACGTACAATTCTAGGAAGAATCCAAGAAGTTCTCTTTATGAGGTTAAGTCTACCACTTTTGGGATAGTTGCTATTAATTTCTCCCCAAAAATTAGCACAAGCTCTTTGCCATGGCTTATTGTCTTCCCATAACTTTTTTATTTCTTCAGTAGTAAAAGGCACTATAATTTCTGCTGGGTCTATACCTGCTAGTTGACGAAGTCTCAGCTTACCTTTTATAATTAATTCAGAGACTTTTTCCACATAAGTTTTTAATTTTTTACTTGGTTTATTAGGTATAAATATCCACTCTAAAATAATATCTTCCCTCTGCATTAGAATCCCTGTAGGAGAAATTCTGGAAGGCAATATGACTAGGATGCAGCTAAGATTTGGGTTCACCCTATCCACATGTGCCTCCTGTAATTTTTCCTCAATCATTGTCAGTTCCTTTTCTGCTTCAGCTGTCAGTTTTCTTGGACTATTCCAATCTTTAACACCATCTAAGGTTTTGTTTAAATGAACTATTAGATCAGGTGTTATCCCAACAGCTGGTCGTAGACTGGAAATGTCTCCTAACAATCTTTGGAAGTCATTAAGAATCTTTAACCGGTCTCTCCTAATTTGTGCCTTTTGCATTTTAATTTTCTCTAACCCTATTCTGTAACCTAGGTAATTAATAGAATTTCCTCTTTGAATCTTTTCAGGGGCAATTTGTAATCCCTACCTAGGCAAGACTTTCTTTACTTCTTCAAACATCCTTTCTAAAGTATCTTTATTTGAATCAGACAACAAGATGTCATCCATGTAATGATAAATTATGGACTTGGGGAATTGTTTACGAATTATTTCCAATGACTTACTCACAAAATATTGGCACAATGTAGGACTATTGAGCATACCCTATGGGAGGACAGTCCATTGATATCTCCTATTAGGCTGAGAATTATTATAAGTAGGCACTGTGAAGGCAAATTTTTCTCTATCCTTTTCTTGTAACAGTATAGTGAAAAAGCAATCTTTCAAATCAATAATATGTTCTTGTACAGCCTGAATGGCTTGTGACATTTTCCCATAATATCTCATCATATCCTTCCCAGAATTATGAGTTCCTGGAACTACAGGAATGTTAATCTGGGTATTCCATTGCTGTAGCAGCAGGTCACGGCCCCATAAATTTATTGCAATATTGGCAATATATGGCCTTAGTCTTCCTATTCGCCCTTCAGGCCCTATGCATTAAACCCATCTTGTGCTTTGTTTTACACGAGATAGGGTTCCAATTCCCAGGAACTGAACATCTACCTCTTGAAGAGGCCAATTCGGATGCCAAGATTCTGGAGGAATGATACTTACATCCGCACCTGTATCTAATAAGCCTTCAATAAAAGTGCCATTTATACAGACTCTTAGCTTTGGTCTTTGATCATTAATAGAAGTCTGCCAAAATATATGTTCACTCTGTCCTACTGGGTTTTTTTTACTCATCCTCCATGCGTAATTCATCATTTAGACCAGTATTACTTTTTACAGCAGAAATTGGAGCTTTTAATTTTCTTGGTGAGGCACGTTCTCCACTGTGACTGGGAATGACTGGGCCACTGTTGGCTTGGGGGCCTGCGAGAGGCCCCTCAAGGAGTTTCCCGACTGTATCGGGTTGCCTTATCTGTCTGTTGTGGACCTGCATTCGTTGGACCAATGTCGGCCTTTACCGCATCTCCTACATATACCTGAAGGTCTCCTATTTTTGTCATTCCCAGAAGGGATATTATTCCTAGAAATCCTTTGCCTGCAATCCCTTTTCAGATGTTCTGATTTACCACAATTAAAACACCTGGCATTTTGATGTCTCTTCATTGCTTTGGAAATCGCTTCTCCTACCCAAGATTCATCATTATAGCTAAACGTCTCAACATTCATTGTATGCTGAATCCATTCATCCATAGGTGCTGATCTAAACTTTAAAGGCCCAATTATCTTTTTGCATTCTATGTTTGCATTCTCAAAAGCTAGAGATTCAAGAAGTAGTCGTCTAGCTTCTGGGTCTGTTACCCCTATGTCCAGAGCCTTAATTAATCTTTGCAAAAAGTCAATAAAGGGTTCTCTCTGTCCCTGCCTAATTCTGGTATATGATTCAACCCTTTTTGCTGGATCTTGTAGCCTATTCCAAGCATTTAAAGCTGCTTGGTGACATAGACACAGTACTTCATCATCATAAAGAACTTGGACCTGTGGATCAGCATATTCTCCTGCACCAAGAATTTGATCTTGGGAAACCTCCACACCTTTTGCTCTTCCTTGCTGTTCCATATGTTTGGATTCTTCTCTGAAATAGATTCCAAACATCAAGGAAGGTCCATTATCTAAAACTGCAGACACTAACTGATGGAAATCGTGGGGGGTAGCTCTGGCATTAGAAGCCCAAGTCCTTATCATTTCCTTAACATATGCAGAGTGCAAGCCAAAGGTAACAACAGCTTGCTTAATTTCTTTTAGATCATTCATTGCTATTGGCATCCATCTAGCTTCTCTGACTCCCTTTGAGCCTTTAGAAGTTGACACTTTGTCAGAATGAATTACAGGGTATGTTGTTAAAACCCTGGGTAAGCCAGTTCTAATAGCTGGTGGTGGCATTGTATCCTGTCCTTGTGCCTTCTTACTCTGTTCACCAGCTCCAATAATTTCTTCAATCATTTCAAGTCTTTTTATTATTGTCTCTTTTGAATCCTGAATCTCCTGACCTGCATGAGTTTCTAGTAAAGATTGTATGGTTCTTAGGAGTACCATATTCTTCCTAAATGAATAGAATATTCAAAAGAATACTGAAACCTAGTAACCAGTAAATTAAGTTATCCCCATAGTCATATAAACCTTGCATGATATACCACATTGTTTTGGTAACCAAAACAGTAAAATTCGTGTTGGAAACGAAAACTGCCATGTTACCTATTATCCAGCAGGTGGCGCTGTTGCCAAGTCGCGACGAAAACGGGGTCCTGTTTCAGTGTCCACCTAGTATTTGTTAAAAACTGGGAAATGAAAGTTGCTCAACAAAGTAAATGTAATTAAATCCATTCTGTACACTGAACCATAAACCCAGAATCCAGGTGTAGAGAAGGGTAACCCGGAAGCCGTGTATGCCTCCACGTAACAGAGTCGTCCCAAGGGGTTGCAGCTTTCGGCAACTGGTAACCGCGTGCTCTGGTTCGTGCTGCTTAAGAGCTGCGCTTGCAAGGGAGATTTGAAAACGACTCAGAAAAGAGCAAACCACATGGGCAGAGACTACGCAGGCCTGTGGAGTTTAAATCCACGTAGGGAGGCAAACGATAGGCTGTGTGGGGACTTGAAGTCAATCTGAGGTGTCTAAAGGGAAAATATAAAGAACTGCAGCAAGAAAAGCCACTGCGTGATGATTTATGTTAAACTGCTGGCTCCACGCACAAGGCACAGGCCGCAAGGCACAGGCCGCGGCTGAACTGGCGGCAGGCAGCCGAGCGGGGGAAGGACAGGCCCTAAAACCAAACGTTGGGTGCCAGATGAAGGCTTAAGTCATAAACAATCCCACACCAGTTTGGAATTATGATTAATAGAGCGGTATTTAAAGGGGAAAAAACTTACAGATCACCGTCCCAGACAGCAGCCCTCTGTGCAATTAGGAAGAAATCTAGTCGCTGGAACCAGAGCAGGAAGTAAAGAGAGCGAGGAGGGAAGTAGCCGCTTTTTTAAAGGGAAAGAGACCACACCCCAATGGGCTGGTATCTCAGCGGCCATTAGCTGGAGGAGCGGAAGGACCTCCCGCAACATGGTTCTGGGAACTAACCACTGCTCTCTGAAAGGGCAGCCAGTTCACTTAACCACTGAACCATCTCTCTAGTGCTCGGTTGGTAAGAACCCTAGCAATTTGTTTAGCAACTAATCTTTTTGTAGATACCGTTAAGCTAATTTTTTCTCATGTTTCTAAACCATTATGTTCTCAAGGGAATGTTATACATTCACTTTGGGTTTCCAATTTTGCTCAAAACATTAATTTTATAATCACTCTTCATCAGCACTGAACAACGCATTTTAAAGAGAACATTTTTCAGAAGTATGCTACTGACTTTCCATTTTGGAGACTGGACTTTTCTATCATTGCCTACTCCCACTAATTAAGTTTGATCAGCAAGATGGCAGTCACTCAATTCTCCCATCCTATGCTTAACAGTGACTTAAAATTTTATGTTCCATAATGTCTTTCCAATATACTCCAACATTTGACTGCAGCAAAAAAAAAAATCATTGTATAATTTCTTGGATGGCATAAAAATATCAATTATCAAAATAGATTTTTTTTGCTATATCATCCAATACCAAATTTGAAGATTGAACAAGAAGTATAGAATAGACTAGAAATGTAAAGGCTGGTCTGCCTGCTACAGTCTCTTACCTTGTTTGCCAAATGTGTGGTATTGCTGCACATAATTCTGATTTTAGACCTATTTTCTGCAGGCAAAAACCTGTCTCTACTTCCTTGTTATTAACCAGGCAGTCTCCCTTTTCCAAACCCTCACAAATGAACAGTTTTCTTCTTAGAAGTTCAAAACTCGGGGCTGGAGAGATGGCTCAGTGGTTAAGAGCATTGCCTGCTCTTCCAAAGGTCCTGAGTTCAATTCCCAGCAACCACATGGTGGCTCACAACCATCTGTAATAAGGTCTGGTGCCCTCTTCTGGCCTTTGGCATACACACAGATAGACCATTGTATACATAATAAATAATAAATAAATATTTTAAAAAAAGAAGTTCAAACTCTCCTAGTGTTTGGTTTGTTTATTTGCTTTGGTCTTGGGTGTTTTGTTTTTCTGTATATGAATTTGTCTGTGTGTACGTGAATGAGGACATGCATATGCCATAGTGGTGTGTGTGCAGGTCAGAGGATAACCTCAAGGGTCAGCCTGTGCCTTCTCTCTTGTTTAAGACAGAGTCAGACTATCTGGTCCTTGAGTTCCCAGGGAGTCTCTTTCCCACCCCTTGTTTTTTGTCATAGAAGTTCTGGGATTGCAGATGTGCCCCTGACACCCCCTTTGCCCGGGTGCTGAGGACCAAATTCATGACCTCTTGCTTGTGCAGCACCAGGCACTTAACCCTCTGCTTTAGTTACTTTTCTATTGCCATGATAATACACCATGACCAAGGCAGCCTACAAAAGAAACCATTTAATCTGGGCCTTACGGTTTCACAGGGGTAGAGTCTATGACCATTACAGTGGGGAGCAGAGCAGATAGGAGCAGTAGCTGAGAGCTCACATCTTGACCCACAGACATGAGGCCAAGAGAGAGATAACTGTGAAAGATGTGGACAAAACTTCCCCCAGCAAGGCCACATCTCCTAATCCTTTCCAAACAATTCCACCAGCTGCAGACCAAGTACTCAAACATATGCGCCTATGGGGACCATTTTTTATTCAAACCTCCACACCCACTGATCCATCTTCCTAGTCCTGTTTTTCTGTTTTGTTTTTGTTTTGAGACAGAGTCCTATTATATAGCCCAAGATGGACTCAAACTCTCTATCCTCCCTCAGCCTCCCTAGTGCTGGTATTATAGTATAAACCACTGTGCCTGGCTCACAAGTCTTATAGCTTTATCTGTTTTTCTTTTCTTTTTTTTTTTTTTTTGTTTTTTTTTTGTTTTTCGAGACAGGGTTTCTCTGTAGCTTTTGGTGCCTGTCCTGGAACTAGTTCTTGTAGACCAGGCCGGCCTCGAACTCACAGAGATCCGCATGCCTCTGCCTCCCGAGTGCTGGGATTAAAGCGTTCGCCACCACCCAGCTGCTTTTTCTGTTTTATATGGCTTCCCCCACCCCTCCCTCAAGGACATAGGTCTAAAGTAATCAAGAGTAATGTACAGCATTTCTTTTCTTCCCTCTCTCCTCCCTCCCTCTCTCCATCTCTCTCTCCTCTCTCTCCTCTCTCCCCTCTCCCCCCCCCTCTCTTTCTTTTTTTCTTTCTGTCCCTGAGACAGGGTTTCTCTGTGTAACAGTCCTTGCTGTCCTGGAACTCACTCTGTAGACCAGGCTGGCCTCTAACTCACAGAGATCTGCCTGCCTCTGCCTCCGAGTGCTGGGATTAAAGGTGTGCATCACCACCACCTGGCAGCATTTCTTGTCCTTTTCAAAACTGGTTCATTTATTATTGCATCTGCCATATTTTGTTTTTGTATTTCATTCCTTTAAAATGTGTAGTACTTAGCTGGGCAGTGGTGGTGCACACAACTTTAATCCTAGCACTTGAGAGGCACAGGCAGGCGGATTTCTGTGAGTTTGAGGCCAGCCTGGTCTACAGAGTGAGTTCCAGGACAGGCACCAAAGCTACACAGAGAAACCCTGTCTTGAAAAAAAAAAAAAAGTGTAGTACTGAGCCTGAAGAGATGGAACCAAGTTTGACTTCCAGCACCCATGTGGCAACTTGAAAAGCCTGTAACTGCAGTTCTCAAGGATGTGATGCCCTCTCCTGACCTCTGTGGGCACCAGACACACACAGGGTAAACAGATCTACAGGCAGGCAAAGCTTCCATATACATAAAATAAAATAACAAAAAAATGAATGTAGTATTCATTGGTGTCAATGTGACATTATGTTATCAAATGTCAGATGGGTGTCATAAAGGAAGACAATGTGAATTGCTGTCCTCTATCCTGGATAATCTTCTCCCTAGACATTACCTTGTCAAAGCTGAATCATGTCTAATGTGCACACGATGCAATTTCTCATTTCCACATCAATTTTGTTTGTCTCTGTCTATATATATTATACCATATTTCAACCTTGATTTCTTAACATGCCATTGAAATGCTCTCTGCCTTCTGTTTATCGAGTGTGTGATAAATATCACCAAGCATTCCTCTTGTTTTTAGTCTTTAGTTGATACATTTTTCAATCCTTAAAGAAATTAGAATATGAAGAAGGTGGTAATTATTAAGGTAAGATGTTGATGGGGGAAAGGTTCTGCATTGGCAAGAATTTTTGAATAAATTGTTTCTGAAAACCTCCTACCTGCACTGATGGTAAATTTGAACAATGTAAATTTGATGAAAAATTAAATTTATTTCCTTCCTTCCTTCCTTTATTTCTATCTTATATAGCCCAGGATGGCCTTGAACTCCATATATAGCTGGGGATGACTTTCAACTTTTGATCCTCCTGCCTCTACCTCTTGAGTACTGGAATAACAGGTCTATAATTTTCTCACATTAGGCCATCACATTTGATTTATTTGGTGCTGAGGATCAAACCTTGATATTTGTATGCCAGGCATGCATATAAAATAAAATATCTATTTTACCAACTGAACTACATCCCTAGCCTCAAAGGGTTAAATTTCAGAGATAATATTTTATAGAGAAACATCAGCTACTGTTTCATGCTAATACTTGAATAGAAAAAAATTCAGTCTCCTGTTTGTTTTTCTGCTTTTTTTTTTTTTTTTTTTTTTTTTTTTTTTTTTTTTTTTTGGTTTTTTGAGACAGGGTTTCTCTATGGTTTTTGGAGCCTGTCCTGGAACTAGCTCTTGTAGACCAGGCTGGTCTCGAACTCACAGAGATCCGCCTGCCTCTGCCTCCCGAGTGCTGGGATTAAAGGCCTGCGCCACCACCGCCCGGCTTTCTGCTTTTTTTCAAGTTATACTTGACATAAACACTAGCAGCCAATCTATATCCTAACCCAGTATTTTTTGCTCCCCATCCTATTCATTTTCTGCAAAAATATAGCCGATTGTTTAGTTCATTCTCTTTCATTTATTCCCCTATTATCTGATTCTGAAATTGATTTAAAAAGATCTGAGTCTCTAAACAAAAGCCCAGTAGATAGCATCTTACCTGAGTACTTACATGTACTTAATATACAAAACATACAATTAATAACCTGTTAAATATCACATTACTAATGATCAGTTGATGCTGTTAATAACAGCATAGCCCTAATAATGAGCAATTTCTATTATATAATTATATCATTAAGTGCTAACTTCTTATTTATGTTTAGATAATTTATTCTGTGAATTGCTTGATGATGAGTTACATAATAAACTTGTGGATTACAATTGAGAACTCACAGTACCTTTCAGACACAGCACACAGAGCATGCTATAAAAGGTGTAGGGAACACTAAATTATTCAGTCCGTGACTAACAATAGGGCTTTGATTTTTCTTTTATTATATGTTTACCAGCTAGTAAGATGTGTCAGCAGGTAAAGAAGCTTGCCATGCAAGTCTGACAACCTGAGATTAATCCCCAGAACCCATGCAGAGGTGCAAAGACAGAATAGACTCCCAAAATTTGTCCTTTGACCTCTACATCATGGCACACCTTGCCCCATCACACACACACACACACACACACACACACACACACACGAACGAGTTTTGAATCACACACTTGTCAGTATAAGTAAGGATTAGAAAAGCAGTTTCTTAGCTGAGCATGACGGTACATGTCTTTAATCCTGAAACTCAGGAGGCAGAGACAAGTGGCTCTCTGTGAGTTTGAGGTCAGCCTGGTCTCCACAATAAATTCTAGGCCAGCCAGGACTACATAGTAAGACCCTGCTTTAAAAAAGTAAATTCTTGTTCATAGTTCATTTTTAAGTGATGTTATATCTTCTGTTGGTTTTGACTGTGGGTGATTTTCCTTGTGTGGAAGCTCAACAAAATACACAAAACCAGGTACCTTTAATCCTAGAACAAAGAAGGCAGAGGCAGGCGGGTCTCTGTGAGTTCAAGGTCGCTTGCTCTACACAGCAAGTTCGGATCATCCAGGGACACTTTGGTAGGGAGTGACCTAGTGAATCTGGTCTGTTTCAGTGACTTCCTGAAGCTGCTGATTTGTCTGTTTCATGAGTCTTAAGGTGCTTCCCAGAAGAATTGGATGCTTTACTTCCTTTAGAATATCCCGAGTCTTAAAGAGCATACCTCCAAAATGGCATTTAAAAGTTTTATTTTTTTCTTTTGTGCAGGTATGTGCCACACATGAATGGAGTGCATGCAGAGGCCAGAAGAGGATATCAGAAGCCCTGGAAGTGGAGTTACAGACCACAAGGGTCCTGGGAATTGAATCCAGGCCTTCTGAAGAGCCAGCAATGCTCTCAACTACTAAGCCATCTCTCCAGACCGAAGAGGGAATGTTTTATCTCACAGGAAATTACTATAATACAACACACACACTAGTGTAAATTCACAATCTCTTTCAGCACAACTCTGGCATGCTTGCTTAGAAACAATGGTCAAAAGGGACCTGGTAAGATTGTTCAGTGGGTAAAGGCACTTTCTAGGCAAGCCTGGTGATATGAGTTCAAACACCCACCAGATCCTGATGTAGGAGGGTTATCTGTCTATGTGTTAATTTCATTGGTTAATAAAGAAACTGCCTTGGCCTTTTGATAGGCCAGCCCTTAGGTGGGTGGAGTAGACAGAACAGAATGCTGGGAAGAAGGCAGCATAGGCTAGAATCTTCCCGGTAAGCCACCACCTTGTGGTGCTACACACATTAATAGAAATGGGTTAATCGAGATGTGAGAATTAGCCAATAAGAGGCTGAAACTAATGGACCAGGCGGTGTTTAAATGAATACAATTTGTGTGTTGTTATTTTGGGGCATAAGTTAGCCAGGCGGCCGGGAGCCAGGTGGCAGGAACGAAGCCTGCTGTTCCTTCTACAAGATCCCATGTGAGGATAGAAGTTGTCCTATGACCTTCATGCATGCACCATGGCACCCCCACCACCATACACCCCAGAAGCAATAGAAAAAGGAATAAATAGTCAGAGATGTATTTGTGTTCTCTGTTTCTAGAAGTAGGCAAACTGTTCAATGTAAAGTTCCTATTACACAATCCCAAGTACTTGAAGTAACTCCTGAGTGACTGTTTCTCACAATTCAGATAGTGAAGTTTAAGATTAGCAGTGACTACCACAGAGCCCCCAGCCTGAGACTAGCACATCAGACATTGAGCCCAAAGTGCTTTGTGGGCACTGACGTGGTAGAATGGAGGCCATGCAGGGGAGGTGATAATGGAGCTAGGTCATATCAGGGAGTCAGGCAGAGACCAGAGATGGAGAGGAAAGCATCCTGGGCAGAAATAACTGCTGAGCAAGATGCATACAGACAGAGGCCACTGAGGGCATCTAGAGGTGCTGGAGGAGGAGAGAACATTAGTGAGGCCATGTTTCCTGTGAGGGAGCTGAGCTTGGATAGTAACCACTGGTTCTGTGACCTCTGAGGGTGGAGATGGAAGCTCGATTGCAAGGGAGGGGCATGGCTGAGCTGGAGACAAAGAGGGAAAGGCTGTAGAGGGCGCCGTTATCCAACTCTGCTTTGACTGTGTTGACGTTTAATACATTTAATGCATATGTGTATATGTCTTGAATAATACACATATACATATATGTATATGGCTTGAATAATTACCTTCTTGACTTCTAACGTAGTCTTAAGAAGGACTAAAAATAAATTGGTAGAAGGAGAAATGTGGGCTGTAACTTTAGTGGTTAGGTCAATGGAGTTGGCCTTAGGGTAAGGAAGGTGTCTTAGGGTTTCTGTTGCCTCAATGAAACACCATGACCAAAAAGTAAGTTGGAGAAGAAAGTGTTAATTCAGCTGACACTTCCATATCACTATTCATCATCAAAGGAAGTCAGGACAGGAACTCAAACAGGGCAGGAACCTGGGACAGGAGCTGATGCAGAGGCCATGGAGGGGTGCTGCTTACTGACTTGTTCTCATGGCTTGCTTGGCCTTCTTTCTTATAGAAGGCCCAGGGATGGCACCACCCACAATGGACTGGGCCCTACCCCATCAATCACTCTCAGTCCCTGTCCCTCCTACTCACTCATTTAGCTGGAATGTCTTGTCCCCGTGGCAGGTATAGTCCACAGCCAGGAGCAGTCTTGTTCAGGTCATATTGTCTCTCACGTCATCCCAAGAATAGGAGGAAGCTAACGATGGGGAGTTAGTGTGGGGCAGCAGTGCCTGTGTGTGTGCTTTAGAGTTTCCTCGTGACGATGGTTGGAGTTAGGATGGCTAGAATTAGGTGGGCAGGTGTTCTGAGAAAAGGATAGGGTGCCTAGGTGGCAGAAGAATATTCTTTCCCTTCTCTTGGGGTCCTGTATAGTAACCGCGGCCATGGACCCCAGTATTTGAAGTTCTCCAGTTAATCAGTTGCAGTGATACAAAAAAGGGGGAGGGGAGGCAGTCCTTCAACCTCAACGTCTGTGGTAGAACTTGAATGGAATGGTTGAGCAACCAGTACCAATGTCATCTGATTTCTAAGGAGTACTTGGCTCTATGAGTTTGGTTTTAACCCAGCAGCAGACACCTCCAGGAGTGGGTACCCCCAGAAACTCTGGGACCTGCTTCGGGTCTTCTTGGCCCCATCTGCACATCTTCCAGCCTCCTGAGAGTCCCCTTCTGAGGGACTGGTGGAGTGATTTCGCCTGGAGTGGATGCATCAGATATCAGAAATCTCAGGAAGCTACTGCGCAGGTTCACGATGCTGCCGATTCTGTCTCCATGCGCCTAGCGCCACCTTCCGGACATTGCTGGTCACTTTGCCCCTGCAAATGTGAGGAAGCAAAAAGGAAAAAAACAGGTTAATGGGAGAGGGGTGGGAATATTAGGTGGTAACCGGGAATGAGGAGCCCTGGCCCAGCGAGGACTCCAGGCTTAAGGCTGAGGCTCCTCTCTAGGACCTCACCTGGTCACAGTGCACGGGTTTTCCCTGGAGGCTGCCTCCAGACCCTCTAAGCAAAGTGCTCTCCTTCATCCATTCAGACTTCCTCGAAGTGAAGTTGCACTTCTAGCCAAATCGTATAAACTGGTTCTCTGCAAATAGAGAAACCATAGCCTTGGTATCTTGAAACAAATGTATTACTTGCCAGCACAAAGAGGAAACACAGTTTTGGCGTCTGCATTTATCGGTTTGCCCATGTGAGAATATGGGCTTCACTGTTGGATTGCCAATAGTGATGCATAGGGGTACAGTGCATGCCAGAGCCCTGGAGTCAATCCCAGCACCAACACCAAGATACTCAACAAGAATCCTAGTGTGGTTTAGTGGAAAGAAGACAAATTATACAGCGTATAGCCCAGCGTTCAGACTGGGATGCCCTTTCTTAGAAAGGATGAAAGGAATGCGTTACTAATACTATTCAGTGAAGCTCTGCTCCTTTATGCCCTTCCCAGTTCTGGGTGGGAAGGGCTAGTCTCTGAAAGTCTAGAGAGGCTTACATGCAAGGTTGGGGCTAGGACAGAGGAAGGGGGAAAAGTAGGTGAGGAAAGAGGAGACAGACTCAGGGGACCCTGGAGAGACAACCAGGAGATACCAGTTGGTCTTGAACCCTGCTGCTCCTCGGTGGCAAAAGACAGGTTGGTGTTTTCTTGGCTTGTTCTGTTTTTGAGATGGCCTCACCCTATGGTCTAGCCTGCCCTACAATCTGCGGTGATCAAATGCTGTGACTTCACTCATGAGCCACGTGACTGAGACATCAGCTTTTACTGTTTTGTCCACAGAACTAAGCAGCTTCAGTACAGGGGAAGAGCTGACAGGAAGTGCAGGTTTGGCAGGCTATGTACAAAGGAAAGGCTGTGACTTCTTCCCTACTCTTTTATGGAGTGGACAGAGGCAGGCCTGCAGGAAAGGTGGAGCACCCTTGGGTCCTAGGCAGAATCTAGCCAGAACTGTCCTGGGAGGCTTAAGGAGGTGCCCTGGAGGGTTCCTTGAGGGGCTCTAAGCCCAGCCTCTGCTGACTTTCGACTAAAAAAGCAGAAAAGTATCTGCATGGGTGTCTAGTAGCAGCCTACACCTCCACACTGTCCCCAAGCTCAGCCAGAAAGGATTTGTTTGTAAGAAAATCCAAGGCACTCATGAGGCCCTTGGGTGAGGGGGTGACTCCAAGTGGCTTTGTGGGAGCACAAGCACAGTGCCTGCAAGTACTCAGCCTTTTGCTTGGTGTTGCCTGTGGATACTCTGGTCAACATCAGTGCACAAAACTATGTAAAGATTAGTGTTAATTATCAGTTTATAAGATCTAGGCTTATGGGGATGGAGCTCTGAGCATGCCTGGATGGGAATTCTGATTGAAAACCTTTCTAGTATGGATAGCCTGGTTCTATGGCAGGGAATCCTGGACTGTATAAAGCAGAGAAAAGTTACTGAGCACTATCAAGCATGAATTCATTTCTGTAATGATCTGTCCTGTCCCTTTAAGAGACAAGCTCCCCCACCTCCACTGAGGCAAGCAGATCTTTCTTCTAGCCTGAGTCTCTTCCTTTCCAGCTCTCTCCCTAAGAGGCAGCTTCTGCCTTTCTCCCTTCTCCCCACTTCTCCCCTTCCTCCCTCCCTCCCTCTCTCTCTCTCTCTCTCTCTCTCTCTCTCTCTCTCTCTCTCTCTCCTCTTCCCCTTTTTCCCCTTTCCCATTTTCATTTTCTCTTCTCCCCCATAACCCACTAAATAAATATCCAACCTCACTCTGCATGGCATGTCTACCCCGTCTGTCTTGTCTCTCACCTGCTGCAGCTGCGGCTCCTCATGGGACTGGCTGCCTCTGTGGCCCACCGTGGTCTTGTGGCCCACTGCCCACTGGGGACCTGCAGCATTTTACTTTTACCATAACAATTACTCTCTGCTTCTTAGCTACCTATTAGATCAATCATGTGCCTTAGGCAGGCAAGGTGAAACAAATGTAGCACATCTTTACATCATTAACAAAGGCAGCAGAAAAAATGTAACACACCTTCATATACTTAGAGTAACATTCTGCAGCATAAGCAACTGAAACACATCTTTACATAGTTAAACTATACCACAGGTGACACCTTGCATCTCTCCCTGCAGACATAATGAGATTAGCTTTGCCTTCTCTACAGTGCTGGCTATTGCATTTTTTGGTTTTTTTTAGGGGCTATTGTTTTGTGGTTTTGGTCAACTTAACATAAGCTAGAGTCATTTGTGTAGTGATATTTTATGTTTTAACAAATAAATCCTGCCTGAAGATCAGAGTGCTGAGGTAAGCCACTAGAGGCCATGGAGTGGTGGCACACACTTGGAGACAGAGGCAGAGGAGTCTCTGTTAGTTCAAGGCCACCCTGGGCTACAGAAGATTGAGTCTGTCTAAAAGAGAAACAGAGTTCACACAAAGGTGATCCCACACATTTAATCAAGGCACTGGGGAGGTGGAAACAGAAGTGATTTGGCTGGGTGGAGAGAGGAATATAAAGTGGAAGGAGCCAGGAATTCAGTGCAGTCTGAGGATCACCCCTGCAGTCAGAGAACACAGTCTAAAGAGATAGTTTGAGGATAGAATTGTCTCTTTAGTCTGAGCATTGGTAGAGGTAAAAGGTCTCTCTGGTGGCTGGCGGCACTGCTTCTCTGATCCCTCAGCTTTTTTACCCACTAATATCTGACTCTGGGTTTTATGTATTAATACCAACTACACATTTGGGAAGAGGGAGCCTCGGCTGAGGAACTTCCTCCACTAGATAAGCCTGTGGACAGTCTGTAGGATGTCCCTGAGCAGGTGGTTCTGAGCAGTGGTTCTGGGCAAGGCAGTAAACAGAGTTCCTCCATGGTCTCTGGTTCAGTTCCTGACTCAGCTTCCCTCAATGATGGACTGTAGCAGGAAAGTCAAATTAGACCCCTTCTTCCCCAAGATGTTTTGGTCATGGTGTATATCACACCAACAGAGAGGCTAACTAGAACACACAGGCTACAATAGTCTGTCTCTCCTTGAACTGTAAACCAAACCAAACCCTCTATTTCTTGAGTCTCTTCTTGTCAAATATTTGGACACACTAACAAGAAAAGCAATGAATATAGGACGGACACTTCTTAAAGACCACAAGTCTCAGAGCTGACTTTAGCAAGTTGAATGGCCATGGAGATACCTGTATGCTTGGACACAGTCCAAGAACGGAGTCATTTGAGAAGAGTTCCGAGCGCTTGTGAGAAAACTCCAAGAGTCTTGTGACTTCAGTTTCTTCAAAAGCACAAAATTGTTCTTGGGATGTGTTCTTGTGCTCCTTCCAAGTGTAGCATATAAGAGTGAGTTTAGTTCAGATTATTCATTACAACTGAGAATTGTTACTTATTTGCCTCTATGGAAAAACATGTTTTTGCCATGTGTGACTTCCACATGGGGCTTGTCCACCACGTGTGGGTGGTCTGCCACATGCTTCCCTACCACGGGCAGCTTGTCCTTATGACTGTACTCTTTATTCATGTGACTCTACTCAACTCTCAATGTATAAATTACCTGGTGCTCTGAATTAAGTTGGCTATTGTGTGAGACTTTAGTCTGCCTGACTTATTGGCTCCATTCTCCCAGGTCCTACTGCCTCTAGAGCAAAAAACACCCGAGAGTGTAGGTATCTTTTTTCCTGGCCTGGGAAGACCCAAATAAGAATGTAAAAATCCACAAGAAAGCAAAGCAGAGGTGTGGCAGATATTTGTGAAGTACCCCAGGGAAGGTGGTGGTCCATGGGATGAGTTTGGAGTTGACAACCTTTATAGCAGGAAGATCAGGCTGGACATCTTGTAGGAAGTCAGCCTGATGCATTCCGCGCCCCTCTAACATTTAGTAATCCAAAAGAAACTCAAGTTTACAGCTGTTCCACTGAAAGATAGCTCCAGAGCACAGGAGACCACATCTTAATGTTTCTGAGAACTCAGAAGAACAGAACTGAGTACAACTCAGTCACTAGAAAAGGGATTCGGAAAGAAAGGGCCTGAGGGAAACAGATCTCTGTGTCAGATCACCAAGTTGCCTCTCTGCAGGGTCTCAGAAGCAGTTACTATTGAATCAAAAGGTCTATCAGGACCCTGGAGGCTGTGGAGGCAAGGACTGCGGGACCAACAGAGGCAAGAGACAGGCCTGCGGGACCAACGGAGGCAAGAGACAGGACTATGGGACCAAGAAAGACAAGATAGCCGGGCGGTGGTGGCGCACGCCTTTAATCCCAGCACTTGGGAGGCAGAGGCAGGCGGATCTCTGTGAGTTCGAGACCAGCCTGGTCTACAAGAGCTAGTTCCAGGACAGGCTCCAAAACCACAGAGAAACCCTGTCTCAAAAAACCAAAAAAAAAGAAAAAAAAAAAAGAAAAAAAAAAGAAAGACAAGATACAGGGCTGTGGGACCAAGGGAGACAAGATACAGGGCTGCGGGACCAAGGGATGAGGCTAGGACAGGTCTAGATGACTGAATAGAGGTACAGCTGGGAACCCAAGTACACTGTATCCATGGTTGTGACTGAAGCCCTAGTGACACTTGAAAGTTTCTGCTTGTCCTTCCCTTGGTCAGATGATAGGTTTGGTGTCACCTTTGCCATGGCAGTGTTAGGGTCCTTCTTATGGGGTCTGGCAAGGGCATTGCATCCTTCTTTGGTTTGGTGTATTCAATAAGTTCGCTGACCTGGTTTTTCTAATTTAGTTTTAATGTGTGCTTGAGTTCATATGTTCCCTCCACAGCATACATGTAGGGGTCAGAAGGCAACGTGTGGGAGCCAGCTCTCCTCTTCTACAGCATGGACTCCAGAGATCAAACTCAAGCCATCAGCCTTGTTGACAAAAACCTACTTAGTCATCTATTGGAGAATTTTTGCCCTTTGGGAGGATTGGGCAATGTCTAGCGTGGGTAAGATCACAAGGACAAACTAAAGTTCAGTTCCATCAAAGTTCACCTGGGAATGTTGAGTTTAGGCTTGCTTACAGAGCAGTGGGTGGGGTTCTGGGCAGGATAGGTGACCTTAAAGCAGTCACTCTGGAAAATCTACACCTAGAAGGTACAGTGGCT